>NC_140825.1:4210000-4282500 GCF_050613455.1 Vespa mandarinia | reverse complement strand
ACATTTATATATATATACATATATATATATATATATATATATATATATATATGCATATAGATACAAATATATGTTTGTGTGTTTGTTTGTTTGTGTTTGTTTGTTGTGTATATGAATGAGAATATATACACACACAACACGTACGTACATAAGATAACAGATTTAAACGTGTATTCCTCACATGCATAAATAATATGTATTAGCATTATATGTGCATGTCTGTGTATACGAAAAACGTAAAACGTCTTATCATTTCTATTATCATTTATTATAACTATAAATAAATCGTTGAAAGTGGAGCAATTTTTGCAATGGTCTCTCTCTCTTCGTTTGTAGGTATGTGTATTTACATACATACATACATACATACGTACATACATATATATATATATATATATTAAAAAAAAAAAAAAAGAAAAAGAAAGGAAAAGAAAAGAAAAAGAAAAAATTCAGAGATTTTTTTTTAAATGAAATATTCATATTCAAATTTGATTCTTATTTGTGCAAAAGAAAAAAAAAGGAAAAGAAATAAGAAAAAAAAGAAAAAGAAGAAAAAAGCTGTGCCTAGAAAATAAATAGAGGAGAATGTTTTCAAAGAGGAAGAAAAGAAAAGGAAAAAAAAAGAAAAAGAGGAAGTCAAATTTAATGATGTCCGGAGAGCTACGCGATATGTGAAAGATAAGGGGGAATGTTACGTGACGATTTTTATTTAATATTTTCTTTTTTTTTTTTTTTTTTTTCAATGGAGAGGATTCACCGACTGTAGGAAAATAGAAAGTATATATGTGAAACGAAAAAGGGGCAAAAAGGATATTTATAGAGCTTCACGAAGCAAAAGGAAACACGCATGAACTTGACTTGTTTAACTTATCGCGTACTATATATATATATATATATATATATATATATATATATGTATGTATGTATGTATGTATATATTATTCGTGGGCATGCACGTGCTTGTGTATCTATATCTATGTGTGTGTGTGTGTGTGTGTGTATATTACGTGAAGTAGACTTACATACCGGATATCCTAAGATTAATGTGTGTCCACGGTATTATCAATTGTAATTATTATCGAATGTAGGTGCTAATGAAAACAAAGAAAAGGAAGGGAGAAAAAAAAACAAAAAAAAAATATAAAGTAACAAATGGAAAGGAAGAGGAAGGAGAAGGAAAAATTCAAATACCAATTAGAAAAGAGAATAGATCAAAGAGAGAGAGAGAGAGAGAAAAGAAGGAAGAAAAAAACTGTATATGAGAAAAAAATGTTTGGTTAAAAAAAATTCTTATCGACTAACATCGATCTTCTGATGATGATGATGATGATGATGATGATGATGATGATGATGATGATGATGATGATGATGATGATGATGATAGTAATTACGATGATGATCGAATGAAAAGTAAGGAGGAGAAAAAATTAGGGGTGATGTTAATAGTTCGAGGAAGATCATGCTAAAGGAACGAAAAAGAAAAAGAAAAAAGAAAGAAAAGAAAAAAAAAGAGAAAGAAAAGAAAATAAAAGAAAAGAAAGAACCAAAAAAAAAGAGAAAGAAAAGAGAGAGAGACTGAGAGATCACGTGATATAATTATTTTTTTACTCGCATATTATTATGTAAGTTGAATATTTCGCCGTTTCATCGTGTAATGTTTAATTTTCCTTTTCTCTAATTTTTTTCTTTTTTCTTATATTATGTTTCTTTCCTTTTATTCTTCCTTTCGTTTTTTCTTTTTTTTTTTTTTTTTTTTTTTATTCTGTCAAGGACGAGAAATCGATTTAAAAAAACAAAGAGAGAGAGAGAGAGAAAGAGAGAGAGGGGGTAGTCGCTGGTTCGATCATATTTCTTTATTTTTTCGTTTGTGTTTTCTTTTTTTTTTATCTTTCTTATTTTTTATTATAAATTTTTCATTATAAATTTTTCATTATTTTATGGCACTATTGTTCGCGCGCACACACACGCTCGGCCCCTCCTCCCCGGGTCCCACGTACTTCTTTAATTGATTTTTCATTTCCTGCGTATATATACATATATATATATATATATATATATATATATATATATATATATTTATTAAAAGTAAATTCATTGAAAGTAACTACATAATCGTAAGAACGGATGGTTGGCTGATTTGACGAGTGTAAAAAAGGAAAGACAATCGTTTGCCGTTTGCGGTTAATGCATATTTTATAAATACGCGCGCGATTTGTATGTGTCCTGAGTGTTTAAAAATTAATGTGTGTGTGTGTGTATATATATATGTATATGTATATATATATATATATATATATAGAAAGAGAGAGAAACAGAGAAAGAAAGAGGAAGAGAGAAACAGAAAGATATAGAGAGAGAAAGAGAAAAAGAAAGAGAGATATGTGTATTATGTATACTCGTCGTTTATCTAAGCGAGCGATTAGGAGCACGAAGTGAAAGCACACACTTCTCTGTGATTCTTCGTTCTTTTTATTTTATTTTATTTTATTTCATTTTATTTTATTTTATTTTATTTTATTTTATTTTATTTCATTTCGTTTTATTTTATTTTATTTTATTTCATTTTATTTTATTATATTATATCATGTTATGTTATATTATATTATATTATATTATATTATATTATATTATATTATATTATATTATATTATATTATATTATATTATATTTTCTTCCTCATTTGTTTATTCTTTTTCTGTTTTTTTTTCTTTTTTTTTTTTTTTTTTTTTTTTGTAGTTCGCAAGAGAAAAACGGGAAATAAAATTAAGAAAACGAAAAGGATAGAAGAGAATTAAGTGGAAAGCATCCTCTTTGAGGGTGATAAACAGATTTATTTCCTTTTCTTTTTTATTTCTCTTTTTAGATTAACTCGTGGAATTTTTCGTTTTTTCCCTCCTCTCCCTCTCTCATTTATCCTTTTCTTTTTCTTTTTTTTTTCTTTTTTTTTTTTCTTTTTTTTTTTTTTAAGATTAAAGTCTGTCATCTTAGAGTTGTCAAGCTTTTAATACTTTCATATAAAAAAATTCCATTCTATACATACATATATATATATTTTTTTTTTTTTTTTAATTAATCAATTAATTAATGTGTATTTTCGGATCAGAGAACAAATGAGAGAGAGAGAGAGAGAGAGAGAGAGAGAGAGAGAGAGAGAAAGGTAGAAAAAACAAGAGTATTGTTCATTAAGAAAAAGAAATAAAAATTTCATTTATCCTTGTAGTTCATTTATTAAAGAAAAAGAAAAAAAAATTGTGTTCGTAAAAAAATGTTATATATCTTTTTTTTCTCTCTCTCTCTCTCTCTCTCTCTCTCTCTCTCTCTCTCTCTCCCTTTCTTTTTTTCTCTCTGTTTTTAATTATCTTCAAAAAAGTTTAAATAAAAGTGACAGAGATATTTGGAGTGAGCAGAACGACAAAAAGTGGATTTATACGAGCGTGTTTAACGAGTTTAAGGCCTCGGGTGTTGCGAGCATCGTGCCGTTGCATAATTCATAAGGTCAAACGCGTTCGTCGGGCGTCATCGGGCTTCTGTTCCATGTCACCGATCTCCTCTCACACGATTTCACAAACTATTGAGAGGGAGAGAGAGAGAGAGAGAGAGAGAGAGAGAGAGAGAGAGAGAGAGAGAGAGAGAGAGAGAGAGAGAGAGAGAGAGAGAGAGAAAAGAGGGAAAGATGGATGATAGAGACTCAGATATATTATATATATATATATGTATTATTAATAATGTTTAGTTAAATAATATACATAAACTGAACACAAGAATCGATAGATCAATTCAACGAATTTGAAAAATCAAATAAATAAATAGAAAGTCAAAATGACTATTTTTTTCATTGGAAAAGCGAAAAATAAAAAAAGAGAAAGCTACAAAACATATGTGTATATATATATATATATTTTTTTTTTTTTCTTTATTTTTCATTCTGTAAAAAAAAAGAAAGAAAAAAAAAAGAAAAAATCAATCTTTTTTATTTCAAATTGCAAGTTAATTCGTCTTTTTTTTTTTTTCTTTATATTTTTCATAGATCAAATTTTTTATTAATTATTATCGTACTTCGTATAGGATACTCGCTGAAAGAAAAATTGGAAGAATGAGAGAGAGAGTGAGAGAGAGAGAGAGAGAGAGAGAGAGAAAAGAGAGAGATTTATACGCGTATAATAAAGAGATTTTATGTTTTTCTATGTACCTTGTACCTTGTGTGTCATAATATATTAAATTATAAAGAGAGAAGAAGCGAAGAGGCGATGAAAAAAAAAAGAAAGAAAAATCGATGGCAGTTAAGAAAAAAAGAAAAAGAAAAAAAAAAGAAGAAGAAGAAGAAAAATTAGCAGGAAACGGGCACAGGAGTACATTACTGTCTATCATTATATTTTATTGTCATAAAAATCTTGCGCATTACGTCAGACGAGATCTTTAATGTAATTAAAGTGATAATTAAATAGTAAAGCACGACGTTTAATCATTTTTCAATAGAGTGAAATAATTTGATAAGGAAAATGAAAGAATGAGAGAAAGTATGAGAGGGTGTGAGAGAGATTGTGTATGAGAGAAAAAGAGAGATAGAACAAAACCGAGCGAACGAAATAAATGGCGTGATAAATGTAAATATATACACAAAGTAGCTTTACGTACGCGCATATATTAGTGTGATATCTAAATATATATATACACAGCGATTTTGTTTGTTAAGAGAAAAAGGGTGATGGGAAAGAAAGGAAAAAAGAAAAGAAAGAAGATGATGGAGATGATAAAAGTAGAATAAATGGAAATCATGAAAAAGAAAAATGGACGAAACGTTTATGCGACCGGTTATGTCGTTTTATGCAAAAAAAAAAACCAAGCCCCTCTATTATTAATTCGAGACAAATTGGAAATAAAAAGAAAAAAAAAATACATATATATATATATGTATGTATATGTATATTTATGTGTAAAACGGCACGAATAATTCGTGCACGAATAATAGTATATGGATATATAAAATTAAGTATTAATAATATACATAAATGTACACGAAAGAACACATCCGTCTATTACATCTTTGGAGTATTTCAATAAGATAAATTCGAGATCGATTATCGATCGCTCTCGTATCTTTCTCACATTATCGACATCACTTATTACTATTACTATTACTATTACTATTACTATTACTATTACTATTACTATTACTACTACTACTACTATTATTATTATTACTATTACACTACCGTCTATGTCATGTAATTGTAGCTGAGTAAGATTATTTTTAGTCGTTAAGACTTTAAAACTCATACTTGCTCAAATTTTCTTTGGTCTTGTTAATAATAAGCGGCGACGAAGGAAGAAGAAGAAGGAAAGACAAAAAAAAAAAGAACAAAAAGAAAAAAGAGATGAAAAGAAGAATCGCCTTATTTAAAAAAAAAAAAAAGAAAAAAAAGAAAAAAAAAGAAGAAGAAAAAATGAAAAGAAAAAATGGCGAATATTCTCCCACGAGTTCTCTCTAAAATAATAATAATAATAATAAGAAGAAGAAGAAGAAGAAGAAGAAGAGGAAGAAAAAAAAGAAAAAGAAGAAGTAAACAACAAAATTTATATATACTGATCATTGAAGACGCCGCGCGTATCGCGTGTGTTCCATTAATCCTCTCATACCGACCAATAATTAATGAAGGAAGTAAATAAGTAAGTAAAGAAGGAAGGAAGGAAGGAAAGACGAAATGAAGAAGAAGAAGAAGAAGAGAAAAAAGCGATACAAAAAAGAAAATAAGAAAAAGGGAGGGAGGAAGTGGGTGGGATGGTTGGATGGATTGATTGCGTTTGAGTGGTGTTTAAAAATTTCGTGCCAAAATACATCGAGAGAAACGTCTCGCTATATATTCTTACTACGTGAAAATAATAAAATAATTATTAATACACATGCATTACATACATTAATTAATTAATACATTCATTGCGCGTGAATAACGAGAGAGAGACTGGAATAAAAAAGTATATCGTTTGCTTAACAGTACCGTCCCCCGAAATTTTCAAGATAAGAAAAAAATGGAGAAAAATGTTTTAGAAAAAAAAAATAAGAGAGAGAGAGAGAGTGAGAAAGTAAGAGTGAGAAAGAGAGTGAGAAAAAGTAAACGAATCCATATTTCATCGCATTGTTTCTTCTTTATTCATATTATACAGACTTTTCGAAGGTATGAGGGGCTTATTAAGTGTAATGAAAAAACTTATATACATATACGTATAAAATTATAGTGTGTGTGTGTATACATATATATATATATATATATATGTATGTATGTATGTATGTATGTATGTATGTATGTATGTATCTATGTATGTATCTATGTATGTATCTATGTATGTATGTATGTATGTATGTATGTATGTATGTATGTATGTATATATATGTGTACATACATGTATATCGTATGTGCGTGAAAGTAATTTTCACTTCGTCGTCGTCGTCATCGTCGTCGTCGTCGTCGTCGTGGAATGCCTCGGTGATGCCAGATTTTTCTTATTGTTAGTGATTTATTTTATACGAGCGAAATCAAATAATCTTAATACACGTTGAGTTCTTTTCAACTTTATCGGGATCGAAATAGGAAAAAAAAAAGAGAAATGAAAATGTTTGTAGAGAAAAAAGAATAGAGAGAGAGAGTGAGTCATTGAGTGTGTGTGTGAGAGAGAGAGAGAGAAAGAAAAGACGATCTAAAAATAATGTTACATATATATATATATATATACATACACACACACATACACACATAAATTGTACACCTTTGCGCATAAGTAAATACATACACACATTGGTATGTTTACAAAAGAATTCTTTCTTGGATGTTTACAGAATGTACGTACGAATGATTGAAAAAAGAAATGAAAGAAAAGAAAAGAAAAGAAAAAATAAACAAAATAAACGATTATAAGAAAAAAGATAAATAATATTAAAAAAATAAATAAATATGTATAGTAACTATGCGGAGAACAAAAAAAGAGAAAAGATAGCATTTTCGATCTGGCATCACAAACGAGGCGAAGCAGAATGGCGAAAAGAAGGCAAAATAAATAAATAAATAAATAAGTAAATAAATAAATAAGTAAATAAAAAGAGCACAGGGTTGTACCGGAATAAATAATATACTATATCGCGTTTTACTCGAAAATATGGCGACCATTTTCTGGCGTGATGATCGATCCTCGTGTACGAACGTTAATTTTTTTCCTCATGGAAAAGTGTCATTAAAATCTAAATTGACAAATAAAGTTTAAACAATAACAGCAACAAAATAAAAAAAAGAAATTCTAAATATTTTCTAACGCACACGTTCGCTAAGATCGGATAAAAAACATGCATTAACATGGACGGTGGAAAATGGTCGACCATTTTGTGGCACTAACTTTTCTTTCCTTATTGTCTATCTTTCTTCTTTTTGTAATTATTTTTTTTTATTTTATTTTTTTTTCTTTTCTTTTTCTTCCTTCTTTTTCTTTTTTTAACTCTGTGGTTCCTCATCTTCATTTTGAGAACTTATATAAACAATTATTTATCGGCGCGAAAAGAGTTCGAAGTTCGATCGTACACACGCGTATACGTAACACACACACACACACAAATAAACATAAAAAGAAAAAGACAGAAAAAAAAACATAGAAATCGAAATACCATGATGCGTTCGCGCGTTATTACAAAACACTTAACATATATGTGTGTGTCTGTGTGTATATATATATATATATATACACACATGTAAATAAATATAATTACAAAACCAACATAAATGTGCGTGTATATATACGTAATTAAGTTACGATGCACTTAGAAAGAAAGAAAAAAAAAAAAAAGAAAAAAAAAGGAAAATGAAATAATACGAAACACAAACACACACTTACATACATGAACACAATGAACAACGACGCACGCATATCGCACGAATGCGAATCGTATTGACTATACTACTACTATCACTACTACTACTATACTACTATAATACTATATTATTACTATTACTACTATTATTACTACTACTACCACTACTACTACTACTACTATTACTACTACTACTACTACTACTACTACTATTACTACTACTACCACTACTACTACTACTACTACTACTATTATTATTACTGTTAATTACTGATGATTTACTGGTACATAACTTACGATGGTTAATAATTAAAAGTTAACATTAATCGTTTGTATATTAAGATGATGGTAAACAGAAAAAATATTAAGAAGGGCTCGCGCGTATTTTGCGTGTGTGCGAGATAGAGAGAGAGAGAGAGAGAGAGAGAGAGAGAGAGAGAGAGAGAGAGAGAGAGAGAGAGAGAGAGAGAGAAAGATAGAGAGAAAGATAGAATGCATGTGAATATGCGTGAGAGGAAGAGAAAAAGCGATCGAGAGAGAGAGAGAGAAAGAGAGAGAAAGAGAGAGAAAGAAATATTTACTATTTTCAGCGCGATATATACAAATATACAAATGATGATGATGATGATGATTATGATGATGATGGTGATGAGAATGATAATAAGGGTTGAGTATGATAATGATGATGATGATAATGATGGGCGCCGAGACCTGGTTAATTTCTTTTTTTATCTCTCTGACTTGCCCATGGATATATATATACATATATATATTTATATATATTTATATATATATATATATATATGTATATATATATATATGCCCACATGTAAGAATGTTATAAGGATATCTATAAAAATTGAAAATAAAATATCATGTAAACACCGAGAATATGATCCTATGTCGTTTATTAAACCTATCAAAACGATGTTTTCTTTTTTCTTTTCTTTTTTTTTTTATTCTATTTTTTTCTTCTTTTTCTTCTGGCGTATCTTCAAACGCAATGAAATTTTTTGTTGGAATAAAAATTTAAAAAAAAAAAAAAGAAAAAGAAAGAAAAAAAGAATAAGCCCGTATATATAATTCTATTTTATAATTAAAAATGATGAAGGTCAAAATAAAAAATAAAAGAATAAAAAAATAAAAAAGAAAAGGAAAAAAAATTTTAATTATACGAATTGAAAAAATCGATGAACGAAGTCATAATTATTACTTTCTTCTTTTCTTACTAATTTTTTTTCCTTTCTTTTTTTTTTGTGAAAGCTACTCTTGCATTGGAAAACCTGACAATAATAAAAGAAAATAAAAAAAAAAAGAAAAGGAAGAAGAAATAAATAAAAATAAATAGAAAATAAAATAAAAAAAAAAAAGGAGGAAGAAAAGGGTGGGGAAATGTCGATGACGGAAAACGCAACGCAACTCGTTTCGGATCGAAACGAAACGAAAAGAAACGCGCTTGCGCAAGCTCATGAAGGAAAAGCTGTCGCGTAGAAAATGTTGCGACAGCCGAACGAAGTGAATTCTTTTTCGGCCGTCGCGGTCAGTTGGTCCACGGAATGCGTTTGGGCGCGTTTCTTGCGGACACAGACTGCGGAATCGAGCTCGTAAAATTTGCTTTTCACGCAAACTTATACACACGCTCACGCACATATATATATATATATATATATATATATATATATATATATATATTTGCATATTAAATGAGCGAATATCGATTGAACGATATTAGATGAATGCATTAATGCATTATATTTTTTATAAAAAAAAATAATCGAAGTTTCCCTCTTAAACTTCATATGTGTATATGTGCATATCTGCATATGTGCATTTCTGCTTGTACATATATATATATATATATATATGCACGTATGGATGGAACAGGAAAGATTTCCTATGCTTACAAGAAAAACCAGTTCCTCTTCTCCATTTTTTTATTTATTTTTGTTTATTTATATTTTTATTTTTATCTTTTATTCTTATTATACAATCTTATCTTCGTTATGGTAATTTCAATCTAACCACATTTAAAACTATAATATTATTACGTTATATATATTATATATATATATATGTAGATAGTGAACTCTTAATTTTGAAAGTGACTTATACATTACGAATGTAAATTTTTTTCATTAAACTTAATATTTAAAATATTAAAAATAAAAAATAAAAAATATATATGAATTAATTCATAGGGCAAACAACTTCGTTAAAAATTATAATGTACAAATACACACACACATACACACACACATACACACACATACATATATATATATACATACATATATCACTTTCAAAGTTAATGATCAGTATATATTATTAATGACGATATATCAATCATTTTTGTCTACTCTTCTTATTATTCTTCTCAACTTGTTTTTCTAAAAGGGTCTCTTTCTTGATGCCGACGTTTCTACAAAAGTGAAAGTATACATGCACATACGTATGTATGTATGTAAGTACTTGCGCCTCTCTCGTATGCCATCCATTTAGAAAGGGAAATAAACGGAAGAGACGGAAAAAGTTGGTTCACGGATTCGTACGTGCCAACAACGTGCGAGTCCCATCAGTCAGGATCAAAGTTAATAGAGCTTACGTCGAATTAAAATAGTTGGCGAGAATGTTTTAAACGCGTCTTGCACAATTTTTCGTTTCTACACTTACGTAATATTCTACGGGAATATCTATCTATCTATCTATCTATCTATCTATCTATCTATCTATCTATCTATACATCTATCTATCTATGTATCTCTTTATCCATCTATGTATGTATGTATGTATGTACCTCAATCTCTCGAACTTCGCTTTCTATACTGGCAAGAAATTCTTCAAGACTTGGAAAAAGTCTCTCGTAGAATTTCTAATATGATTGTAAGAAAATTTTGATTATCGTTCATGTACGTAGATACTATACAACTTTAAATATATGTGTATATATATATATATATATATATATATATATATATATATACATTAGTATGTACGTATAAATAAATTTTTAATCGATCAAAAGTAATAGGTTTATTTTTTTTACTGTGATAGAAACGGGGATAAAAAACGAGATAAACGATTTTAATCGATTAAAAGTAATGAGTTTGTGATATTAATGGGACGAAAATGGTGAAGGATAAAGATAGAAAAGAGAGAGACAATTTTGATCAATCAAAAATAATGCGTTTATGATATTACCGAAGCAGCAGAGAAAAAAAAGGAATCAAAAAAAAGAAAAAAATACACACATACACACATATACACAGAAAAAGAGACAAAAGGAGATACATAGAGAAAGGGTAATGTAAAAATAGAAAAAGAGAAAGAGAGAGAGAGAGAGAGAGATAATCCGCAAATAAGATCGCTGATAGAGTTACGACGCAAATGGAATGGAATCGAAGCCAAGGGTGTGGAGGACAAGGCGGATACAATGCCAATCCCATTGCAATTATTATTGCATCACTGTGTATGCAGAATCCGCGTAGAGCATATAAACACGTATTTATATATACATGCATATATATAAATATGTATGTATGTATGTATTTAAATGTATATGTTTCAGTTCGAAAACACACGGTCTTTGAACTTCCTCTTGAATGGAAGTCGACCTTCCGTTCCTCGCTAGTTAATTTGACAAATAAATTCTCATGAATATTACAAATAAATTTTTTTTTCTTTTTTTATCGTCATATTCAAATCGCCGGTTAAAGAAAAACACACACATACACACACACACACACACATACATACATACATACATACACTCATAAAACAACAATAACAAGAAAAATTGAACGAAGAAAAATATATAATAAAAATATTCGCATTAAACAGTATTTGTTGTTCGAAATTCTTAGAACGAAATATCCTCGACGTCCTTTCAATGTCTTCTCGCGTCTATCGTATTAATTGTAAACATATACAAACGATAGGTAAGGAGTGTATATTATATGTATATATATATAAGAAAACACACTCGTAGAGAGAAAAGGACAGCGTGAGCGAGAGAGAGAGAGAGAGAGAGAGAGAGAGAGAGAGAGAGAGAGAGAGAGAGAAAGAAAGAAAACATAAACGAAACGTATAATTAAACGTAGCGAACCTTTCCTTAGCCCATTGTCAGTCCTTATCGCGCTTCGAAAATGTAAAGTCGAAGGATTCGTTCGGTTAAATCGTTGTGCAAAAGACATCGTGCGAGATCCGGGATTCCTGGAAATTACAACGAACTTCTTTAACTCCTCCTTCTTCTTCTTCTTCTTATTCTTCTTCTTCCTTTTCTTCTTCTTCTTCCTTCTTTTCCACCTCCACCATGATTGGTCATAAAAGTTTCTCGAGGTGAGACTCGTCCAGACAGGAATAGGTAGATACCACCAGATTATTAGAAGAAGCCAAGCGAAAGGATCTACGTTTCTTTTCTTTTTTCTTTCTTTTTTTTTCGTTCTTTCTTTATTTCTTTTCATCTTTCTTAATCTTAATCATAATCTTTATCTTTATCTTTATCTTTATCTTTATATTTACCTTTCTCCTTCCGAAGACTGGTTTAACAAGATGACCCATACCAAGCGGACCAACGTCCAACGGTGTTAAAAACCAATACAAATCTCAAGGAATCTTAAATTCTTTCATCGAATTTTTTTCCTTCAAAGAAACATCTCACCAAGATTTCTTTAATCTACAAATTGAAATTTATATGTTCATGTATTTACGTATGTATATTGTGTGTCTATGTGTGTGTATAAATACGTTTTCTTTTGTTAGAAATAATTGTTTTATACGACGTAGATCCAATGGAAACATAGTATAAATAAATATTAGCGAATACGTACAAATGATATTGAAGAATCATAAATAATAATAATAATAATAATAATAATAATAATAATAATAATATAATAATACGTCCGAGGCGAAGAAAGCTGCTATATCTAATTTGTCTAGAAAACTATTACAATTATATATCCTGATTGCGATATAGATTCTTGATCTATTATATATTCTTTACGTCTTGCAAAAGATTATCGCACCGGCACCTATTACAATTTTAATTAATTAAAAAATTCCATTTCGAATTTTTTTTTTTTTCGAGTTTCACGTATTTATAAAATATCACGAATATCCACTTTAGAAAATAATCTTTAGAAAATAATCTTTATATGTAAGAGTCATTATTATTATTAGATGATTATTAATGGACGAAAAAAGAATAAGTGTTTAAGTAAACATCGATAAAAGTGAGAAATATCGATAATATTGAAAGGAAGTTGGAGGTGGCTAATAAGTACATATATGTGTGTATATTTATATATATATATATATATAAAAGAAAGAGATAGGGAGAGAAAGAGACGCCTCGAGCCACGTAACAGCCTACATTTTATTTCGCTGCACTTTTACTCCGGTGCACACGGGGCGGCCTTGTTGCGGCCTGAATACCTCGTCGATCCGCGCCGTGTCCGCCGTGACCGCCGTCCTATCGCACTTCTCTCTCTCTCTCTCTCTCTCTCTCTTTTTCTTTCTCTTTTATATATTAGCAAGCAAACGGGGACCCTTTCTATCGACGAGACCGCCTTGCGATTTCAGTATTCGCCTTTAATGCCGACTATCAGCCTCTTCCGCGAGCATCTTGACTTTTACTTTCGTTTTATTTCATTTTTCTTTTTATTACTCCGACATATGGATACTTTATCGTTTCAAAAATTTATATATATATATATATATATATATATATATATATTAATATACAACGAAAATATTCACCAGGGTTATTCACGAACTTCAGTGATTTTATTGTTTCTTTGTATTTCTTTTTTTTCTTTTTTTCATTTTTTTTTCTTCGAGAAAACCCACACACACTTTTCAGAAGGTGATAAGTCTTTTTATATTATGTCAATCTATAATGAATTCAGATAAATTCTTTAAACGAGGGGTGACAACACTCGTTTGAAAATGTTCGATGTTAACAGGGGATCAAATGGGGTGCGTCATTAATGCGCTTCAACAGGTCTTTCAATTCTTTTTTACTTTTTTTCCTCTCCTTTTCTTTCTTTCTTCCTATCTTCTTTCCTTTTTTTTTCAGTCTATAGTTCCATCGGACAAAATGCGATTTCAGAGAAGTTTCAGATTTTGCGGGAAAAAAGAATAACTAAATAAAAAGAAAAGAAAAAAAAAATGTTTACTTTTGTAAGTTTTTCTTGATTGATACGTAGAACATTCCGCAATTACATCCGATGTAATACGATAATGTGTGAATTGTTAGAACGTATAACAAAATTATTGGTTCACTCTTTTTTTTATTCTTTTTTATTTTTTCCATTAAATAATTCGATCGTAAATAATCGTTTACTTTGATTTAATTAAGAGTTAAATTTATTCATTGATCTTATAAATCTGAATACGTCGGAAGAAATGATATTCTTTTTTTTTTCTTTTTTTTTTTTTCGATGGAACACTCCCGTATTGTGCATCTTTGATACAGCAGTAAAGAAGAAAATAAAAGAAAATAATATTAATATATATATATATATATATTAAGGTCGTCCTTCGATCGTCGAAAGAATATTTGTGAGGAATTTAAGGAAAAAGTATTATCCTTGCGAATATATATATATATATATAAGGTGTATGTATTCGAACATATGTGTGTATATGTGTGTATTTGTATATGTATATATATATATATATATATAAATTGTTATCATTTCGTTATTATAATTAGTTATTACATTTTAATTTAATTATATACATATATAAATAGAGATATAAAATAAATCCATAAATACAACGTTCTCTCATAGATCCGAATAGATATACGATAGATCTACATTTCGTATCTCGTACCTAAGTAATCCTAAGAAATCTCTGATTTGTACATTGTGTTAAAAGAAAAATGATTGTTATTTTTCATTGTTCAAGAGATTTATCGGGACTCAATCGTCAGAGACTGAAAAAGTATGTATATACGTATATATATATGTTTGTGTTTATGTGTATCTATCCTTCCTATCGATTCTTCCGCTCGACCTCATCCAAGGGCATGCGCGTGCACCTTCTTTCGCCTTGATCAATCGAGATCAACACTTTCATCGTTCGAATTCTCGCGCGCAAATTTATTTATTGTTTTTCCTTTAAAAAGAAAATAAACGATGAAAATATTATCGTCTATATATATATATAAAATATATATATATAAAATATGTATATATATGAAATATACATAAATATATTATATGAATATATATATATATATATATATATTCCTTCGATGTCCTTCGATCATCGAAAAGAAATTACTTATGAAGAATTTAAGGAAGAATGATTATCCTTGCGACTATATGTATATATACATATATATTTATGTGCGTGTATGTATGTATGTATATGTATATCCAATGAAGGTACGCGCATTCGAGCGTATATTACGTCAGCTTCTGCCGGATATCCTGGAACAGATGACGGATATCGACCATGACACAAAAAAGGATTGATCGGCCGATCAACTTTCATAAGATCTTAATTAACACCATTCGCTTTTCTTAATTATAACGTTAATTATGTCATTTACATGTGTGTATCAACGGTTTGTATATTCAACAGTTATATTCAATAATTCCTAATCATTTTCTCTCTTTTTCTTTTATTCTCGATATATTATTTGAATTAGGTTAGATTTTAGTACGGCTTTAGTCAATGTGTAAATATACGTACTACTTTGGTCAATGTGCATATTCTCGAACTACATTAATTAATAGTAAACATATATATATATACACAATACTTTCTCTTAGCGAACAAAGACTCTCATGTTTCATGGCGTGTAATGTTATTTACGTGTTGTCTACGTTCCACGCGTGTAAATTCGTACGTTTTGCATTTAATCTTATTATATCAGCCTCGCATTACATAGTTATGTATGTATATACATACATACATACATACATATATATATATATATCCAAGAAAAAAGAGAAACTTTTAGTACACATTACACACGCATAACCTATACATACATACATATATATATATATACACTTTCGATATTATCGATAATATAATACAAAACACTTTGACTTTATCTCGATCGATAAAAATGTCGTAAGAACGTTTTGATAATTCTAAGATAAAACGTTACGCAATAATTTATATCATCGTGATATCGTACGTGATTACAAAGGGAACCCCTGATAACGTCGTTGATACGCGTTACTTATATATTTATAAAAAAAAATTATATATTTATATAGTAAGTACAATAGACCATACTTTTACGTGATCTAATCGAATAAAAGAATCTTACATTTTTTTTTTTATACACATACACTTACACACATATATCACATATATATTACATACATACATATATTATATATATATACATATATATTATATATTATATATATAATTTATATATACATACAGAAACGTAGGTAGGATAAACGAAGGGACAGTCGATGCCCTTCAAACGATATAAAGTCAAACTTACGAGCGAGAAGGATAGAATGAGTGTGGATATTTGTCGACGCACGGAATTACCCGAAGTAAATATTCATTCTCCGTCGGTTCTCTTCGGTATATATACACGTACGTATATATATATATATATTCACAGTATGTTTTTGCATAGAATACGAATCGGTTTATATCGGACGGTACATACATAAGTACGTGCATACATAGCTCTGCGTATTTCTGCATGAATCTTATTGCATCCTGGCCAAGATAAGGACTTGGCTGATGGTGTCCAGGACGAGAGATCGGAACGATTGGTAATAAATTTCGAAGAAATGTGCCTACGTAGTATTCCTACATACCTACCGATATCCTCTTGAACTTGCTTATTCGTTTCTCTCGTCGTCTCAACGAAGGACAAGTTTGCACTAAACTATATATATATATATATATATCCATATATACTATACACACATACACATATATATATAATACGTAGGTAGATAGAGAAAGAGAAAAGAACGATTCGTGCGATAGAAAAAATAGAGAGAGAGAGAGGAGAGAGAGGAGAAAGAGAGAGAAATTGATGGACATGAAAAAGGATAGAAAATAGTAAGGAAGAAGAGGAATTTCTTTTCTCTCTCTCTCTCTCTCTCTCTTCAATGACTATACGAAGACGACCCAACAAGAGAGAGAGAGAGAGAGAGAGAGAAACAAGACGATGTAACCTGTTGCCGCAGGGGAGCACTTTATATCCATCCACCTCGTAAACCGTAATGGTTAAGTGGCATGTAGATACGATCGAGCTCGAGTTGAAGAGAGTGAGATAGAGAAAAAGGGAGACAGAACGAAATAGAGATAAAGAGAAAAAGAGAACGAGAGAGAGAGAGAGAGAAAAAGGGAGACAGAGAGAAATAGAGATAAAGAGAAAGAAAGAGAAAGAGAGAGAGAAAGGGAGGCAGAACGAAATAGAGATAAAGAGAGAGAGAGAGAGAGAGAGAGAGAGAGAAAGAGAGAGAAAGAGAGAGAGAGATTAACGTTCTATACAGTGCGACGTATGCAAGCGCCCATATAAAGGGCTTCACAGGAGGAATTATACTCCTTGGTATATAGTGTTATTACATACATATGCCAGTCGTACATTAAAACCATATTACGTCGTCGTGTGCGTAGCGTGTTCCGTACGATTGCTTCGACCGTCGTCTGTAAACTTAACGGGGGTATCGTAAATTAAGCTACGGACGAGCGGCCATTTTCTTTCTTTCTTCTTTCCTTCCTTCCTTCCTTCCTTCCTTCCTTCCTTCCTTCCTTCCTTTATTTCTTTCTTTCTCTCTTCCTTTCTCTCTACGGGCAAAAATAGTTTTAACGTAACAAAGTTCAACGACGTTACTGCGTCAAAATGAAATTATATTGCTGATCAAGACCAAACGAATTTCGAGGAACAATAAACGCATATACGTATGTATATATGCATCTTGGTATATATGTAAATACGAACGTGCGAAAAGACGACATATCGAGGTACTTCAATAATTTACAGTTACATATACTTCTTCTGCGAATATACATTTGATCTTTTTTTTCTTCTTTCTTTTTTTTTTTCTCTCTCTCTCTCTCTCTCTTCCAAAGATAAAGCAGTAATATACCAGCGGAGTATTTTATATATAGGTTATATTTATAGGTTATATCACGTATAATATTTATTTGGAATTAAAAGATTAATCGGCAAATATTTTTCCAAAAAATTCGTATAATCACCGATAATTACCGATATCGATCATCAAATATGAACAAATGCACAAAAATACACACGCACGCACACACACACACATTTATATCTATGCATATAAATTTTTCCGGGGGTGTGCTTAATATATACATACGATTACTTAATTTTTGTTAATTGAAGCGACGTAAAAGTTAATTTAGAGTTAATTAAATGAATATACATATAAAGGAAATGTGAGGTACAATATGTATGTACATATATATATATATATAATATGTATAGATGGTGCGTATGTATGATATGTATTAGTACATACGTACGTACGTATGTACGTACAAATAGAGAGGAAAGTTTTCCCCGATTGGTTCTACGATCTAATTCTCCTCGTTTGATTCTCACTAAACGTCGAACCAATCAATAGATCGTAAGTTAATCATAGTACCCATGTATGTATATAATAAAGCAGAAGTTATCATCTCACGGGCCACCGTCGTAACATAAAGGCGGATCATCGACGAAGACAGGAGAATTGCGAAAGTTATTGCGACGTAGACGAGTTTTGAAAGCTAGAGAGGATTCTACGCCGTATATCGCATTAAATTATTATGGCGTTGTATTATTTCAAAGTTGTGATACATTATATATATATATATACATATACATATATATATATATATCGTATATATAAATTATATAACCCATATAGTAACGAACTATATTATATATATATATATGTATTATATATATATGTTCGTAATATATATATATATATATATGTTCGTAATATACATATATATATGTTCGTAATATATATATATGTATTCGTAAAATTAATGAAAGTTTATGATACATGGAAACCGGATGTATCGTTATTGGATGCCAAGGAGAGAGACAAACGAAATATGTCGCCCTTCACTCCTCCCTACTTATCGACCGAGCCAGGATGACGATCGAGTCGACCTCGCTACTATTTCTCTTCGCTTTCCAAAATTTTTCAATTAATATCGTTCGATACGCGTGAAAGGTAGTTTGACATTGAAATTCAGAGGGGGGTGGGCGGGAGAGGGGTCGATTTATTCGATCATTTAACAATAAGTTATAACACGTGTGTGTGTGTATATATATATATATGTATAGGGTGTCCAAAAAGTATGGTACTAAATTTATATTGCGTATTACTGAGATCAAATGGATAAAAAAAAAAAAAATAAATTCATATAAACTTATATCGGAAAATACTTTTATTGAAAAGATATAGTTACTTTTAAAGATATTTATGATTTATTATGACACATATAATTTCTCCTTCTGCAAGAATACAGGGGTTACTTTCTTCCATTCGTCGAATCAGTTCTTATATATACTCTTTCAAATATTCCAAACTATATTGGAAGTAATACTAAATGCATTTTGAATACATTTACGAAGTTATAATTTTCTAGTTCTATCTTATCTCCATTCTTACGTATCGATAACTCGTGTAAAGAATAAATGAAAAAAAAAAAAAAAAAAAAAAAAAAAAAAAAAAAAAAAAAAAAAAAGAGTTGGGCTATCATTAATACGTATATCTTTTCAATAAAGCATTTTTGAACATAACTTTGTATAAACTTTTTTTTATCCATTTGACCTCAGTAATAAGTTTGTTCCTATGTTTTTTGGGCACCCTGTATATATATATATGATACATATCTTGATCGATAATCTTCTTTTTCGTCTTTTTCGTATTAACAAATATAAAAAGAAAATTTACTTTTCCGTTGTAAATGAGGTTTTAAATTTTCATTTGCTTTATGCTTTGGTATATATATATATATATATATATATATATATATATATATATATATATATATATATGTACATACGTATGTAAATAATTGTTGAAAATTTTTTTTTTTTTCTTTTCTTTTATTAACAGACATGAAAAAATAAAGAACGTGTCGCGGAATCATGCTCGAGTTGCACAGATTTGCGAGCTCCAACATTCACCGGGTCAAGTAAGGAGGAAAGGTTCCCTTGGTGGGAGAGGTACCCCGCTACCTTACTGGAGGACCCTCGTCCTGACTTCTGGTTACAAGGAGAAGGAGCTCTACTCTAAACACACACACATATGCGACATGCACACATACATATTGATGCATTGCGCAACAATGCACCGCCACCTGCACTCGTTTCGTCACACAGCGGCTTTAATCGGCTCTCGACGGTGCCTGCCACTGACTACTCGCATTACTTTCGCCAATTAAACTTTGACGGTCGTCATTGTGTTTAACTTGAATATGAAATTATAGTCGCCGCGATATTTCAAATATCAAAACGATCCAAATTCCAAAATAATTGCAGCCATTTAAAAGGCATCAGAATGAAAAAAAAAAATCAACGTTGCTCTTCTTTGTTTCAATTTATTTTTATTTGTACCTCTTCTTTTTTTTTTTTTTTTTTTTTTTTTTCTTTCATTTTACTTCGTTTCTTTCTTATATCAGGAAATTTGTTTATGCTAAATCATGAAGAATATAATGAGCAAAGAATAATTCGTAGACAATTTCGTGCATATCGCGATCGTCGATTTATTTTAAATTCAACATGAGCATCATAAGGGTCAAATATAATGGTAATATATTATGATAGAATCGTAATCGTAATTATTTATTAATGAAACGAATTATTTAGAACGTCTTTCGAAAAATAATGATGACGATGGTAATGACATCGATAAAGAGATCTTGGTGAATATTGATTGTCCTATTGGACTTATATTAGATTACATTCGAGAAGTAATACGATTGGATAATACCTGTATATAAATATTTTATATGTTAATTTATATTTGAAATATCGTTTAGATCTTTTAATGTTTAATGAATGAATTTCTAGGTAAAATTGATTTATGCGATGAATTGAATTGTCAATTAAGAAATTTGTCTATCGCTGAATCATCTACCTCAGGTTTATATCTACTACAACCTGGAATCACCTATTTCGTAGTTATCTTTGGAAGTAAGTTTTCTATTATAATATATATATTTATCATTTCATAGGATCATTTTATATGCAGATAACGTTAATGATCAAACTACAACATTAATACCACTTGTAAGTCAGAAGATAGGGAAAAAGTGTATGGAAATTTTCAAGAAAACTCGACAAAAGAAAAACTTACAAAAATAATTATACAAACTTTACATCCTTATGCGTATTGTTTATATGAATTTTGAATGAATTTGTATGATTTAATTATATATCGTGGAACATTAGGAAATATGAAATATTGTGTATACAAATTATTATATTAATCTTGTCGTTAAATGTCACACAAGACTTTTATCTAATTCTTTGAAACTTTTATCCTCGTTTGTAAGATTATAAAACTTTCCGTGTCTGCCTTTACCTTCTTCGACAAACTTCTTTGCACCTTGTATGCCTTCTTCTGTTACAAGATGAAGGGCATTGTCTTTTTCAAATTGCAATGCCTCATCTATTTGTTTAGACGAAAAAGTAGCAAAGTGCATAGAGGTACGATCTGCCAGTAAAGTTTTTTGCGGAAATTTTATCAATGATTTTGCATAATTGATAGCTGTACCCAGACCAGTACCGTGTGCAGTACATTTAGTGGCAAGTCCAATATTGAAAGCTTCTTCTCCGTTAATAGCTTTCCCTGTTAAAATTAGATCCATGGCTCTAGCATATCCAATCATTGCTGGTAAACGAACTGTACCACCGCATAAAATAGGTATTCCAAAACGCCTATTCAAAAATCCTATAATAGCATTTTCCTCAATGACTCGTAGATCACACATTAATGCCAATTCTAATCCAGCACCCAAGACATATCCATTTAAACAAGCTACCAATGGTTTACTGGTCAATTCGCTTTTATTGGCCTGTTTTAATCAATTAAGTTTTATTATGTCTATGAATAAATGTCCATAAAATATTTTCTTATATAAAGATATATCGACTTGCCAGTGTTCCATATTGTGGTAGATTATCTTCTTTTTCTTGATTATAATTTGCAATTTCATGTAAATCAAAACCTGAACAGAAATTTCCACCTATACCGTGTAATACGCCCACAACAGCATTTTCATCCTTATCAAATTCATCCAATGCATCACAAAGTAATTGAGCTGTTGCACTGTCCAAAGCATTCTTCTTCTCTGGCCTATTTATAGCGATTAAAGTAATTTTGTCGCTTTTATTAACGATAATACTTTTCTCTAAAAAATAAAACAAAAAATATTTTATTATATATGTATATATATATATATATTTTTTTTTTTTTATAGAAATTATAGAATCTTACCTTTTTCTGTATTTTCCACTGCTACCTCGGCCATAGATTCAGAGGTTAGGGATCTTTTTACATAATTTCTTATAGATTTATTTAACGAAAAGGATAGTCTTCTTAAAGAATACATTTGAGATGTTTTGTAAATATAACTAAATTTATTATTTAATTATTACACCCTTATTTGTAGAAATACACTTAAAACGTAATTACAAGTTTTATGGTTTGAACGATTAATCGAATACACATGGAATTAATATTATCGACTGTTGGTAACTTTATCGACCGTTCTTTTGCAAATGGCGGGGAGAACTGTTTTTATTTTGTTGTCATAGTAACCGAATGTAGAGTTTGATGAAATTATTCTATTCGGTCTTAATAGTTTCTACTACGTAGAAATAGAATTAATATAAGAATATTTTTATAATTATATAGTGAAAGATGGTTCGAACAAATTGGGAACAAATATTTTCTTTAAATATTTCGTCTTTAACTGACGAAGAGATCGAGGATCTATGTCCTACGATAATGCGTTGCAATATTGATGAAATATCCGATGTACAAAATCTTCAAATGCTTATGAGAATATCTCAAGAAATGTTGCAGTATAAAGACAATCAAGTATGTCAGATTCATTTTTTTTTCCATATATGTATATATATATATATATATATATATATATATATCTATATATATACTTTTCTATGTGATTTAATGTTATAATCATTGTCATATTTTTTGTATATATTAAAAGTTTTTATTGTTTATATATATATATATGTATGTTTATACATTTAATTTATATTAATAGGTAGAATCTTTGCTCATAGAATGTGGAGAATTAAAAAATACCATTTCAACATTGAAACCAGATGTTTCTAAGCAAAAACTTAAAGGTAAAAAATTTCTGACATTTGTGTCTTGTTTATATCTTAGGTTAAATTTCTTTTTATTTAATGACAGGTCAGATCGTATCTGATTCACAGTATGATGATAAAAACTTCATTAAGGTAACATAGATAATGTTTTCGTTAACTATATGTTAGAATTTGTAAGAACATTTTAATTTAGCAAGTATTATTTATATTTTCAGTCATCTGACACAATTGAAACTGCCAATCATGAGACTGTGATACAAAATAAAAATGAAAAAATAGAAAAACTTTTGACCGAATTAGAGGTAAATATAATATATGATAGATCAATTTGAGAAAATTTCATTGTATTGAATATTTTAGGGATTAGATAGAGAAAATATTATTTTGAAGGAACGATTAGGAATGTTGAAAGAAGAAATGGAGGATGCAACTGAAAGAATGAATGAAATGACAGATGGATTAAGTTCTGCACAATCAAAAGTCCTTGAATATAAAGGTCTTAAAATTGATAAATCATTGACAATTTAATTGTATTTATATATTTTATATTATTAGAGGAACATCTTATTTTTCAGAAAGGATATTAGATTTGGAACGTGAAAATATTGGTTTGCTCAATCAAATAGAAGAATTAACCAGTCAACAAATGGATAGAGATAAAGTAATAGATGAATTTGGAGTAGCAATAGATTCTAGAATAGCAGAATGGAAGGTAAATTAATTTTTATATAATTTTCCCTGTTAAATCTAAGAAATGATGAAGTAATTTATGACTCCATTGATATTTCATATAATTAGGAATTATTAGATGAAAAGGATACAGAGATACATCGTTTAAGAGAAAATTTATCCCAATCGTTATTGCAATCGGTTACATCAGTTAAAGAAGAAAATAAATCACAGATAGTATATTTAAACGAAGAAATTGGTAATCGTGATAAGATTATAACAGAATTACAAAGTAAACTTTCTGAAGCGGTTACAGAAATAAATGAAGGAGCAGCTATTATAGAGAAGTTACAAGCCAGTACGAAAAAGTGGGTGAATTTATTTTTAATTGTGAAAATTTGAAGATCTTGCGAAATATTATATATTATTCTTTCGTTGTAATCCTTTTCCGTAGGCCAGAAAAAGAAGAGAAAAGGAAGGAACAAAAAGAGTTATTAAAAAAAATGCAGGATGCAAATAATCAGATATCTGATTTACAAAATGCATTGGGACAAACGCAGGAGGATTTAAAACTAAAGAGCACTGAAGTTGGATTGTTTTTACAATTTGTCTCTATTAAAAATAAATTGTATTGAATATGGATTAAATTTTAAAACGATCTTTTTTTCTTTTTTTCTTTTTTTCTTTCTTTTTAGTTATGTGAAGTATTATCAATATTGAGAAAGTATGAGGACGAAAATCATGGATTAACAGAAGCATTACATGAAATCAAAGATTTAAAAAATGAATTAAATCATAAAAGAGAACATATAGAAGATCTTGTCAATGTGGTTAATAAGTTAGAGATGTTAAATTCTTATCAAGAAATGGAAATCTTAACGCTCAGGTATTTCTATATAAGTTTATAATGTATTGAAATTTTCAAACGTTATATTCGAGAAAGGCATAATTATGACTTTGTAGAGAAAAATTAGGGATATCGGAGGATGAATCAATTTCCATAGATAATATTATTAAAAAACGTAAGGAAGAAGAGAAAAGGATGGAAGAGCTTGTTCAGGAGAATAAAATATTAATAGATGAAAATCTTGAAATGAAATCGACCGTAAGTCGATTGTATAAATACGATTCGTCATATATATATATTTATCCATTTAATTTTGATGCACTAGCAATAATTTTTATTTGGGTCCATACGCCTATAATTATTTTACGAAATCGATCGATATATAATTTTAATTCCTGAATTTTTATAGATAAGGCTGTTAAAGTCAAATAGATCGCGTTTATCTGCAAAGAAATTAGATTTTTCAAGTGACACGATAGATAACAGCACCGACTTTTTGCACTCCACTAAATTATTGGAAACTGCTGCAAATCGGGTAGTCGATTTTGAATCCGTTCGGATATATCATAAAACTGATAAAGATATTAGAAAAGAAATGAAGCTAGTTATAGATGAGAATGAAGCTCTTAGAAGAGGCATGCATGAAATTCTGGACAGTATACGCAGTCAAGACGGTGAATTTTCATAATGTTAATTGTATTATAAAGACTGCACTATACGATAATTTATAAATGCACGATTATGATATATTTTTAATTTTTCTTTATCTATATCATTTTTAATTTTATTTTATTATTATATATACAAAATACAATAAAAACGGTGTATTGTACGTGGCGTTGAAATTCGATATATAACATCAATAATTTGTCATGTTATATATACGGAATATTTCGTTTAATATTGCAAGTTCGAATCATTGAAATATATTCCAGGTAAAAGTTCAGTAGAAGTGCATTCATATACATTGGAAAGATTATTGGAGGCATTAGATGTAAGACATTTGGCTGGTTGGTATCATCCTGCTATGAGATTACAAGAACATTTGAATGTTATACAAGGTAGTAATGCAGAATTAAGATCTCAAATTAAACAGATTAGGTAAGTTTTTTTTTTCTTTTCTTTTTTCTTTTTCTTTTTTTTTTTTTTTTTTTTTTTTTTTTTAATAGAGATTCTAAAATGCTAATATTAACGATTTAAATTATATACGGGCGTTTAAAAATATTTGTTTATAGAAAGGAACTTAACAGAAAGGATGCTATATTGCAAGATTTAGCATTGAGCAAAGGAATAGATTTAGAGAGATTAAATACCGATGATTCTGATGATAATAAATTAATGTATATTTCGGAAATAAAAAATATTGAAAGTATATATCAAAGAGAATTAAAGGAAAGGGAAAGGGAAAAGGAATCATTGATTGAAGATAATAAAGATTTACGATATACGATCGATAATTTAAATCTTCAAATAGATATTTATGAAAAGGATCGGATTAATTTAGAGACTAGTGAGGACGAAGTAAAAAGAGCATTTGCGATTAAAACGAAAGATTATATAATGGTTGCTAACGAATTGTTATTATTAAATAGGAAAATTGTACTTTTAAAAGATCTTCTTAATAAGGAATCTATTAAGATGTATGATTATCAAAAAAATGTGGTAGAAAAAGAAGGTTCTTTAAAAAGAGAATTGACCGATGCCAATAAGCGTAATAAAATGTTAGAATGTGAGATGATAAGATTACAAAGTAATCTATCTAATTCGATGAGTATTACGGAATATAGCGATTTAAAAGAGAAATACGAAGAATTAAATATACGTTATCGTTTTTTACTTGAGAAGAATACTAACTTCTACGTAGATAGATCTGAAATTGAATTGTTGAAGGATGAATTGGATTTAACGAGAAAAGAAAAATCACAATTAATGGATCTATTAAAGGAAGATATTTCTAAAATGGATGAAAGTGATATTGTTAGACAATTAAAGGATTACAAAGCTAATGAATTAATCGAAAGACAACGTGCCGATCATATGACCAAATTGCACGTGATATCTCAAAGTCAATTAGCCAAATCTGAATCGAAGATACAGGAAATAACAAATATTAATTGCGAGTTACAAGAGAAATTAATCGATGTACATAAGAAATTATCAAAAATTGTATCCTCGCAAAGTCTTCGAGAAAATAATACGGATGATATTGAAGAATCGTCGAACGAACAAATGGAAAAATTGAGAGTCGATAATGAAACGTTGAAAAGAAAATTAGAAATTGCCGAGGAGGAGGCCAAATTGCAATATACATTGAATTCGTTTAAAACGTTGGAATTAGATAATCTCAGACATCAGATTTTAGATTTGCAAGCGATTAGCGAAGACAAGGCTACGATATCGAGACTTAATTTTGAATTGGCTGGTAAGAAGAGTACCGAAATGGAATTGAACGCACGAAAGTCACAGCTCGAAAGTGAAATATCATATTTGCATGATGAACGTGAAAGATTAATGATAAATTCCGATAAGATGCGTGCTAACGTGCAATATTGTCGAAAACAATGCGACGATCGTTGCAGGTAATCGTAATCCAGTTGAATGGACATCATTTTTTCTTTTTTTTTTTTTTTTTTTTTTTTTATTTTTTTTCCCCCCCTTTGAAAACAAAAAATCGTTTTAAACGATCGCGAAACAAAAAATCTCGTTCTTGCAGGATTTACATAGACGTAATAGATTTTTTACAAAGCCAATATGCAGGATCATCTTCGATTAGCGCTCTCGACAGATTAACGTCAATGATTGAAAAATTCAAAACTGATCGAATGGAATTAGATGTTGAAATGAAGAAGACGAAGGATTTTAATAATCATTTGATATCCCAAAAGGAAACTTTAACAAATCGTTTGGAGATTGTCGAACGTTTGAAGGATATATTGGAGGAACAAATTGGCGGTGAAAGCGTGCAAGATATTTTGCAAAAGTTTTCCGAAAATTCCCAATACGTATTAAACGTATGTTATAAATTACACGTAAAGATAATTATTATTATTATTATTATTATTTAATTTCGATCGATTTCGTTTTAAGTTTTACAATAAAAATTATTATATACAGAGAATCTTGATTACTTTTTATTATTTAATAAATAAATAAATATAAAGCAATAAGTTGTATATATATATATAAACAGAAAGAGAGAGAGAGAGAGAGAGAATCTCGATTATTTTTTATTATTTTATTAGGATTTGAAGCAAAAACGAAGGATATCCCATTTGGATAACGAATTGCAAATGGTAAATGACAAAGCCGCGAAATATGAATCGGTTATTACGAGTATGGAGAACGAAATGATTAACATGCAAAAGACTTGGAATCGTCAGGGTGAACAAGTAGTGTCAAGGACCGATGTACAAATGAAAGAAATCAAATTTGATACGATAGAGAAACGATCGGTTTTCGTTCAAGTAACGATAGAACACGATTCGACGGAGGTACAAACAGAACCTTACGATTGTTGTTTAAACAAACGAAAAGGAAAAGAAGAAGAAAAAGAAGAAGAAGAAGAAGTAATAGTAGTAGTAGATATGGTTGATACGCCGAAGGAAAAATCTGTTCGAGAAGTAGGTAACAATACGGATATAATGAATGATACAATTTCTATGATGCAATTGAACGAACGTTTAGCGGATGCATTAAAACTCGCGGCAGATCGTTCTGAAATAATAAACAATTACGAGTCAGAAATATTGGATTATCGAGAAAAAATAGATGCACTTAATAAGGAAATTAAAGCAATGGAATTGGAATTATCGAAAAGAGAAATAAATAATATCGTTGAGCCGACATTAGATATTCCCATTATTACAAATATGGATTGTACCGACAAATTGGCATTGAAGTCTACGATTAACAGTTTGCAAAAAATTGTCGCACAAAAGGAAGAGACGATAGTGAGATATCAAAATCTTATGAAGGAGGAAAGAGAGGAGTACATTGGGGTTACGTCTAATTTGCAAAGGGAAATCGATGATTTGCATTATAAAGTACAATTGTTGGAAAGTGAAAGGAAAGTTGACGATAAAAAAAATAATGATGTTACGATCGAGCCTGACGTTGACGATGAGCCAAAGAAATCTGTTACCGTTTATAACGCAGCCAGAGAAGAGGAAATTGCTAGAATGATAGAAAAAATAAATACTTTGGAAGCAGATTTGCATATTACGAAAGAACTTAGTGGTCGATGGCATCGATTGGCAGAAGAGAGATTGAAACATATAGATCGTATAAGAGAAAGGTATGAATACATCCAATGACAATACATTGATATAATATCATTGATCATCTTGATTATATTAACTCTAGTTGTGCACATCTCGAAATAATTTTTAATTGTGCACACCTCGAAATAATTTCAATTTGTTCAATTGGGATGCGTTACAGTCTATAGGTGCTTTGAACAGTTCGGTCATTTATACGGAATGAATGATTTTGATTAAAAAAAAAAAAAAAAAAACGAAACTAATAATAATAATAATCAGGTTTGGAAACGCATTTCGAAATTCTACCATTATAAAAAAAAAGAAAATTCATGAATCATGCATGCAATGTACAAATCGTTTTAATTAAGCTCAAAGTTGATCTGGAATATCCCCATATGCGCAACTAGGGTTAGTTAATCGTGTACAATAAGGAAACAATTCATAATACGATTTATTCGTTTTAACAAGAGTAGACTCGAAGAACAACATAATACGGAGCTTGAAATTTATCGTTCCGAGATTAACAAATGGCAGTCAGAAGCTGATACGCTCAGACAACGATTATCGGAAGATCGTGTCGTTCATACGAAAGGGAATATATCACTTATGAAGGAATTGCAAGAGAAAGATGATAAAATACACGAGCTTAATTTTAATTGTCAACAATTGCAGGTATCTCATCGTCACTTAATATATCTAATGATTTTTTTTTTTTTTAATTTTGTCCCTCGAATGATTCATTTATTTATCTTTTTATTTTATTTTATTTTATTTTATTTTTTTTTTCTCCTTTGATCTTTTCACGATAGAACGAAATCGAATTGTTAGGAGCCACGAATCGATCATTGCCAGCACGTGTTGCGATCGATCATCGTGACGAACTTAAAATCCACGATATCTTACCTGGTACTCAACGTGATCAGACTCTATCACAGAATCAAATAGATATTTTACGTAAACAGTTGCAATCCCTGATGGAAAAGGAAAAGATGTATAAGCATGAGATTGCTGAACTGAAGCAACGTGTCAGTCGGGGGTATCGTGATACTTTTCAATACGTAATTAACGATCAATTCGATAAGGTAGAACGGATTATACGTATAATTTTATTTGTAATATCTGTTTTCCTCCCTCCCTCTTGTCCCCCTCCCTTTCCTTTTTTTTTTTTTTTTTTTTTTCTTTATGACAGATACATGGCGGTAAAAACGCAAGAGAAAAGAATTTCTCAGCGCGAGATGCAATTGGAAAGGAAGGTAAAGTCTTTGGAGGAGGAGTTAGAAAAAATGCGGACTCAGTTAGAAAGGGAATACTTAGTTCAAGAAACTAGAAGGGCGAAGGTATTGAAATAAAATATCACAAATAAAAGTATATATATCGTTCGAAGTATACTCATTTGAGTTTTTTCTTTTCTTTTTTTCTGTTTTTTTTTTTAAATTACATTTATAATAGACAGCTGAGGAACTCTCGTTGTGGGAGAAGCAAAAGAAATGGCAACAGACTGCAGAAAAATTGCAAGAGAAGTTAAAAGAGAAAACGAACGAGTATATCAAATTAAATTCGAATCACGAAAAATTACGATCTTTGGTTTCCTGCATGGAACGTGAAAAGTGGTTTCTAAAGAGTAAAATAAAAGGGGAAGCTCCTTCAAACGTGTTGAATGATATACCGTCTAGACCGATCTCAGCTGCACATCAGAGTCTCGTGATTGATTTACAGAAGGAATGTCAAACGTTGAGAGAACGTATCGGCGAATTGGAAAGGGAAAATAGTCATGAATTATTAAAGAAAATAGACGAGCAAAAGAATTGTATAGCTTCATTGGAAGCTGTCACGAAGGTGGTGGTTAATTCGTTTCTTTTTTTTTTCCTTTCTTTTTCAATTTTTTTTTTTCAATTTTTTTTTTTTTTTTTTTTTTTTTTTTTTTTTTTTTTTATAATAATCGCTTCGAAATAATATTCTAATGGGATGAATTTTTTCATCAGGGCAACGAGTACGTTGTCGAGAAATTACAAAAATTGGAGACTACCAGGGATATTCTCGAGAGAGCCAATTTGAAATTGGAAAGTGAAAATTTTGAATTAAGATTAGAAATAGAAAAAGCTAACGCGGATACGCCGCGTTTGCGGGAAAAAGTTGAACATTTAGAAAGGTGTGCATCTTGTAATTATTATTTTTTTCTTCTCCCTTTTTTTTTTCTTTTATGCTTATGACAATGTCATTTCATTTCTTTTCTTTTGTCTTTTACTTGGGGTTTTTTTTCTTCTTTTTCTTTTTTTTTTTTTCTACCAGATACATCGAATTGTTGAAAGTAGAGAAATCGTCGGATTCGACACCTAGATCGTCGAACAAGGAACATCAGGAATTAAATTCCAAAAAGTCTGTTTTAGAATTAGAGAAAACGATCTTTACGTTAAAGAGAATCATTGAAAAGTTACAAGCGGAGAACAAAAGGCTGAAGTTTAATTCGAGAAGGAATTATTTCGTATCTGGTCAAGTATGTATAAGGGAGGGAAAAAAATAAACAAACAAACAAACAAAAAAAAAAAAAGAAGAAGGAAAGAAAGAAGAAATATTTGGAAATTGATTGAAAAACCATTGTTAACAGGTAAAGAAAGTTAACACAGGGAGCGAAAAATCTTACGAGAAATTGTACGAGGAAGCTCAAAAGAGAATGATAGACTTGGAAACGGATTTGCAACTTGCCGAACAGAGAATAACGATGTTGGAAGAAACACAAAAGGAGGATGACAACGGCGAGATTAATATCTTGAAACAACAATTGACACATAAATCAGAACTATTGGAAAAAGTGAAGCAATTGTTGACGAGGGCGGCCATAAATGAAAAGACACTTCGTCAACGTGTAAGTGAAATTTCGAGAAGGAAAGAACAAAGTTGGGATAAATGAAAATTTCTTTTCTATTAAAGAAAAAAAAAGACAGAGAAAGAGAGAGAGAGAGAGAGAGAGAGAGAGAGAGAGAGAGAGAGAGAGAGAGAGAAAATGAATACTTCCATTAATTTAGTTTCGTTTCATTTCAGCTTCAGCAACTGGAATCTAAACAGACATTGTCACCGATACCAGAATGTTACGTGACTGTACCTAATTTAGATTGATAATAATACAATATTTAAATATTTCACAGGGATGATATTGATCTTGATCAATAATTTATTTTACATACAACAAGTTTTACAACGTATATATTTATGTTTGTGTATGTGTGTATGTGTGTGTATATATATATATATATATATATATATATATATATATATATATATATATATAAATAATACTGTGTATGTGTATATATATATATATGTAATCACGACGATAATTTATATATTTGTACACGAAGGCGCTTTAGCGAATGTAAATACGTCTTTACGAACTTAGCTTTTGAGCATTAAAGCGAGCTAAGGGTTAAAATTAAGTACTTTCATTAATGGGGTTGATTATCATGGAACACACGTGACTAGATTGTAAAACGCTCGCGGAATATGTTTCCGTGGCATTAATAAAATTAACTAATGAAGAAATACATATTTTTTTTTCTCTTTTTTGTTGTTGTTGTTGTAATTCGTTGTAAAGAGATATATCGTGCGATATTAATAATCTCATTTACGTTTAAACAATTCTGAAAGGCAATTAATTTGCGAGATTGAACTGTCGTTGAAATGAATTGTTACATCTTCTGGACGGATATTTTATATATATAATATATAAAGATTTTAAATAAATTTTTAATCGTCCTCGTCAGCCTTTTTAAGGAATGGCGCGATAGAATCCGCATCCACGCAGTCAGGAGTGAGTTTCCCTTTGAATTTGATGCACGCGTTCGCACACCTTTCACCGGCAAACCACGGTCCGAACATTCGCTTGCACTGAGCGCAGTTTCTTATGCAGACACCTGTGTAGATAACGTCACAATAGAGGAGTCAAATATTTTACGGCGAGTATATTGTTTTCATATATCTAGATTTCTTCTTTCTCTTTTTTTTTCCTTCTTCTTTATATATATATATATATTTTCATACGATTATATAAATCTAGCTTCATAAAAAAGTGTTCCATATATTTCGTCAGGAAGATAAAATACCAATTCGTCATTCTCATGTTTTAGGCTTGATCGTTGATGTAAAATAACGAAAAAAAAAGAAAAAAAAAAACAAGAGGACAAAAATCTAACAGAATCTTTATAAGATATTTTTTTCTTTCCTAGGTTTTTTTTCTTTTTTTTTCCTTTTTTTTTTCCTTTTTTTTTAAGAAAGATATAAACAGAAATACTATTTTAAGAATATACTCACCGAACCAGTCTTTCGATTGACCCAATACCATGCCAAGTATTGTGACAGTGAGAGCGAGGAGCAGAACGATGCGCAGAGAAGAATTCATAGCTGCAAATAGACGCGTAAATAATTTTATCGATCGTCGAATTCGTTAGAGATCAAAAAGAAAAAAAAAAAATAAAGAGAAAAGAAAAGAGAAAGAAAGAAGAAATTAATTCGAGAGAGTTACATTGAGTTTTCTTTCTAACAAATAATAAATGAAATATAAATTATTAGATAAAATTCAGCGTTACAGATTATTTCAATGGCATCGAAAAATTATTTTTCATTTATTTATTTATTCATTTGTTTATTTTCATATCATCAAAGATTGGATTTCCTTCTTTTTCTCTTTCTCTCTCTCTCTCTCTCTCTCTTTTATTTATTTTTTTTCTAAGCATATCCCAACAGTTAGCCTTTATGAAGTTACCAACCATGTTCGAATCGATCAATGGTACTCAGTTGCTTACAACAACTTTAGAGATTTCAATGCGCGCGAAGACGGGACCGACGTTATAATAATTCATCACCTACGCGCGTATGTTGCGGGTTTTATTCATCGTCATATATCAAAGATTCTAATCGTTATTTAACAGAGACAGGATGTAAATACCTAATACCAGTTAGCCTTTAGAGATGCCAGCTCGATTCTTTTCAAATAGTTAGTCCCTCTTACGATTCAGGTCGAGAGAATGAAAGAAAGTGAAAGAGAAAGAAAGAAGAAAAGAAAAAAAGAAAGAAAGAAAGAAACAAAAAAACGAACGAACGAATAAAGAATAAGAGAGAGAGAGAGAGAGAGAGAGACAGAGAGAGGGATGATGTTTAATAGTATCGTTGATGTAATTATGAGATTTGCCTTGATATAGACACAATTGTAAATCGTAGAATGCAATAGTAGTTAAAAAAACTGTCGGGTTTTTTTTCTCTTCTTTTTTATTTTTTTTAATTCCCTTCCTCCACCCCCTCTCCCTCTCTTCCTCCCTCCCCTAGAAACTTCCAATTACCGTTGAATATAAATTGAACCTGTATTGTCCTGACTATCTGAAGAACTGAAGGCTCTTCTGTCTGACTATTTTAATTTGCTTGAACAATGCGCGCGTGTGCACTAATACATATATAACACTAACACTTATCAGTGTGTATTTATTACACTCACATTGGTTACTCACTTTGTGTGTGTATATATATATATATATATATGTATTTATGTATATATGCATGTTTATGAATATGTATATGTGTATATATAGATGACATTTATAACCGGAATCTGTCTCTTCCGCGTTTTCCTTATTGGACAAACTGTGAACGTACCGAAGTTATAAATATGGGCACTTCTGTTTCTCTCTTTTTATTATTTTTCTTTTTCTTTTTTTTTTTTTCTTTTTTGCAACAGCACTCGAAGAGAAGTCCGTTTTTTTCTTTTTTTTTACTTTTTTTCTTTTCCTTTTTTTCTTTTTTTTTTTTTTTTTTTTTTTTTTCGAAATGATCGGTAAGGACGCGCAAGAGTTAAGAAGACAAAGAGAGACAAATCGGAAAGTCGTACTTGCCTGATTCGTTCCTTTTATAAGGACGGGACGACGAAGCCGCTATAATTGTTAAAACCAGACGAATGACACCGAGGAGAGTTCGTCGAGAGACTTTATATATCCGTAGAGTCACTAAATTCACCCCTCGTATACGGGGGAAACCATGCTGCTTTACCTTACTTCGTTCATACGTCGTTCATCGACTCCTTCTTATACTCTCTCTCTCTCTCTCTCTATCTCTCTTTCTCTCTTCCTCTTCCTCTATCTCTCTCTCATTCTCTCACTCACTCACTCTCATTCTCTCTCTCTCTCTCTCTCTCTCTATCTTCTCTATTTCTCTATCTCTTTATCTTTCTTTCTATTTCATTTCTTTCATTTCCTGCACTCTCGACTCATCCTGAGTCATCCTGATGTAATTCCCCAACATACCCTTGTTTATTTAATTATTAAGATATTCTAAAAGTATCTTTCGTTTGTCATTTATTTTTTTTTTTTTATTCTTTTTTTCTTTCTTTTTTTTTTTTTTTGTTAAGTCAAAATACCATCGTCGATTTTAGTTGCGTCTGATTAAGGTTCGTGATTGAAATAAAATTACATTTTAAATCTCTAACTATGTCATAGAGTTGATATAATATTGGTTTTATTTAAAATTTATTTATACGTATACAAACATACACGTATATATATATATATATGTATAACAAACTTTGTGTGCGAAAAGATAACGAGTGAAATAGTTAAACGTATTCGTGAGAAATTTATCATTATCAATCATCGCCTCGTTAATAATTATTAATCATAGTGATAAAAGAGAAGAAATTTATATACGAGCCATTGATTTTAAAAATTGGACAGATAGATTTTGTTTGAATGAAGAAGAAATTAATTCTAATTCTTATTACAAATTAATATAAAATTTATGTTTTTATTTGTAAAAAAAAAAAAAAAAAAGAAAAGAGAAAAAGTAAAAAAGGAATACAAAAAATAATGGACTCGCCTCACTTTCAAAACCAACGGCTCATATATATAAAAAAATATAATAATATAATATAGTAAGAGTGTAATATTATATATCTATATATATATATATATGTATTAGTAAATTTTGTTTGTAGATAATTTAATAGGAGTATAAATTGATCGGCGCGTATATCTTTTCACAAATCTTTCTAATTCATATTTTCTTCGTCTCTTTTTATATCCTTCATACCAGGCAACTTGTACTCCAGAGACCAATAATTCTTATAAAAGGAGGGAGCTTTTTTTACACCGTCCTCGATATCCTTATTCACTTCCTCGTCGAATCTTGAAATTCGATCCTTTTTCTCAAGAATGGATGACAAAGTTTTTAAGTTCCTCTTCTTATTTTCTTCCATATCTTTCCTTTTGTTTTCCATGCGAATTTCCTCGTCCGAATTCGCTTTTAATTTGTCGACAACGTCCTTGGTAAAATAACGATCGAGAAAATCTTTTTCTTCGCTTAACATGTCGTCGTTTATTCCAATATATTTCTTTGTATCCTCGGAAGGATCCTCGTTGTTGTTGTTGTTGTTGTTTGCATTTTTCGACATAAAGGAATAATTATTTTTATTATCATCCGACGATGGTTCCTTACTGTTTCGTTTATTGTTATTGTTATTTTTGAGTTCATGAAAAAATGGTTCGTTTTTTAAAAAGTCATCCAAATCGAATGGCTTTCTATATTCGTTTATATCAAAATCAATATTGGATAGGGCGAAGTCATCACTCGACTTATTTTTAACTTTGGACTCCGAACTCTGAACATTATTCTCATTCATTTTCGTTTTTTCACGATTAATCATATCGTTCTTCGAAGGATCAGAAATTTCGAATGATTTAACGTTCTTCGTAGCCATTGATCGTAGCGATTGATTACCATGTTTGTCAATCGTTTCATTTTTTTTCCCCACTGAATACGCCTGATCGGACGTAGTATTTATTATTATCATCGCTCGGTCAATAGAGTCAATCGATAAATTCTTAGAATTTGAATTTTGTGATTTAGCACGTAGACGATCCTCCTCGTCTAAACTTTCTTCCCTTTCATCCGTATAATCGGGTACCTCGACATAAGGGATATTGTATAGATTGTAATCGATTGTAGATTTGTTATTTTCCACAAATTTTTCTATTGGCACGGAAGGAGAATAATTAACGATTTCCTTTTTGCTCTCATTTTTAGGTTCTTTCGAGATATCAAATGATATTATATTTTCGTTTGAAGAATATCCATTTCGATTAGAATCAACATACGATGATGATTCATCGTCAATATTAGAGATAACTTTGTGATCGTTATGAAGCATTTCATTCTTCGATTCGAACGATGGATCAAATGTTGAACGATTGCCGACGTGTTTCGTATCAATTACTTTAACATACTTATCAAACTCATCCTCCTCTTCCTCTGAAGGTCTTTTCTCGTCGAAAGGTACATCGGTAAATGACTTCTTTTTCTCGTTCAAAGACCCAGTCTCGTTATAAGGAAGATTTAAATCCTCGATTTCCGAACTGGACAATGCTACTTGTTCATCCTTGAAAATATCTTTCTGCGTTTCTCTCAATGTTCTCGTAGACGGTACCACGATTTTAAAACTTGGACGTGAACTGTTAATTATCTCCCATATGCGTTTATAAAAATCATTATTAACGTTTATACTCGTATCGATATTCTTTGATTTTTCATCCTCCTGAGTGAATTTAGGATGTCGATAGAGTTTCAAATTGTTATGAATATTTTCCATTTTTACGTACGACGAATTATTATTATTATTATTATTATTATTATTATTATTAGTATTATTATTCAGACCTAATGTGGAACGTTTGAATCGTTTACCCGTAATACTTTTACCATTTATTTCTCTCGACAATCGTTTATTCTTCGGTGTATTAATCCTTTTATTTTTTTCACGAATTTTTTCGATGATCCTGTTAAAATCGATGACGCCATCGATTACGGGAACACGTTTAAAATCTTTATCGAATATCGTATCATTTTCTATGCTCGTTGATAAGACGTCGATCGTCGTTACCGTTCGTACGATTCTCGTCCATAATACGGATTTATATTTATTAACATTTTCGTCTTTTTTCCCAAGGCTTTTCTTTTTCGAATTGATTTCGAATGATCTTTGATAGGGTTTAGGTAGAAAATGTATCACATCTCGATTAGGTTCGCGAGATTGTCGACGCTGAAATTGACGAGTTTGATGTATTAAATAATGTCATTGTTAAAAAATTATTGCAAACCAAGTCTACGGTGCAAAAAAATTCTCTGCAATAATACAGGATAATAGATTAAATAAGGATTAAAAAGCGTATTCCTTTCATTTTAATGGCACTATTATCAAAGTGACTTTATTTCTTGATGCTCGTTAATATGTACAAAGTATATGTATATGTATATGTTTATGTATATGTATATGTATATATATATATATGTAGATGTATAGTTAATATATAATCAACAACTACAATGGGAGGGAGTGAGGGAGGGTTCTACAATGCAGTGGCGCAGAAACGATTTGACTTTTTTTTTTCCCTTATTTTTCTTTTTGTTTTCGTTTTTCATTTTATCCTTTCAATTTCTTTTTCACGTGTTAATATTTAATATTCTTTGCAATCCTTTCAGAGCCACTGCAAGGGCGTTATTTACATAATGCATTTTACGATATATAATACCTTAAACGGCTAAGGGGGAAAAAAAAAAAAGAACTTATAGTCAAGTGCTAAACGCACATATTCGCGGTTCATTTGGCACGGCAAATGAATAATAATTATTTTCATTGTAATTAATTCGACATTAAGGTTTGTGACATCGAGTAAGATTGGTATATATATATATATATATATATATATATATGTACATATGTATATATATATATATACATATATATATAAAAAAAAATATGTATATATATTTACGTATGTATGTTATATACAGTCGAAGATTCATTTTATTAACTCACTTTAAGATGTATGCTCTACGTAAATCTAATTTACACGAGTGTTTTAAAACAAAAAAAATCAAAAAAAAAAAAAAAATAAAAGAAAAAGCAAAAGAAAAGAAGAAGAAAAGAGAAAAAAAAGAAGGGACAAAACAAGTGCACTTGGGCACGTAATATGCTAGTTAGATTAGTTTATATCGATTGTATGACTTTTTCCTCTCTTTCTTTTGCCGTTGCTCCTTTCTTTTTTTTCCTTTCTTTTCTTTCCCTCTTTTACTTTTCTTCCTTTAATTTTTCATTGTTCTTTTTCATTTTCATTTTCTTTTTCTTTTTCTTTTTTTTTTTGCGAAATGATTATCAGTAGATGGGCCCATCTCTGGTGTGCTTGTGCGCGCGCGCATTACTTTCTCGTGATGCCCAGATACGAAGCAATGCCGTTAATACTCTCAAAGAAGATTCGCAAAGCGTCCTGTTTCTCGTAGTGGTCCCGTACCGTGTCCGCATTCGCCGGACGTCCCGGCACGTCAAGCAAACGTTCCTCCACCAAACGCTACAGTACAATAGTTTTTTCTTTTTTACATTTGTAGCTTGTGTGCCGACGACGGTGGTGGTGCTGCGCAAAATAAATGGCGACGGGAAAATCAAGGACAATGGACGATTAGGATGGATGGATGGATGGATGGATGGATGGATGGTTGGATGGATGGATGGATGTGTATATACGTGTAAAATGTACGTATGGGTATGTGTGTGAATGTGTGTGTAAGTATGTGAATATTTTTTGTTTCACTTATCAAAGTATCAAATCAACGAAATTTTAGTCCAATCAATGTGCATAACAATAACGGCGTGAAAACGTGCGTAATATATTATTAATAGATAAATTGATTTCTATTTCAAACTAAATTTTAAACTGTGAGATGATTGAAGTGTATAAAGATAAATAGAGAATTCTATTTATATATATTATATAGAATCGTATATGAGTGTGCATGTGTATATGTGTAATTAATATATGTGATATAGGTACTATGTTCGCTATGCACCATGCAAATTAAGTCTTCGACCTCTACAGGATCTAAGAAAAAAAGAAAAAAAAAAAAAAAAAGAAAAGAAAAAACTCGCTAAACTCTAAATTGCATACGGCAATTAATATTAATGATAAATTTTGATTTTACTGTCACTCTCGATACGCCGTTTAATACGTAATATAAAATACATTAAATTAGTTCTCTCTCTCTCTCTCTCTCTCTCTCTCTCTCTCTTTCTCTATTTCTCTCTAACATTTAATTGAATGAACTTATAAGTTATGTATGAAGAACTAATGAAAAGCTTTTTCCTCTGTTATACGTATCATCTATCATGCAGCAAAATTAATTATTCTTTCGTCGTTTATCGATTCTAATAAATTAATTTACCTTCCTTCAAGATCTTTCTTAGTTTTCTCAAAGAGAGAAAAAAGGAAAGACAAAAAAATGGCAAAATAAAAAAAAAAGAGGTTATCACTCTCATTCCTCCTATTCATTTCTAATGAATAAATTACAAACGTGATTATGGCTGCATACAAGTGCAAAAATAAAACAAAACAAAACCATAAAGAAAAGAAGAAAAAAAATTCGATATGCGTGATAGATGTGAAAATTTATGCAAGAGGAACGGGGATAGGGGTGGGCCAGTGGGTGGTGAGCAGCGGGGAGAGGCGGGCAGTGCAATATTATACCTATTTTTACTAGACGACGTTTATGACGATTGTCTTAAGTCTATTACGTTTTGTTGTTGTTGTTGTTGTTCTTGTTGTTGTTGCTTTAATTGTTGTTGTTGTTGTTGTTGTTGTTGTTGTTGTTGTAGTTTTTATTGTTGTTGTTGTTGTTGTTGCTTGCTTGCTTGCTTGCTTGTTTTATTTTCTGCGTGCATGCCTAGGCAATGTGTCTTGGATTAGGATGTCCTTGCTCGTGAGGCATGCTACGTGATGGTGGTGGTGGTGGTGGTGATGGTGGTGGTGGTGGTGGTGGTGATGGTGGTAGTGGTAGTAGTGATAAGTATGTAGTATCCCGGTGTATATATTATATATATATATTTTTTGTTGTTGTTGTTGTTGTTTTTTTTTCTCTTTTTTTCTGATTATTTATTAATATTTTCTAGGATGGAACGTGGATGAGGCCCTTTTCTTACTTCCCAAAAGGCCCGTACTGTCGCGCTAGATTACTCACATATTGCGTTGAATGGCTCGTTGGAAACTCGGCCCATTTGCTCAGGTCTATACTTGGTAATACACCACTACGGCATGGTACTCGTGGATTGCTGTTAATAATACATCGTTAGAATTGCTCTTAGTTTCGTAAGAAAATTTTAATCGAATAATGTATAACAGATAGAATTTCGAACGAATTTAAAACTAACATATGTAATACTTACTTTTAATTACGTTTTGTATTATTTGCAGAGATAAAAAGAAAGAAAAAAGAGGAAGTATAAAAAAAAAAAAAAGAAAAGAAAAGAAAGAAAGAAAGAAAAAAGAAAGAAAGAAAGAAAGAAAGAAAAATATGGCAAACTTACATTTCATGATCAGGCAGAACCATTGGATATATTTGTATGGTGTCTATCAGGTCTGTGTTGTCGCATATCATTTTAGCAAGTTTCGTTTTACGAATTTCATTGAGTTGATCTAGAAAAGTGAAAGCGAGAACGACCATTAATATAATTGTAATATGGCCTTGTGGAACAAGAAACTCTCGAGAGGATTCGAAAGGATCTTACCGAGAGTGAAGGACGATGGTTGGTTCGGTAATTCGTACCAAAACCTGTCACCACGTCGTGAATGGCTAAATTGCGTAGCGATTACACAGGCAAAAGTTGGGCCAAGCATACTACCCGGAAGTGGTCGCTCTGATACACCACCGGACCACAAATCTACGTCCGCTGGATGTCTGTTTGAAAATCGATATCATATTTATCGATGCATTCATTGCGAACGAAACTTTGTTTTTTTTTTAATTTGGAAAAAAAAAAAGAAAAAAAAAATATTTTTTTTATTTTTTTTTCTTATTTTTTTTTTTTTGTTCTTCTATACTCACTCGAAAATGGAGCTATACCGTCCAATAGTCTCGTTTGGCATGGATCCGAACAATTCGTCGAAGGTCTTAGCCTCGGGTAATCCACAATATTTTCTAAAACGATATAACATTATTATTTATCACTTTAATATCGTTGGATCGAATGACATTGAAAGTTGAATTGTATAAACTAACCGGAAGTCCATGTAACTCGGTATACCAAATTCTCTTCCACGTTGCATATTGAATGATACCAAATCCATTCCGAACTTTGCACCAACCTTTTTGAACAAATGATTTGTCACCTGGAAAATATTATCATTGGAAAAGTTTTTAACAGACAATCAATACCTGATCATTTTTATTCTTATTATTGATGTTAATGTGAATTATAATAATCAACACGTTGTTACTTCTTGTGTTATCGAATCGTCCATAGCTTGGGCAACTTGATTCATTAATCCCATAAAGTATTCGTCCAAAACTCCAGCGCGATATAGATCGTACGGTCTTCTAATTAGATCTGATAATCTTTTCGAAGCTTAAAAAAAAAAAAAATAAATAAATAAATAAATAAATACACAATCGTAATTTAAAAATTCTTATTGATATTATAAATATTATCGTAAGATTTATTTACCAATAAATTTATGAGCTTTGCTCCAACGTTCGACCGCAGTTGGTAGCAAAGAATGTCCAAATCTAAATGCAGCAGCGGCGAATGCATCGATAACACCAGGATTTACTGTTGGATCGTATCCATCCCAATATACCTACAAATGTTATCAATTTATTTTTGTAAAACATTATTGAAATACCAATCGATCATTATTTATTTCTTTCTTTCTTTCTTTCGAAAAAATATCATCTTACATTTTTCTCAAGAAGAAGTCCAAACTTCTCCATAACATCTTTTCCCAAAAGTATCGGGAGGAATTCATTATAAGTGATATGTTGGATTTCAGCGATGACTATGCGTCTTGATTCCTGGAACAACGTCTCGTCATCCCAATGAGGATTAATACGAGTGAGTATTTTAGCAATCCTGTTGTGTTCTCTTGCTACCAACGTATGCATACACGTTAATACCAATTGCTCGTTAACTCTAATTTCACCTAAGATTCAAACAAAAAGATCAAATCAAATCGAATCGAATCGAATCTTAATTAAACGAAACTTTTAACGATGTTACAGTTGTACGTAATATTTTGTAAAATCATGAGAATTATTTTTAAATATGTATATTTATCGAGATTCATAAAAGATATTCAGAACAATTCTAAGGCGAGCTCTTGAGAACTTTCCATTAAAGCACCGCGTAAGTTTTATTATTATGGAAAGTGACTCCGATTGTAAATCATTTTCCATAATACTTTCCCACGTCATACCTTTCCTAATCATAGATCAAGGAGAGCGTAAGTTAGTCCGTGTGAAAGAAAACAATTCAATTACATCATTTCTAGATCATAATTGATGGCCGATGCAACGTTAAATTTAATTAATTAACTCGGAAACTTTTCTTTTTTTTTTTTTTTTTCTTTTTTTTTCCCATTGTTATCAACGAAAACAAATCTTACCTGCTTCGAAACAGTACATCGATTTGTTCGGACGAGTGCATCCTTCGTCTGGTATATCTAATTTCAATGGCAATAGATCTTTCAATCCGTACTCATTAAAAACTGGATTCATTCTTAACAATCCGCCATAACCGCTTCGGAGTTTTCTAAATTGGGGAAAAAGGAAAAAGGGAAAAAGGAAAGAAAAAAGATTATAACGAATAATTAAAAAAAGAAGAAGAACAACAAAAAAAAAAAAGAAACGGCACAATTCTATTTATATTAATATAATTTCGTAAAAGGGCATCAATGTAATTCGTGTTTAGAGAAGTTAGAATTTCGAGTACGTGATTGCATGGGATCAACAAAGTCCGGATCATAGATTTTGCAACAGTGGATCCTATGATGTGAGCCTGCTGATAGAAAGTCTGGGGAATGGTCTAATGTCTCTAATACCAACGTTAGAAAATATAGAACGACGTAATGCTGATTTATTGTCCTGAATATGATGTAACGAATGTAGGTACATACGTATGCAGGCTAAATAAACTTGATTTGACCGATATATATATATATATATATATATATATATATATACATACATACATACATACATACGTACATATATATATATGTATATATATGTATATATGAACGTAGCCTATCCATAAATCGGTTTAAAGTGTTCAAACTCGACAAGGGCAATCTGGATTCGCACATTAATCATCGATTCCTCTTTGATTTTGTTTAATCGATTCACGATATTGTAAGATCCTTTGAATTTCGTTCGATATCCCAAAGAATATATATACATATATATATATATTCTAAATGGATATAATAATTTTTTAAATGATGAAATGAAAATTTTCAATTGAGAGAAATATTTAATTAATTAATAAATTTAATCGTTTGTGAATTACCTAGAAAAATTCTCCGTAATACCGTAAACGGTATTTCCATCCAAAACTCCGGTTAACAAATTGAAAGGTATACGTGATCCAAGACGACATCCTGGTCGGACTGCTGGAAACGCTCGTACAAAGTCCATACATCGAACGTTAAACAATCTGTAGAAGTAATCGTCCTCTGGTATATGTATCTCGTTGCAATATGGATTCTTCAAATGTGGTGGACGAGAACAACATTCTTCCGGATCATTACGATTTAGAGGATCTAGAAAATGTTTCAATTTCATTGAATTCAATTCTAACGTAACGTTAACGTTCATTTAACGTTACTTTTATTTCCTTGTTTTTTTTGTTTTTTTTTTTTCCTCTTTTTTTTCTAATCATTTCCCTCTGATACTTCAATGCGAGCTTGTGCAAAAGTGAAAGACAAGAGTTGACTTTATTTTTCTTTTTAGAAAAAATGGATTTCATGGAAACAGTAATAACGATTACACCTCGTTGGAATAATCTTGCCGCTGTGATCGTTCGCTTTCTCTCGTAGTTATTCTCCTTACGATATAAGGCAAATAATATATTCAAAATGGAAAGGGTTTAGAACCTACAAGTTGCTACACACTTAGATCTAACATAACTTCTCAACATCTAATTGGAGCACAACGTGTATATACATATATACATATACATATATATTTATGTAATATTTTTATCGGTCTGATATTCGGTAATCAAGAATTATATTTACTTTCTAACGTTTAATTTCTATTCTAATTAAGTATCTAGGGCAACATTCTTAGATACATTTTGTAGATTAGATTCGCGATATTTTAGATCGTCATTGTCATCGTTTTAACAAGAGATTGATCGATAAAATTATTCAAGTCACTTTCTTTTTTAAAATACATACATATATACAATGTATATATATATATATATATATATATACACATATATAAAGAGAAATGTATTTCTTTCGAAAGTATAAACATATATTACCTAAGGGCGTTCCAGTAAGCGTGTAATCATGATCCATGAATTGGCCCCAGGCTATCACCATGACAGTACCAGCATGATCGTGATATCCCTCATCTGGATGCATCGTACGGGATACTATTCTGGACAATGGTAATTCTCGTCCACTTACGGCTATCCTAGGTGCTGATATACCATCGGAAAATCGTGGTGGCATTAATCTAAAGAAAGAAAAGAAAAGAAAAAAAAAAGAAAGTAGATTAGATATCGATAAGATAAAATGTTTAAAAGAAACATCGTAGATAATTATATTCGATATTATTATTATTATTATCTTTTTTTTTTTTTTTTTTTTTATGTTCACCTTGTGAATGGCGACAAAGTTGAACCCCATGTTGGATTTTGTAAATTTGTACATAGCCCATCGTATCTTCGATATTTTCCCGGTCGACATTCGACGTTGCTTAGAAAAGCGGGACATATCTCGCGTATCAATGTTTTCGATGTATCGATTAATGGAAGATTTTTCTCAATATCCTCAAATGTCAAGCCGTATCTATTAAATCAAATGATAAGTTTAGAAATCGTTTGGTAATTCTTATGTTTAATATTTGTCACGCACGTGTATTCGTGTGTGTGTTTTTTGTCATTCGAAAGTTGTTCATTGATATTTTACAAAGCTTCGTCGACGAACGTGTTCCTTGTACTTACATTTGAGCTAAATTAGTTGATATGTCAAGTAAGAGTTCACCGACCGTAGCCAGATCCTCGGGTCTCCAGATTTCGTGTTTAGGCTTTGCGACGTCTATTAAATAAGAAATAGAAAATATTAGAATCAGAATTGATACGGATGATAATTATTTTTCTTTCGTTGTAAAGAAGAAGAAAAAAAAAAAAGAAAGAAAAAAAAAGAATTTATACATTTGCAAATAAAATTACACAATTTTTTGACTAATCGTCGAAGGGAGCAACGAAAGCAATTATACTTGGGAATCGGTGTATGAATAATATACTATGGCCGATTAACCAACGCAGCATGATGGAACATGAAATAAACGGTTTCAATTGTATATCGAAGAAAAAAACTTGACTTGGATTGAACGATTCTATAACAGAGAATGATGACGATAATAATCGTCTTACTTACTGATGCGTTTCCTCGCCTCGATATAGGCATGATTAACGGCATCGTAGGTGATACAGGTCTGCGATCCCGCAGTAGGTGGACTGCAAAAGAGAAACTTAATAATAATAGAAAACTAAAGACGAGAGAAAGAGAGAGAGAGAGAGAGAGAGAGAAATAGAGGGGAAAAAAGCAAAAGAGAAAGAAAAAAAAAGAAAGAAAAAAGAAAAAGAAAAGAAGAAGAAGAAAAGAAGAAGAAGAACTCAGCGAGGATGTAAAACGAAGGCGCGAGAGACTATGATCTTTGACTCCTAGAGTATTATTTACAGCTTCCCTTCTCTCCGGCTTAATTACCTAACGCGTTCTAGCCTAGTTTACATCTATTTCTATCTCTCTTGAAAACACCGTGCATTTAGAAACGCGTTTATAAAACCTGTATAAAGTAGGTAGTAAGTTGTTACCGGTAGGAATTGAAGAAGATGCAAGCAATCTAGCAAACAAGTAAACAGGCACGCAAGCACATTGTTTCATTCTTTTTCTTTTTTTCTTTTCCCCTTCTTCTTTTTCTTTTCTTTTCTTTTTTCTTTTTCTACGAATTTAAGAATAGAAAATATCTATAATAATGCAAGGAAATTAGAAAGGGAAGAATGCATTAACGATTTGAAAGTATATTAGTATAAAAAAATATACTTATATATAATACATATATATATATATACATGTATATATATATATATATATATGTATGTATATATTATATTCTATGGTATATAAAATCCACGTACGAAAGCTTACATTTCGAGAGATATTCTGTATCTAGGTAACTCGAGACTATATATTTCGCAGAGTATCCTGAGAATTGACTCATATATCCTGTTTCTCCTAGATACGAAATATACTGGCATTGACGTGCTGCCCGTGGCTTTTACCATCGAAGGTTGACCCACTGGCCACTATATTATATCCCAACACCATTTACTTTCTGATCTTTTATTTTCTTTATTTATTTATTATCTTACGTTAGAAGCCATTTCTTCCGCGTTACGACGGACCTCGGACACACCGCTCCAAGGTATGACTCACTTTCATCCTACATTATTTTTGCATACGCGCACATATACTATATCTACTACTATTATTATTATTATTATTGTTATTGTTGTTGTTGTTGTTCTTGTATATCACACAGAAAATAATTCTATTATCATTGTTATTATTTTAAAATAAATAGGAAAGCTTTTGTTATTCTATTATACTCTCTTTTTCTCTTTTATCTATCAAAGAAAATAGCTTTTCTATTTTCTTTTGGAGGATGTTGCAAAAAAAAGAAAAAAAAAGAAAAAAAAAAAAACAAAAAAAAGAAGAAAAAGAAGAAAGAAAAAAGAATGATTACAAAGAGAAAATAGCTTTGCGAAAATAATATAATGATTTTATCGTATTAATAAAAATGAAATGATTATTGGTAATAGAATGTTCAGAGCTAGTTTGTTCGCCTTTCGTTGCATAAGAGTGCGCACGATTTGAAAACGTTCACGCATGGCGGAGTAACCTAGATAAAGTATATATTAACTTCACCCACCATGTTTCTTATATATTATTTATCCAAACGTCAATATATTATTTTATTTGTTGCAATTTTTCCCAACATAGTAAAACATTAATAATATCCATTTTACTCTTACTTTTTCTTTCTTTCCATTTCATCGCGGTAAACGTTCGTTTCTTACGTTGTATAATTTGTTTGTTTCCTCTTTTCCAATACAGTGGCTGTTAACGATTATTATTATTATTATTATTTTTTTTTTTTTCTTTTTCATTTTTACGATATATCTATCTGTCCATCGCGTTATTCCAACGAGCTCGTTTTTTCTCTCTTTTTCTTCTTTTTCTTTTTCGAAAACGAAAAAAATAGTTGTAAGAATGAGACGAAGGAATTGTTGATCCTAACACGCGAAAGCACATTACCATCGCGGAATGGAATTCCGAGTTCGCGTCCTTCTCGGCAATGCCGAATGCAATCTCGTCTAGATTGTCTAGAAAGTACTCGTTAAAAGTGCGTTCATACCGCAGTACTATATATTGAATCAAAGGAGCAAAGAAAATGTCAGGAATAAACGTACAATGCTCCCATAGTTATCGCATTTTACGCGATAACAACTATTATATATCGACATATCCGATCACATCGAGGGGGTCATTATACGTTTCTCTTTCTTTTTTTTCTTTTTTTTTTCTTCTTCTTTCCGTTTTCTTCTTTCCTTTTTCTTCCCGTGGAAAACTATCTCAACGATGCATTCTTCAATGCAATTCTCTCCTTATTTCGAGATACTTGATAAATATTATAAAGAAATTTTTGACCTAACAATAAACGATTAATATCTTTTTTACTTCATATACATGTGTGTGTGTGTGTGCGCGCGTTTGTATATGTATATATATGTATATATATATATATTATGGCTCCTACTGTCAATTATAAATTCGACCTTGAACGATCTCATTCAACGTTATGCACCCTTTCGCTCGAACTTTCGTAACATAAAAAAAAAAAAAGAAAAAAAGAAGAAAGGAGAAAAGCGAGAAAGAAAAAAGAAAGAAAATAAAAAAGAAGAAACCTGAAAGATAGGACAATAAAATGATGACAAGAAACTCGTTTCTCTTTTGCGTGAACACCCTTAAAAAAAGAAGGACGGACCCGTTAAAAACTTCTTATTCTCTCTTTCATTTGGTACCGAGTACCGTATCGCAATAAGACGCACATAATTTTTGAGAATTCCCTTTACGTAATTCTGACCGCTGTCGTAATGCATTCGCGCGTACGTATATATGTATATATGTATGTATGTATGTATGTATGCTCGTTTATGCAAGTAAACTCCACGGGACAGCAGGAGATACCTCAGCGATCGAGTCCGAGTACGTAAGACAGAAATGGAAAAGGTGAACCATGGCACGTTTCTATACACACACACACACACACACACACACACACACACACACATATATATATATATATATATATGTAATTCTTTTTTATTCGAATTCGTTCGAATTTCTAAAATTTCTCTTGAAAAAAAAATACTTCAATCAAATTATTCTCAGCTATGTTTTCGTAAGCTACGTTTTCCCTTTTCGTTTATTTATTTATTTATTTATTCTTTTTTATTTATCATTTATTTTCCTTTTCTTTTTATTTTCATTTAATTTCTACTCATTAGAATTATCATATCTAGTGTTAACGAAAGTTTATGTCAAAAGGTCAAACACATATATTTTGTTCTTATGTTATCGGTGATTGACGATAAATATATATATTCATACATATAAGCATACTCGAGTGAAAGTAAAAGTTGGCCTTATGTTTCATTTACTTAGTCATAACGGAACTCGATCGTTTCCTCTTTTACATATAGAATATCGTAATTATGTTTATTTAAATAAAACATTAATAAGATAAATAGATAGAAAGATAGATAGAGAGAGAGAGAGAGAGAGAGAGAGAGAGAGAAAGAGAGAGAAAATACTTACAAATTTCCTCGAAGTAAATTATAAGTGTAATCGAAAACGCTAGTCCTGCCAGGACCATCTAGGATCAAAGCACATTCCTCGGCGTTTCCATAAATCTCAACCGGTTGATATTGCAATCCTTTGCATGCATGATCATGGCTGTTAAATCCGATCAGTAACGCCACGATTCCTATTATCGTGCTCCGCGCTATCGCGAATCTGTAAAATAACAAATTAAAGATTGGTCAAATAGAATTTCGTTTGGATCTTTTCCTTTTTTTTTTATTTTTGTGTATACGTGTGTATGTGTGTGTGTGTGTGTTTCTGCACATTATTCTTATATTTAGAAGTAAAAACATCCGTGATAGATTTCCTTTAACGATAAATATATAAATTTTATATAATCCCTCGGTATAGAAAATATAATATTATATACTTCCGAGGATCTATCCAATCGACGTCAATCATGCGTTTCGTTCGATCGATTCATTTCTATCAATGTGAAAACAATTTAAATTGTAACTCGTAACGAATCGCAACGAATTCAAGCGTTATTCCGATCACGTCGAAATGCGAGAAATCGGAAATCGTAAGAAAGCGAGAAGGATTCGAAAACCGATGCTTTTTGTACGATAAGCGAAGCTTTCACCGATTTTTTTTTTTTTCTCAACTATGCATGAATAATTTATTTTCCTTTTAAACGTGCTGTTCGTTAAAACGTTCCTTACAAAAGAACATTTCGTTAATAATATTAATATCAATATAATTTCGTTAATAAAATTAATATTAATATTAATAAAGCATTGTAATATATTGACAAAATTTATAATTGTTCGATCAATACGATACCATTGATCTATTTAATAATCTATTTAGTAATATAATTATTAGTAATATTATAAAATATTGTATTTCGTTTAAATTAGATCAAATTGGATTTCTATTACTATTAAAATAAAGTATCAGATAAAGTTCGACAGATTCGGTTCGATTTGAACGAACCGCAACGCGTTAAAGGAATTATGAAAGTATTAATTTGTCTCGATCGCCTCGGTGGTTACACGTTCGAGAAACTATCGTTGCGGGTTAAACGTCAAAGCCGTCGTCGAGCTTTCGTCGACTATCTCGTTGTAACATCTTTTAATTCAAAGCAAACGTCGAGTGTGGGCGGACAGTGATTAAGAGCTCTCTCTCTCTCTCTCTCAACTAATAACGCTTCTTATTTTCCTATGCAGTCGTTCAACATTTTCTCTTCTCTTTATTCCTTATTTTTTAATAATTATTAGAAACTCTGTATGTTCCTTCTTTTCTTTTTTTCTTTCTATTTTCTTTTTCTTCTTCTTTCTTTTTTAACCGGTGAAAGGATTTCAAAGTCACGGGTAATAAAAAAAAAAAAAAGAAAGAAAAAAAAAAAAAAAAAAAGAAAAAAGAACAGATTAAAGAATAGAGATCAATTTTCATCTAGCAAAAAATGAAGAAAAATGAAAAAAGAAAAAGAAAAATAACAAAAAAGAGATTTTTGTCGGGTTCTTTTTTTCTTTCTTTTCAAATTAATTACATTAAATCCTTAATCGAAACGAGATAGAGGAATAAGGTGGAAACATATTATTCATCAAGGCAATTACACTTGTCGAAATCATTCTCGGTTCTAAAATGATCGAGATAATTCATCCTTGTAATTCTTTAATAATGACACGATAAAATAAATAATTTTGCAAGTTAGCCGTTGGATGTGAGGTTGAATTGTACGGACGATGCAGCAAGAATCACTTCCTCGTTACATAAGGGTGTGCGCATCGTAATGGAATTGCGAAAGTCCCTTCCCCTATTGGTCTTTACCGCGAATTATTTTACGTGTTCGCGGATTATGACATAATACTAGGATATCTATCCTATAAGCTGGACCTTCCGTGTGAAACTCACCTTTTTCCATCTATGCTCTCAATAGTCTCGATAATTTAAAATTTTATCTCAATCATTTCATTATATTATATATAGGACGTTTCAGAAATTGTTCGTTGAAACTTTAATCGCCATTATATTATTCTATTGACAGTAAGAATTAAAGAAAGAAAAGAAAAAAAAAAAAAAAAAAACAGAAGAAAGAAAAAGATCAAGTCATAAATATGGATCACAGTAAATGCTTCTTCCATTTTCGAAGTTACGAACAACATTTTTTACAATGCATCACTTTGAGACGTTTGACGCATTAATGCGGAAGAATATCATTTCGTGAAAATTTCTTTGATGATAGACGATATGTTGCAATAGTTTTTAAACGTTTCTCTTTCTAAGATCTCTTTAATGAAATAGAAAGAAAAAACAACAAAACAAAAAAAAAAAAAAAGAAGAAAACAGAAAAGATTTACAAGTGGAAAAAAAAAGTGTTTCGGGGGTCTTCCTCACGTTTATGATAATTTTTTTTTTTTTTTTTTTATTCGTCCTTACAACGAGCAGAATTAGATTTCTTTAAAGTTCGGCGATTTATTTTTGAAACAACCTGTATAATATAATATCTATCATTAACGTTAACACCATTAACGCCATTAACAATTTTTATTGAACTTTATCTGTTGTTATTTGATTTGATTTAATTTGACGTTTTTCTTTATTATTATTATTATTATAATTATTATTATTATTATAATTATTATTATTATTATATTGATTATGATTATTATTATTATTATTATTACTATTATTATAATGATTATTATTATTATTATTATTATTATTATTATTATTATTATTATTATTATTATTATTATTATTATTATTATTATTATTATTATTATTATTATTATTATTATTATTATTATTATTATTGTTATTATTGTTATTATTATTATTTTACGGTTGGAGAAGTCGTTTAATTGTTTTACGGTTTAAAACTATGTCCTCTCAGTTTGAAGATGAGCGACAGATATACATTGTCACTTAACAATATATATTGCGGAAAATTTGCAAAAAATTTACTAAACCGTTAAGATAAAAGACCGTCCATAGCGGAATAAAATTGAGGATTACTTTCTCGATGCGATGCATAACGGATTCTCCTTTCACTTTGCGTAGTAGTCAACGAGGTTAACGTGCAACTCGCGTGATAGAGATCAAACGAGGTTTCGTGAGATCCGACGAAATGAATGTCGATCTCCTTAATTAAAATTACGTAGATACATATATTTTTTTTCTTTCTTTATTTTTTCCTCACTTTCGATGATTATTTAACTTTCGTCTAATTTAAAAATTTGTTTATTGGTCGTGCACGTTGAAACTATTTTTTCGAAGCGGTTATCATTTCAATCGAAAGAGAGAGAGAGAGAGAGAGAGAGAGAGAGAGAGAGAAAGAAAGAAGAAAAAGAAAAACAAAAAAATAATAAAAAAGCTATAAAAAAATATCAAAGAACGTGTCAAAAAACTCACCCTTCGAGCATCGCGCTGCCTGGTCACACGCGATCCGTACGTTTTCACGAAACCAACGTTGAGTTGACAAAACCAAAAAGGGTGGACGTGAGGATGAAAGAAAGGGAGAGAAGGGCAATGAAGATAAAAAGAGAAAGAGGGAGAGAAAGAGAGAGAGAGAGGGAGAGAGAGAGAGAGAGCAGACAGAAAGACAGAAAGAAAGAAAAAAACAAGAAAGGGAAAGGAAAAAAAGAATGTAGACAAAAGAAAAATGACAAAATCGAAAAGAGGGATGAAAGGAAGTCGAGGAGACTTTTGTTTTCCGGGAGAGTTCGTTTTAAATCGAACAAAACGAAACGTAAACGGAACGAAACAAGAGAAGAGAAAAAGAGAAAAAGAAAAAGAGAACAGGAGGAAGATAAAAAAAAAAAGAAAAAAGAAAAGAAAAAGTACAATAATAATAATAATAATAATAATAATAATAATAATAATAATAACAACTATAACAGTAACAGTAATAACAATCACTCCCGGTGATAGATAACGATGATAACACACGCGTGTTTAATTCGTCCCTTTGCTCAGCGTGAACACTTCTTTGGGAACGAATAATTCTTTTTGTAAGTGCTAAGCAACGCGTACTCGGCAATGCGTTTGGATTGTTGGAATAACGTCGTCCACTTCTACTTTTGCTTCCTTTCGGCTAGCTCCAGTTCGATTCTCGCGATGGAATGAATAGCTCTAGCGATGGTGTCTCTTGTGGTACCTTTACTCTCCGTCTTTCACTCCGGCGGTCGACGATTTACTGACCGACACACGTTTTACTCCAAGCTAAAACCCGAACGGTGCCCTCAGTTACATACGCGAAGCTAATAACGGCGATGATATCGATAGATCCAATCCCCTCCTCCCCCTCCCCCTACCCCCATGACTTTTGTTATTTATTCTCAAATAACTTACTTGTATGAGTGTTCTTATTATTATCATTGTTGTTATTATTATTACTATTATTATTATTATTATTTGTTTCTTCTTTAATACATTGGTTCATGCTCCCCCGAAAAGTACATTCTCCGTTTGTCTCGTTCTCGAATTGGACGAGATTTTGTGAAGGTAGGAGGTAAAATGTCTACGGACTCGTTCTAACCCCCACCCCCCTCTCACTCTCCCACCTTAACCTCCAACCCCTTCCCCTATACCATCTCCCTTTGTCGTTAAGTAGGAGAAACGTACATCTTGTACATAAATCCTCCTCATGTAGTTGCTTGTTTTAACATAACATGAACCGAAAACCTGGTACCAGTCACGGTTGGTAAAGGCTCGTTTAATGTTCCGACATTAAACAGGAATGATGTACATTTTTTTTTTTTTTTAATTTCTTTTCCTTTTCCTTTCCTTTTCCTTTTCCTTTTCCTTTCCTTTCCTTTCCTTTCCTTTCCTTTCCTTTCCTCTTTTCTTCCTTCCTTTTCTTTTTCCGATACTTTATGATACGTTTGCTTTTGAATTCGTATAATTAGATGGATGTGAGGTGAATAATAGGATAATGGGATAACAATGAGTAATTCACTAATTAATTTTACGATTTATCTTTGTTAGATCGAATGAAAATTTTCTGTAGAAAGTTCCTGCATGTATATATATATATATATGTATATACATATTATATATTTTTATGAGATGAGAATGGAATCGATTATGAATAAAGAATAAAAAGAGATGAGGAAGGATAAGGAGAAGGAAGAAGAAGAAGAAGAAGAAGAAGAAGAAGAAGAAGAAGAAGAAGAAGAAGAAGAAGACGGTCATAGTAGAAGGGAGGAGGCGTAGCTACCGTTCACGTTTTACTTTCCTTTCTCTAAACGAGCGTCACACGACCGCTGCCCTCGATTCGAGAGACAATCGATTGTCTCTCGAATCGTTGACGAATCTCGGCGGACCTTTTAAAGTCCTAAAAACTTATGGAAACCAAAGGGGAAGTAAAAAAAAAAAAAAAAAAAAAAGAAAAAAAAAATAAACGAAAAAGAAAAAAAGAAAATAAATCTGAAAAAAAGTGAAGTAATCGAAAGTGAAAGCAACTCGCATTACTTTCTAAAGAAGTTTTAGACGGATAGAAACGCAAATTAGAGTGAAAGGGTGTGAATGAATGTGTTATCATTTGTTATCTTTCTCACGGGGATATTCTTGAAGAATATTGCAATAAGGAATAAAATAAGAAAAGGAGAAGGAAAGAGAAGGAAGAAGAAGAAGAAGAAGAAGAAGAAGAAGAAGAAGAAGAAAAGAAAGAAAAAAGGAAAAAAAAATAGTTAATCTTACAACGAGTCCGATTACTTTCTTTTCTTTTCTTTTTTTTCTTTCTTTCTTTTTTTTTTCTTTTTCTTTTTTTTTTTTGACTGACTCACTCACGGACGTTCGAAATGAATTAAATAAAAACTTTCTAAACACATAGATTACGGATAAATATCTTGTATATCACCTACACGATTTAGTTAATCTATCGATCAAACTCAAATCAACGAAATGGAAGCCTCGAGCTATGGAGATCTATTGCCCAATATCGATCCATTTATCTCGAAGGTGTCCATGGTCGGCGTGCCAAGTCATTCATTTAAAAAGTATAGGCTCGTTAAACGAGCTCGCAATTTTCTCTTCTCCTTCCCTTTCTCAATTTTGTACTATGTCTACCTAACTACGTATGGTATGTAGGTAGGTAGGTAGGTTGATACGTACGATACGTTTTCCACGATTTTATCGAGTTTTACTCGAACGACACGCCATTTTACGAACAAGGGACGCAGGAGGTAAACGGATCTGTTGACATATATATATATATATATAGACTTTAAATGGAAAATCTAATAAAATTATAGGATAATTTTAATGGGTTATTAGTTAGATTGTTCCATGGTCCTTCAATTCATTGCGTTAACTTCTTTTTTTTTTATCACGTCGTAAAATTATCTACAACCGTGAATAATAATATAGGCGAGAAGTCGACGAGGATTATCGAAAATGAAATATAAAAGAAAATTACGACGTCTTTAACGAAGTTGTATTTTATCCGGTTAGTTGCATGAATGAAAATTATATATAAGCTCTCTCTCTCTCTCTCTCTCTCTCTCTCTCTTTCTTTTTCTCTCTTTGTTTCTCTAATATTCAATTTCTTTCTATCTTTTTTTAACTCCTATCTCCCACCTCTCACTCTCAATTTCTTTGTTTCTCTCGTTATCGGTAATAAATCGTTTAAGGAAAAAGAAGAAAGAGTCAAAGAGAGAAAGAGAGAGATTATAAATAATTCTTACATTATTATTATTTTACAAAATAAAAGAACGTTTGTCAAGATTACATGGTCAAACGATTCCGATAGAAAGTATAATAACGAGTATAAATTGTATTGAATCGGTGAGGCGTTACTTTGAACGATCATAATATCTATTTAGTTAAGTATCATCATACTTAACTAAAATACATACATATATATATATATATATATATATATATATATATTGTATGTATGTATATACAATATGTTCGGTTTAAATGTATATGTACGATGATTTCTCTAAGTATTCAAAATCCAGGAAAAGGTTTCGAACGAATTATTCATTAACAATTCGAACGTTGTATAATATCGAAGGACTATTAATAGTGATGATAATAAGTGGTGTAAGTGAGGAAGGGGAAGAGTACGTCGTAATGATAATTATTTGACACGTTTTGGAAAATGTTTTTTAACGAAATCCTATATTTTTCATTACGATACTCTTGTTGCAGATATCAAATCGTTTCGAAAAACATTACATTTAAAAAAGATATATTTCGTATGAGTTGTTTTCTGATTTTAATTTAACGTAGTCTATCATTAGAATTAAATAATAAATAATTCCTAACATTAGTATTATCTATCGTACATCGCACAATGGAAGGTAGTTTTTTTTTCCTTCTTTTTCTTCTTTTTTTTGTTTTGAAAAAAAAAATTTGTATACCTTTTTGTATGTCTTTAATGGGAATCGTGCAATTGACGTCGTCAAAATATGTAAATGTATTATTAATAGCGTAGAAACTGTGAATGAATAAATGGACATTCATTTCAGTGGGACATGAATTTTAAAAACGGGATAAAATATATCAGAATACAAAAGAAAACTGAACGGTATCGGACTGGAATAAATATAAGAGTAGGATCGGATCGGATTAGGGTGGATAGGATTGCTGAAAATAATAAAGGATTGTTAAAGATCAATTATCGAAGATTGGCTGATCGAAGATAACTAAAGATCCCATAAATTTATCAAACAATGTCTTTAAATTTAATATTTAAATATATGTTAATAAATCATCGGTTAATCTGTGTACCTGAATATATAATTATATTTCAAGGCCATAGATATTAATAGGATTTATATAATTGTTTCTTTTACAAATGCCATACTTTATGGACGCATGCCAAAATGCCATACAAATATATCTAGTAAGAAATCTATTATATGAAAATTATTATACTTAGTTATATATTTAAATAATTATTGTGATGTTAAAAACACAAATTTTTTATTATTAAAAATAGATCCGATTTTCAAAATTAAGTTACATCTTCGGATATTTTATGTATTCTCCAAAAAAAAAAAAAAAAATATTCCAATTCTTTTACTCTAATCGAACTGGAATATTTGTTCACGCTAATCGAACTTTCTATCGGGATCACATGATACTCGAAGAGGTAACATGTAAAATCATATTACCTCTTGGGAAGTTATGCTATCCTATTAGAAATTTGAAATTTTCGACAGGTATTCGATTTATATCATTCGTAAGTACTCTCGTTACATATAAATACAATATTCTCGATGACGTTATCGTACAAATTTATTTTTTTAATAGTACATCATTGGACTTGTTTCGACGTCATTTACAAAATATATCGTAATCAAATTTATACGTCGTCGTACAAAAGAACGAAGTTATTCTCGATTTTATTATCGAATAAATTTTTCTTTTTCTTTTTCTTTTTTTTTGGTAATTCGTCGATCATCGAGCATCGAATGATCTGTTTCTTTAGAAAATTTTTTGTTCAGTCGCACTATCGATAAGCGTTCAAAAATACTTTCGAGAGGAATTTTGTGCTTAGAAAAAAAAAAAAAAAAAAAAAAAAAAAGAAAAGAAAGAAAGAATAGAACATACAATGTAAAGGAAGTAAAAAATGAATTGAAGTGAAGAGAAAGAGAGAGAGAGAGAGAGAGAGAGAAAAAGAGAGAGAGAGTAGGCACGTAAGTAAATTTTATAGAGTGAGTTTTAAAAGCTGATTTAACATGTCTAGAAGAATTTGAGGATACGCCGAGAAACATTGGATCTTAATCGCGTTAATCAACTTTTTGATGCGGGCGGGCGTTCGTGCATACATACATATACATATATACATATATAGTATTTATATATGTACGTAAATGCGTGCGTGTATAAACGCACGTACTGCGAAAGAAAGAGATAAAGAGAGAGAGAGAGAGAGAGAGAGAGAGAGAGAGAGAGAGAAAAAGAGAAAGAGAAAGATACTATCGTGTATATCCTTGATCGGGGCGGCTCCGGAAATTCCCTCCGAATGATTTTTTTTAAACAGGTTTGGCTTGTGGTTGCGCGCATGCGCACTGGCACGCGTTTTGAAGCATGGATACATATTGAGTATGACATAACGCGTTTCTTTCATTTTCATCGAACCGTAATTATCACTAGAATCGTTAACGTCGTGTCCGATTGAAAGGAAAAAAAAAGAACGTGAACAAGAAAAAAAAAGAGGAAGAAAAAAAAAATAAATAAAAGTTACGTCCACTCTCGTCGAACATTTTAATTGATATTTCTCTTTAATATACCTTTTATTTCTCTTTAATGTAACTCTTTATCTTACAATTGTTCAATGAACATAGGGAAACTATGCCAGTAATATTTCAAGGAACAAGGAAGTCGAAGTTTATCGATTATTTCGAAAAGAAAAGGAACAATCGTAATTTGACGTTTTTATTTAAAGAGACATACGTAACAATAAACCCTTCGAATTTGTTTTGCAATACCATAGCTACGACGTTCTTTTATTCTCAAGATATATTCTCAAGCTCGATCATTGCAAAATCAAGATTACAGCATCCGAAACTCGATCATCTGTGGACACCTGAATGTCTTGTTCTTTTACAATATAAAATTGTGTATCGAGAAAAAGGAAAGAGTGGGGGAGATGGGACAGAAAAAAAAAGAACTCACTCCCGTTAAAATATTAACACGAAATAATTATATATATATATATATATATATATATATATATATATATATATGTATGTATGTATGTATGTATGTATAAAAAGGAGATCAATGGAGAAAAGCAAAAAGAAAAATGTTGAACCTTGGTATTCCACGCATTTCTGACCCAAATTTGGTTACCGCCCTTCCATTACCTACCTTTCTACCTTGCGTATTGATTAATAATATTTTTTTTCTCTTCTTTTCTTTATTCGTACTTTTATTTATTCTTTTTTTAATTTTAATTTATTTTTCACTTTATATATACGTATATATATTTTTATTTATTTGTTTATTTATTTATTTATTTATTTATTTATTTATTTATTTACTTTCCAATTTACATTTCTATTTTCAATATGTGAACGTCTGAAAGTCAATACAGGAAATATTATCCCTACGTATGCATGTCCGTTTAGCACGCTGAAACCGATATCCTTCATGAATGGCAAGACCGAAAGTGATAGTCCCGAAGGCCAAGCCTTCCTCTCTAACTTTCTATGATTAGAAAGAAGAAGAAGAAGAAAAAAAAAAAGAGAAAAAAATGAAAGGAAAAAAGAAGGATAATTAGAGAGGAACACGTTCGATCGGTAAGCGGAATCGGACGAAAGGAAGGAAGGAAGGAAGAAAAGTGGTAAAGAAAGAAAGGATGATCACAATTAAATATAATGATTGTATTATTCGCTCGTTTTCATATTTCCTCTATTATAAAAACAAAAAAAAAAAAAAAGAAAACAAAAAAGAAGAAACATCAATTATGGATATATATTCATTATCGCGCATTAATTGTTTTTTTTTTTTTTTATAGAACTAATGAAATAATGACAGACTTATATATTATTATATATCGTAAATTTACGATCAAATATATTCAATATAATTATAATTCAGTAACGTATCATGGTAAATATTTCCTGTTTCTAATATAAAATTTCTAAATGATCTATCTTCATTTTGAATTTTAAATTGGCGAGAGTAGAAGAAGAAGAAAAAAATGACGAAGAGAAGGAGAAGAAGGAAGAAGAAGAAGAAGAAGAAGAAGAAGTGGAATAAAAATAAAAAGAAGAAAAAAAAAGAAGAAGAAGAAGAGAAAGGAGTCTTTGATGCTGCGAAGAAGGCGATCAAGCGCAAGTTGGTGAAAGAGATCGAGAGAGAGAGATCAAGAGAGATCGAAAGAGAGATCAAGGGAAAAAGAGAGAAAGAGAGAGAGAGTGAGAGAGAGAGAGAGGCGTCCCCTGTAAGTAGGACGGATCGGGTCTCGTGATACGATTTTTTCTTCAACAATTACCTACCTCTCTGTTAATAAATCTACACGCGAGCACACGGCTTGTTGTGTCGTAAGAGATTGTAAAAGACGAACCAGAGAATTTCTCCGAGAAAAATACATACATACATACATACATATATATACATACATATATATATATACACATACGTACGTACTTACGCACATATATACATATATACTACTTATTCACCCAATTGTTCGTCTACGTTTTAAATCGTATCAATGGTTGACAATTTGTAAATATATGTTGAAGCTTTTCCCTTACCCTCTCTCTCTCTCTCTCTCTCTCTCTCTCTATTTCTATCACGTTAGAATGTGAAATATTATCCATAATCCGGCAAAGGTAACGCGATATTAAATAATTTTTCTTCTACTTATTATTACTTTTTTCCTTCTCTTTTTCTGTGTGTTTTTTTTTTTTTGTTTCTGTTTCTATGTCCTTTTTTTTTTTTTTTCCCCTCGAACTAGATCAGATTTCATTGTTCCCTTGAGCTGTCATAAATAACATAGAATAGTAGTAGTGGTAAACTCATTAAAGTTTAACGATAAATGAAAGTATCAATGTTGATATTCGTGATCGATCGAAGTCGATTAATTGCGATTACGATATTGGGTTTCCCGTGGACGAACATATGACTAACTAACTAACTAACTAACTAACTAACTAACTAACTATCTAACTAACTGACAATAAGTATAAAAAGTACTTACCTGTGTTCGAGTATGTCTAGCGTGACTTGATGAAAAAGAGAAAAAGAGGAAGAAAAGGAACGAAAAAAAAAAAAGGAAGGAAGTGAGAAAATAGAAAAGAAAAAAATGATTTTCACTCCGCAAGTCCGATTAAATTTGCGTAATGATATGTTACCGAAAATTTTATAACTTAGACGACGTTTGTTAAAATAAGGTTATTGTCGAGAAATTACAACGGTACGCGACCCTGATCGTACGCTATCGAGAACCATATTCCAACTTGTAGCAAAGGATCAACTTTCGCTTCGTTGCACCTCTGCGCACTCTGCGCAATCTTGCATCTCGATGCACATAACAGAGATATACACGGGATATATTTCGATCGTAATCGAATTTTTCTTTTGTACATTTGATTTTTCATTATTATTGTTATTATTATTATTATTATTATTATTATTATTATTATTATTATTATTATTATTATCGCGATACCGATACGCGCAAATACATTGTTCGTTTTTAATTGCGTTCGTTATTTCTTTTTTTCTTCTTATTTATTTATTTATCTTTTTTCTTTCCTCATTTTTTCTCTTGTTATCTTTCAAAATCTCGTTTGATTATTATTATTATTATTATTATTATTATTATTATTATTGTTATTATTACGATACCAATACGCGCGAATATATTGTTCTATCTTAATTGCATTCGTTCTTTTCGACGTTATCGTCTTTGTTTGTCCCTTTTTTTCCTTCTTATTTATTTATTTATTTATTTATGTATTTATTTATTTTGTTCGTTTTTCTTTCTTCTGTTATCATTGAAAATCTCATAAACGACAGCTTTTTCTTAACATTTATAAGGTACATTCAATGATTCAATGATCGTCCAACGTCGTCGTTTCTTATTCGCGAAAAGATAAAATTGTCGAAGTAAAAGTCTTCGATACTTTTAAGAAGATATCGATCTTTAATAATATGTAATTATGCGTTAATTGTAATTAATGTCGATTATGTTTAACGACGATCACCCAATGATAATTCATCGATAATCAATTTCCCATAAACGTATGCAGAAAGTGAGAGGACATAAGATCCTCGTAATACCGTACGTTATATACGTAAGTACTTATGGCGTTACTTTCACAACGAGAGCAAGGTCTCGTTTTCTACACTTCGATTCGCCGTAATCTTTATCTTTCCGTCGGTATGGCGTGTTCAACGTTTGTGTTCGTCATTTCTATCGTAACAGAACGGCTTACGACTGGTATTTCATTCGTTGTTATTTCTCTTTTCTCTTTCTCTCTCTCTCTCTCTCTCTCTCTCTCTCTCTCTCTCTCTCTTTCTTTCTTTCTTTCAGCGTGTCGATGATACAATATTGAGATGTAACGATAAATAACAATTTGTAATCGAGAGAATAATAGATACAATATGAGTACTTGCTTTTTATTATTAAGTAGATAAAGTATATGTGGAGTTACAGAAAAAAAAAAAAAACAAAAAAGAAATGAAAAAGAAGTATTCACGTTTTCTTTAAACGCAATAGATAGATTCGAACATATGAACAAACCTATGAACATTATTAATTTATCATCGTATTTATAATTGAACATGCAACGCCATCTTGTATTTGTTCGATGAGATGATCAACAATTATGAGATGAAAAATCACTCGGATCAATGATCCCTATGTCGTAGTACTTGTAGTAGGTGTTGTAGAAGTTGTTGTTGCAGAAGAAGTTGATCCAGAAGAAGTTGATCCAGAAGAAGTTGATCCAGAAGTTGTTCCAGAAGTTGATGCAGGAGAAGTTGATGCAGAAGAAGTTGATGCAATCGTACTCATTGTCATCCCTGAACTCGACGTAGTCGAGGATGATACACCACCGGTCGAAGTGGATGTACCTGGCGTCGTCATAACTATCGGCGTCGATGTAGAAACGCCATTTTCCGTCGTCTGTGCGGACGTACTGGTGGTCACAAGTAATACTAATTCAGGACATAATTTCAAACATAACGAGTTCCAAATGAAATTCCAACTGTTGAGATCAACGCAATTTATTTGACAATATAAACGCCGTGTCGGTTCGATTATCTTGAAAATATCGATCGTAGATTCGACGTTCTGAAAATGACAAATGAACGAATCAAAATTGAAAAAGAAAAAAAAAATATATATATATATATATATGTAAAATATATAAAAAATATATAAAATAAAATATACAAAATATATAAAAAAAAAATTAATATTTTTTCCATGGCAAATAGAAGGGGAACGAGAGATTAGAACGACGAAGTTAATTTTAAAAGAAGTTTTACCTGAAAACGAACTGCACCGAGAAGAAGAAGAAAAATGAAGACTGTTCTGTTGAATCGGAACATTGCTTTTGAGAAACGACGAGTGATTTCTCGTTTGGCCGTACAATTATAACACGTACGATGGGCTCGACCAGCTTTATTTATAGGAAAAACTGAAATCGTTAATATTTGCATATGTTTTTTTTTCTTCTTCATTTTTGTTCTTCTTTCTTTTTTCTATGAGATAAGACTAAACGTTTCGTGATATTGTCGTCGGGTAATTATTTTCAGCGATAGCGTATGGCTTTTAGGTTAAAGGTATTTCTTTGACGAAGAAGGACTTACGTGCGACGACGGTATTATTAAGATATCAAAGAACTCGTCGTCATTTCTCTACGTATACGTACGTTTGTTTTGTCGTTGCGTAAATAATTGAAAACAAAACAAAACAAAACAAAATGAAAAAAAGGACAAAAAAAGAAAAATAAAAAAGTAAAGAGAAGAAAGAAAAAAGCTTAACCGACGAAGTTGACAAGATGAAAGAACGCAAACGTGTCTTTCGACTGAGAAGATTAGAAGGGATTGTCACGACGATAACGAGTCACCTCGTGGATTAACATATGAATGGATCTTCTAATCGGAAGAGATTACTTTTGATTTTGCATTGGCATATGGACAACCTGAATTTATATAGCTCGATTTGTATGCACGTCTATACGAGTTGATTCCAATGGTTTCGTTCATATAAACGTTTAATATTCTCCTATAATAACGACTGATCGATAAATGTTTCATTTAAAAAAAGAAAAAGAGAAATAGAAGAAAGAGAAAAAAAAATATATATATAGAACTTTTTTCTTTCTGTAATATCTATCGATCAAACAATACAGTATATTTTAATTGTGAATATTTACAATTTATGTTGCATTGTATAAAAGAGAGAAAGAGAGAGAGAGAGAGAGAGAAAAAGAGTGCATTTTATAAAAATCCATTCTACGAAAGTGCATCTCTGGGAAAAAAAATGTAGCCTCCAGGAAAAAGAGATATACGTCGCGTGATCTTTGCTATCTCTTTTGAAAATAACTCCGACGGGTCGATAACAATAAAAACCGACAAAGGGAGCTCTAGAGCATTCCTTTTTTTTTTCTTTCTTTTTCTTTTTATTTTTCCTTTTTTTTTTCTCGTTCATCTCCTTCCAGTCGTTCCCTTTTTCTCTTCTGTCATTATCGATCCTCATTCTACGTTGCATTTTTTCCTTCTTTCGTTTTTTCATCACGAACTTTTTCAACGTTTCATAATAGTCAGACTATTTGCCTTAACGTTAACATTTATAAAAATGTTCTTTAGAAAATTTATTTTCTCGCTTTAGTTTTCCTTTTTAAAAATTACGTATTAATACAAATATACACAGCGAATAGATAATATTGGCAGGATATATATATATGTATATATAGTATGATTAAAATAAAACGAAATTTTACAAGGTTCGGCCAAAAGTTCTACATGATTTTAAAAATCGATTATTCTTTTATACGAACTTCTTATATTATTAATCTTTCCATTTCTTTTTTCGCTTTTTATTATAAAAATGTTCTACGCTTGTAATTTTACAATTTAAAAAGAAAAAAAGTTAGCTGGAAAAGTCTGGAAAAAGTGTAATTGATTTTTAAAATCGCTTAAAAAGTTTTGAATTATATAGAAATATTTGGTTCATCCTATATAAATATTTACTAAGGAGAATAAATGAGGTAGAGTAAGTTCGTGCTTACCGTCAATAAGGTAGAAAACTTATTTATCCTTCTTCGATATTGCGCGCTCTATCGAACATGGTAGATAATTCGAGATTTTATTCCGTAATATCCCGTCGATAATGAAGTTCTCTTCGTCGATAAAAGTTTTTCCTAGGTGTCGCTTCGATGCCATCAACGATTCTTTATATATATTTCCAAAAAATTTTAAATACTTTTATGAAATATAATTATCGTCGACGTATATCGATAAAAAATAAAAGTGATAATATTCGACGAGTCGATTATATTTAATCTATATAACAATTCAAATAAAACGTAACGATCTAAGCGACGATATATTTTCAACGTGGTATAAAATTGATATTAATTATAACGTACAAAATTTGCGTCATGACATAAAAGACTAAATTTGATTGGCCGAATTATCATAATATTCACACGTACTTCATTTGGACCAATAACAAGGACTCTTATAACGCGATTTACCGTTTCGGAATCAATATTTCCTAAGAGAATGTATATATGTTCGTGTTTACGTACATTCGACATCAGTAGTCGTCGATGAATACTTACGATGAGGACGAAGGGAAAGACGCGAGACGTACGAACGTTAGATAATCGTTTCGAGTCGTGTTTGGTTAAAGGGGAAAGGACAAAAAGGAATAAAAGATGAAAGGAAGGAAAGAAGGAAGAAAAAGAGAAAAGAAAAGAAAAGGAAAGAGAAGAAAGAGATGAACGGAGAGATAAAGAGAGATAAAGAGATAGAGAGAGAGAGAGAGAGGTGAAAAAAGAGAAAAAGGAAAAATGAAGAGGAAAAGGATGAGGAGGAGGAGGAGGAGGAGGAGGAGGAAGATGTAAAAGAAGAAGAAGAACAAGAACAAGAGGAAGAAGAAAAAGAAGAAGAAGAAGAAGAAGGAAGAGAGAGAGAGAGAGAGAGAGACAGAGAGGAAGAGGAAAAAAGAAAAGCGAGAGGGGTAAGTACGGAGGAGTTTTTCTTTGAACAGAATTCTGCCAGTAGTCGGCTCCTTGACGTTTCTCCAAGGGGAGGGGGTGTAGAAGGGGGAGTTTTCAACCTTGCGCGTAAGAGTAGAGACTGATAGTGGCAAGGGGTGCATATCGGAGAGAAGATGAGAATAGAGGGATGGAAGCAATGGGTAGAGAGAGAGAGAGAGAGAAAGAAAGAGAGAGTGGGTGACCACGATGAAGAGCGAGCATCAAGGTGGGAGGAAAGGAGGGAGGGAGGACGGGAAGGATCGAGAGAGAGAGAGAAAGAGAAAGAGAGTTGCCCAAGGGAGTAGTAGTAGTAGTAGTAGTAGGAAGAGGTGGAGAAGGAAGAGAAGGATGAGGTGGAGGAAGCGGAGGATGAGATGGAGGAGGAGGAGGAGGAAGAGGAGGATGGGAAGCGAAGGAGAGCAACGGTGGTTATGGGCCGAAGTACAAAAGAGAAAGGAGAAGGTAGCGGCGGAGAATGGGATGGGACAACGAGAAATGGAGGAAGCAAGAGGTCGATGGGGAAAGAGAGACAAGCAGGGAGTAAAAGAGAGAGAAAGAGTGTGAGAGAGAGAGAGAGAGAGAGAGAGAGGGTAGAGAAAGAGAAGGGTTGGGAAAAAGGGGGAGAAAAAAATACGAAGAAAAGGAAACGAGAAGAAGATAGACTGCGGAGAAGAGAAGAGAGAAGGGACGAGCAGACAGTATATGTATATATATATATATGTTTGTATATAGATATGTATGTACATATATATATATGTACGTACATATATATATATATACGTATGTATGTAGGAGGTGTAGAGAGTTCGGAAGCGAGAGAGATGAAGGAAGAAGGGAGAGGGGACAATTCTCCAGCGAGGTATATATAAGCGAGTGAGAAAGCGAGAGAAACTGTAAAAGGGGGATGAGATCTGTGGGTTGGGGGAGGTAAAGCAACCTCGAAACAGAGAGAGAGAGAGAGAGAGAGAGAGAGAGAGAGAGAGAAACAGCGGTAGGGAGAGAGAAAGAGAGGGAGAGAGAGAGATATAGACGGAGAGAAAGAAGAGAGATGAATAGATAGGGAGAGATAGAGAGAGATAGAGAGAGAGGGAGAAAGAAAGAGAGATGAAAAGAAAGATAGAGAGTGGGAGAGACGTAAGAGAGAATCGGAGAAACAGAGAGGGAACGAACGTCGAGACGTCATAGTGATGAGGTTAGAGTGGGACAAAGGTAAAAGCGGAAAGAGAGGGTAACGAAGAAAGAGGATGGTGATAAGGAGGAGCGGTGGGAGCGAGAAGATACACGGATAGGAGATACGAAAGAGGCAGAGCGAAAGAGTAGGAAGGAGGAGGAGGAGGAGAAGGAGGAGAAGGATGAAAAGGAAATGGGAAAGTGCGAGAGGGAGATGCTTGCTCGCGAAGGAGATAAAAAGAGAATGTAGTGGAGCGCTGAGAGGAGTGGTGGGAAGAGGAATGAAGAGGAGTGGAGAGGAAAGGAGAGAGAAGAGAATGGCTTGGTGAGGAGATTGAGGGAGGTGGGGGTGTAGTAAACGAGAGAGATGAAAATTTCGGGTGGGAAAAGGATCGAAATACGAAGTATATATATATATATATACATATACATAACATATACACGAATATATAAAGTATATATATATTATATATATATAAATATATATATATATATATATATATTAGATACATATATATATATATATATATATATATATATATATATATTAGAGAGTGTGAGAGAAACCGTGAGACGATGATAGCGAAGAGTAGAGTGGGAGTGAGCGAACGAGCGAACAAGTGAGAGAGACAGAGAGAGAAAGAGAGAAAGAGAGACAGATAGATAAATAGAGAAAGAGAAAGAGATAGATAGATAGATAGATAGATAGATAGATAGAGAGAGAGAGAGAGAGAGAGAGAGAGAGAGAGAGAGAGAGAGAGAGAGAGAGAGAGAGAGAGGAAAGCAAGCAGAGTCGACTCGGATATGAGGGTGTCGCGCAAGCCGGTCACGCTGAGGTTTCCATGGCAACGACAGGCGATAAATCAACCCGCAACATCCCCAAGTACCGCCAGATAAAACCGCATACACATATGGCCCTACGTACGTACATACGTACGTACGTACGTATTTACGTATGTAGGTATGTACGTATCTATGTATGTTGGTATGTATCTACATATGTATGTATGTATATTTGTATGTATGTACGTATGTATAACACCTATGTATATATACGCGTTCGTCGACGCCGGCACCGCGTCGCTGGCGACGCCGCCGTGCAAGATACCGACTGCTAACACTCCGCGCCCAAAAACTTTTCCCTTCGGCCGATTTATGCCGTTGGTTGGTTGGTTGGTTGGTTGGTTGGTTGGTTGGTTGGTTGCTCGCACCGCTAACGAATTTCTTTCTTTCTTTATCTTTTTCTCTCTCTTTCTCTGTCTCTGTCCCTCTCTTTCTATCTTTTTCTTTCTCTTTTTCTCTTGTTCGTTCATGTTCGTTCATGTTCGTTCATGTTCGTTCATATTCGTTCATGTTCGTTCATGTTCGTTCCTGTTCTCTCTCTCTCTCTCTCTCTCTCTCTCGATCTTTCTCTCTCTCTCTCTCTCTGTCTTTCTTTCTTTCTTTCTTTCTTTCATTCTTTCATTTCTTTCTTTTTTTCTCCCTTTCTTTTTCTCTCTCTTTCTCTCTCTCTTTTTCTCGTTCCGTATCACGTCGTACATATGTATATACATAGGTACGTACATATACACAATGTGCATACGAATATACGCGTATATAGATATATTTATATACGTAATATATATGTAGATAGAATGTGTATATAGGTCTATACACTACCGATGCGGAATATAACAGAGAATAGAGGGATATGCATCGATGGCGCTAGTCTCTATCCTATCCATGAAGGACATGCGTCGAATCTTAAATTATCTCATTTATGTTTATCACGAAAATAGTAATCGAAGAGAATGAACGTATCTTTCTTTTTTTATTTAAGATACAATCGATCATCAAAGCTAATTCTATTTCTATTACGACGCACGCGAGAAAGAAAGGGAGAGAGAGAGAGAGAGAAAATAAATTCTGTTGTCGAGTGTGATACGAGAAAGGAAAGAGAAATAAAAAAGGGAAAGAAAGGGAAAAAAAAAGAAAAAAGAGAAAAAGAGAAAAAAAAGAACGCTAACGGGAAACGTCCAGCAGTATTATTACGAAATCTCTAGGGATTTTTTTTACTTCTTTTTCTTTTTCTTTTTTTCTTTTTTTTTTTTCTATTTTCTTTTTCTTTTTTTTTCGACGAACTTCCAACGGACAGGTCAATTTTGTTTTCGAAATGGACGGATCCTTGTCATGTATTCACACATTTTAAGGGGTTGATAGAGAGGAGATGAAGCGAGCAAAAGGTCGACAAGGAGAAAAAGGGATAGGAGGACGACGACAATCTTAAATATCTTAAATGAGAACTGGAGTCAAGTCAGGAATATCACCTGAAAGTTCCTTTGATTTTCTTTGTAATGAAATGCTATTTTCTTACTCCTTGTTTTCTTTTTTTTCTTTTTTTTTTCTTTTTCTTTTTAACTAATTCAATTGTTCATTTCTCTCTCTCTCTCTCTCTTTCTCTCTTTTTTTTCTTACTTTCTTTTCTCTACGAGAATATTTATAATACAACGTATATCCCATACGAATGCATCTCTTAAAGAGAACTTTAACGATGCATAATCGAGAAATATCGTCGTAATGTTACGTCGAATCTAATGTTAAATATCACGTGTAACAATGTGTAACACTTAGGATAGATATTTTATTGTCGCATGGCGGATTGACGATGGGCCAGTTGAATGTTTAACAAAATAAATAAAAGCGCTTTTTTTATCTGAAATACGAGATGCACTATTACGGGAGGTATCGACTAGAAATTTAACAAAGAGAAAAAACAGAGAGAGAGAGAGAGAGAGAGAGAGAGAATAAATTACAACATTGGCATAGGAGCCCTGTTGCCATTTAAGATTTTTAAGAATGTAGTCGGTTCCCCTTAGGGTGAGAGGGAGTTAGAGAGAAAGGGATGAAAGATGGGGTTGAATTTATGACGTGGACCCGTGTCCACGCGTCGAAAACAAAAACGACGTATTAGGGATTTTATTTTATTTTTTTTTTCTCACAAAAAAGACCACAAGGTAAAGTTATAATAATACCAATGGACATCTTTCGTTTGCACGATCATGTATGTATGTACGTATATTCGTAATAAAATACACGTTCGTAAACAAGTACTTCACGCATCGTCCATAGTTATTCTATAGTTCGATGACTTTGAGTTGTAAAAAAAAAAAAAAAAAAAGAAAAAAAGAAAGTTCGACGGACGTATTAGTCTCTCTTTGAGTGGGTCAATGCTATCTGCTTGCACTGGTGTTTATAGACGAAAAGAAAAAGAAAAGTTTTCTAAATTTCACGATCTAATTTATACACACACGCATACACACACATATATATATATATATATATATATATATATATATATAGACGATATAGTTTTTTTCTTTTCTTTTGCTTTCTCTTTTTTCCTTTTAACTACAATTTAATATATATTAATTTCTGAATTTTTTCAAATAATGTTTTATCATATTATTTGAAGTCTTTCTTCTTTTTTCTTCTTTTTTTTTTTCTTTCTTTTGCCGATAATATAACATTCGTCGAAGATTACACGAGAAATATTAATTAACGTTATACGTATAGGACATGAACTTTTCTTATTCGAGCGTACAAACAAGAAAGAGATAGAATGCGTGGGCCGCAAATAAAGACTAGCGCGCGAACCTAATCTCATTCGGTACGGCACTGACGTCATTAGAGGCGCCTCCGTGACGTTGTCGGCACCGACAGTGACGTGCACTCGTCTCTTTCTCTCTCTCTTTCTCTCTCTCTCTCTCTCTCTCTCTCGATCTTTCTCTTACTCTCGCTCTTTCTCTCTCTCTCTCTCTCTGTCTCTCTTCTCTTCTCTTCTCTTCGTCCTTGCTAAGAATGGTTAAGGTCGCTCTGATAGAACGTGTTTCTACGCATCACCCGCGTCCGTGTCCGCGTCCGGGCGGACGTGCGCCCGCGCGCGCTTACGCTTTCACAAGTACGCCATAGTATATCAATTTCACTTTAAAAGATTCTCTTGAACTTTGCACTCTGACATTATTCTAAATGTCAACTAGATAGATATTCATTATTTTTGAAACACGAAAGAACGTGTTTTGCGAAGAAAAGAAAAAGAAAAAAAGATTCCATATATATATATAAATATATGGAATAGATTTTTTAATGAATTTTACGTCGTATTTCGTCGATAAAATTTCCAATTTTACAATGATATTTATTTAATATTTCGTTCTCCATTGATATCTCTGTCGATGAAGAAATGTTTTAAATGATATTAACGATTTTGCAATATTACGTATCATTCATTTCTAACAACTCGTTGAATTAAGTACGAAATCGAAAGAGTTACAACGATCTGCTGGGATTTTAGCGCGTAGTAGGTATACATCGAATGATCAGCTCGCGGGGGACACCTGTTGCTCTTTAATTTGACGTAACGCGTATGATGCGATCATAAGCTCGTTCAGCTCGTCGTGGAAGGTGAAAATTGAAAAAAAGAAGGAGAGGGGGGTGGGGAGAAAAAGAACACCTGAAAAAGGGGAAAAAAAGGAAAAAAAAAAGAAGAAGAGGAAAGAAAAAAGCGTAAGGGGAAAAAAGAATGGCGGATGGAAGTGACAGAGAGCGGGAGTGAGGGAGGGAGGGAAAAATTCATGTATCGATGTTCATAGATCTGAAATAATTGAGATAGCTTTTAGGGGCTGATCAAAAATATACATATTGTTTGCTCAAACCCTCGGTACCACTTCGCGTCAAACATTATA
>NC_140825.1:4205000-4207500 GCF_050613455.1 Vespa mandarinia | reverse complement strand
ATATATATATTTCTATCAATTTATTCTATTTCCCTCTGTTTCTCTCTCTCTCTCTCTATTTCTCAATCTTTGTATCTCTTCTTCGCTTTCAAAAGTTTAAGGATTATGAATTTCGGCATGACAAGGGTGGCCACGCATCGACTTAATCCAGCCCTGAGTAGGCGCGAGAATGATGCAGCATCCCGACCCCCCAAACGGATGATGTAATCATTCGTTCGAGAGGGGCGATACAATAATGGCCCCCGTACGAAAATTACTTTCTCGAATGTGCGGTACAGCGATGAGCAATTTAAGAGGTGGCTTGGGGTGTCAGGGTGGTGGTTGGTAAGGGATGAAGACTAGATTTTCCTCGCGATGAATATCACGTGGACAAACATTTGTGAGTACGAGTATCGTTTCAAAGCCCGTAATACGAACTTCTGTCGCGCTACTCAATGCAGATAAATCCATAGATCGTGTGGGGTGTACGAGTACGAAAAATAGGGGTTGAACACTCCATAATTCAAACTTTAGCATTCTTCAAATATTTTATTTCACATTTTGAACGATTTCACATTTTAAACGTTCGATTTTAACGATTCGATAAATGATAGATTAACTAATCGACGATATAGACTTTGATATTACGTGCATCAACGTAAAGTGAGTATTTAAATTTCATAATAAATTTTAATATATCGTAGTAGTTCGTTGATTCATCGATCGTGAATCTTTATCGATTTGCCCCAAATAAGATTGATTTATTTCGTCGAAAAAAAAAAAAGAACGAAAGCTGACGTCACCTTCTAATCAAAACATTCGCTCGAAAAATGTTTACAATTTCAACAACAGATGAATACGTACATACAGCATATGAATTACTAGGATAACAAATAATACAAAGGTTATGCTCTTGTCGTATTGACGTACAAGCTTGTGTAGTTTCAATAATTCAATAACTTAACAATCGGCTTAAACTGAGTTAAAGTATTAGTGTTAATAAACTGAACCTTATAGTTGTCATGCAGTCATTCCTTACTAGCCTAGTCTAACCTTGGATTTGGACTTTACCTGGTCTGACTTTATCGTGGACCCTGCTCAACTTCCCCTGCATTTCAAGGCCAAAAATAGTAATATATGTAATATATTATTTGAACATTACTTTTAGAAAGTTTATTTGTGCAGTCTACTTAAATGACAAGTATTGGCTAGACTCTTCAATTGACCCTTGGGTTTTTACCTGAAAACTTTTCTTTTCTGAGAAAGACTTTCAAAATACAACGAACCCGAATAATGGCCACTGACAGTAATTTATATTATATTTATAAATTTGCTTGAAAAAGATAAAATATTTCTTTTCTTCTTTTTTTCTTTTCTCTCCTTTTTTTTCCTTTTTTTTTCTTTTTTTTTTTTTTTAGATACACATACGTAAAACTCGTCGTTTATGAAATGATTAAAATATCGAATCCTATTTTTTTTAATCATCCTGTATATATATATAGAATGTATATGTATATAATATTTAAATATACATTTCTTCTTATTCTTTTTCTTCTTCTTCTTATTATTATAGTAATAGTAATAGTAATGATATAAAATGGATTGGTTCTTTAAAAAAAAGAAAAAAAAAAAAAAAAACAACAACAACAACAAAATAACTCTAAGAGTTCCATCCAATAGATAATCTGGAAATCAGCTCATGTTTGATTTTGATTAAATCATTTAATATTATATATAATATATAAATAATAATTAATTATTATTTTTGATAATAATTGACTAATCGACGAATTTACCAATTGTTTACGCTGTAATTTATTTGTGTGAGTTACGTTAGATGCATTTATTTGTGATTTGGAATGGATCAGAAAAAATTTATGCATCATAGTTTACGCACACACATACAAACGGATAAACGGATAGTTCATCAGGGAAACAAAGCATACGGCACTCGATCGTATATATGTATGAAAATCCAGTAATGGTGATGAGGAGATGATCGAGGGGAGGAGGAGGAGGAGGAAGGAGGAGGCGAGGGGGAGGGAATACATCACCTCTTTCATCGCAGATTTCAAAGGGTTCCATTATATGAAATTTATTTCTACATGAAAAACGTCGAAGGCAAACAACGTTTGTAATAAAAGAAAAAGAAAAAAAAAAAAATAATTAATCGATAATCGTAAATCTTAATCGATTTTGACGAAGAATATTTCACTTTAAAGGACGAATATTTTAAACGTTGGGGAAATCCAGTAGTCTACTTTCTCATATTTTTAGAAAAGATTTTTTATTTTCCTTGAAAAAGAGGACCAAAAAAAGAAAAAAGAAAAAACAAGAAAAGAAAAAGGAAAAAGAAAAGGAGAAGAAAAGAAGAGAGGTCAATAAATGTCGGGAACTTCGGTGGATGATTTACGCGTGTAAAAAAAAAAAAAGAAAAAAAAATACAAGAAAGGAAAAAAGAGAAGGAAAGAAAAAAAAAGATCCATTACAAAATCTAAAGAAATGAAGAAGAGAAGAAAAA
>NC_140825.1:4072500-4200000 GCF_050613455.1 Vespa mandarinia | reverse complement strand
ATGATGATCGACCGGCCGCCTTTAAGGAAGGAGAACCATCTTGAGAACCCAACAGGATTGCCGATACTTGTACATAGTATATGTACAGGTGCTCGTCGCAACAGGCGGCTTTTACATGGCTAAGGTGTGCCACGCTCGACTTATGTCTCGGCCTGTTCGATCCGAAGCACACCTACCTTCAAAGTTGGAGATCCACGGCACGTGGACAACATGTCCCTCCTCCTCCTCCTCCTCCTCCTCCTCCTCCTCCTCCTTCTACTTCCTTTCTTTTTCTCATTTTTGCTAGGCTGTTTGGTGCCTAAAGGAGACGCGTTATGGCAGCTGGCAATATCCCGCGAAACCTACCAATTGCGCTCGCTTAAGTCGAAGGTGTCTTATTAAAATAAAATTAAAAACAAAAAAGAAAGAAAGAAAAGGAAAAGGATAAGATGAACTCGTCACTTCTTTTTATTTATATACACACACTATATATATATATATAAATTTGAAATTTTAAAAAGGAATTTCTCCAATAATTTCTTAACAATAAAAATCAATATTACTACGATCTTCAAAGAGGATCTATTAAAGGTTCAATTTAATTATCACATTAGCGTCAATATCAAAGATACGAGGTCGGATATTTTTATTTTTCTTTCGCTAACGGACATACGGGATTGGATGGCGCGATCCAAACGTCAATAATCCTGGCCGATATCGAGAGCCATCGACGAGGGACGAAGAGTATTCTAGAGATCTCTGCGCGTGCGCGATCGCGCTGAATTCACAGATATCCTCGGTAACAGTGAATCTAGGTACGAGAAAGAGAAAAGCTCATCGAGTTATATATATATATATATACATACATACATATATATATATATATATATATATATACGTATAGGTAAACCTATGCACATACATACATGTGTATTCATATAGACTCGCTCGACAAAGTACTACCGAAAGTCGTTCGGCACGCATCCATCCCTGTCTCTCACACAACGTTCTCCGATTCGAGCCACAGTCCGAGCATTGCGGAACAGCGGAGGCAAAAGCGCAGTTGTGATGCCGTCGGTAAATGAGAGATAGAAACAGAGAGAGGGAGAGAGAGAGAGAAAGAGAAATAGAAGGAGAGAAAAAGAGAGAGAGAAAGGGAGAAAGAGAGAGAGAGAGAGAGATACAGAGAATGAGAGTGAAAGAGTGAGAGAAGCGAGGGAGGAGTGATTTCCTCGGTGAAGGTGCCAGGAGAGGGATTTGATGGAAAGGAAACAGAAAGAGATAGACAAAAAGATAGAGAAAAAGGAAGATAGAAATGGAGAGAGAGAGAGAGAGAGAGAGAGAGAGAGAGAATGAAAGAGAAAAAGAAAAAAAGAGAGAGAATGAAAGAGAAATAGAAAAAAAGAGAGAGAATGAAAGAGAAAGAGAAAAAAAGAGAGAGGAATGAAAGAGGAAGGGAGAAAGAAAAGAGAGGGAGAGAAAGAGATAGATAGGAAAAGAGAGAGAGAGAGAGAGAGGGAGAGAGAGTGAGAGAGGGTAAGAAAAGAGAGAGTAGAAAGAGGTGGAAATGGTAAGAGATAGAAGCGTGTGGGTGGTAGAAGCATAGGGTTGGTTAGAACGGGTGGATATATATCGCTATTGGGGGCACTATGTCGCAGCAGCGGCGTCGACGTGAACTGTCTCTCTTCCTCCTCCACGTATATATACACATACATACACACATACATACATACATACACACACATACACACACGCACACGCACACATACATACATATATCTATATATCCTATATATTCATTCCCGTCTATACCCTTTTCGCCAACGCATTCACCATCTCTGTCTATTCAGATGTCTATATACGTGATGCCTACATCACCTACCCCTTCTTCTTCCCATCTGTATATTTTCGTCCGATATATCTATTCGTTCATTTTCGTCGCTCCTTCTTCCGTTTCAAGGGAGGAAAAGGATAAGGTTAGTATAGGTGATGTAGGTGGTGGCGGGACGTGGGCTGGTGGTTGGTATAGTAGATATCTTCCGAGGGCGTCTGGTTGTCGGTCGCCAGCACGAGTCTCACCGAATATTCCAAGTGGTAGTAGCGGTGATGGTGGTGGTTGTTCCTACTACTACCTCTTTCTTCAAGTAGTTTCTTTCCTTGTTCTATACTTACCCTCCTCTCTCTCTCTCTCTCTCACTCTCTCTCTCTCTGTATATATATATATATATATATATATATATATATATATATATCTTTCTCTCCCTCTCTTTTCCTCCCTTTTACCTTTCTCCATCTTCGCACTGGAAGCGAAAAGACGCGGTACTGCTGGAGGTGGTAGTAATGCGTATGGTTGTTGGGTATCCTACAAAGGCGTCTTGTTGGCCGTCTCTCCTTTAGCGTCAACTCTTCTCTCTCATTCTCTCTCATTCTCTCTCTCTTTCTCTCTCGGCTTGTTCTTCGACGACCCTCTCAATCCAATTCCTGTCTCGCTCTTTCTCTCTCCCTTTCTCTCTCTCTTTCCTACTCTTTCTCTTTCTCCGTTTCTCTGTTTCTTTCTCTCTCATCATCCCCCCTGATTCTCTTCACTTCAACCCCTCTCGATCTTCGGAGTGAGAAAAGGAGATGGTGAGCGGCAAAGTAAAGGGGATGGGGTGGTAGTAGTTTATGTAGGGTGGCAGTGGGTATAGTAGGTATCCTGCAAAGGCGTCTTGTTGGCCGCCTGGCTGATCAATACCCATCCAACCGACTACCCTCCGCCCGCGCCCTATGCCCACCGGGGCCGTGGACCGTGCCTACACCTCCGAGCAACCCCCCGACTCGCCACCACCGATTCCACCACCAAGATCCCTACACCACTACCACAGTACCATCAAAGCCCAACGTAGTAACGGCGCTAGCGGTGACACCCTTGCTATCCTACTCTACTCCCTGCCGACACGCCGTTGACCCCTACGCAATTTACATCGCGGCCTCCATAAAATTAATTGAAATTTCCGCTCACTATTGTTACTTCTCTAGCTATACAACAGAGCCTAACTTTTTCTATTATTTTTTTCTTTTATCGAATATATACACACATATATATATATATACACAGATATATATTATATATATGTATATATATATATATGTATATATATGTATATGTATATGTATATGTATATATATATATATATATATATATATATATATATATATATATATATATATACGTTATGTTTTCTACAATTTCCAAATTTTGGCTCTGTCGGTGTCCCTCGGATCATCTTTGTTTAACGACATTAATCCTTCAGTTTGCGCTACTGATTTCTTCTTTGCTCTTCTAGTTTTACAGTTGACCGTTGCCGATGCAAATATTGCCTTTTAATTTTCCATTGAATTTCCAATAGGAATATCGAAACAAATACTGTTATTCTACTTTTCTTTTCTTCTTCTTCTTCTTCTTCTTTTCCTTTTTCTTTTTTACATAACTTTGAAATAGTTCAGATTTATCATCGATCCTAATATATATTGATTATAGATCATTACTTTATTATATCAGATATAAAAGATGTTCATATTTGAACTTCCATGGAGAAGTCGAAAACGTGCTCGCGTTCCTTGGACGATTTAAGGCAAGATGTTCGCCGTCGGGTTAATGTTGGTGGGGTTGGAAGAAGTAGTGGGAGGATGAGAATGTGAGAGTGTCTATCCCTTTCTCTCTCTCTCTCTCTCTCTTTCTTTCTCTCTCTCTTTCTTTCTTTTTTCTCTCTCTCTCTCTCTCTTTCTCTCTTTCTCTTTTTCTCTCTGTGTGCGCCAAAAGGTAGAGCCAAGTTTTGTGGCAGGTGCCAGCGTAACAGTGGCACGCGCAGGCTCTTTCGCACCAACGCGACTACTCTACAAAACTCATCCCCACCTCACCCTCTATCACTCTTTCTCTTTTTACTATCCCCACCACTCCTTCTATATTCGCGAACTCTCTTCTCAACGCACTGGTCTCACCTTCCTTGTCCTTGTCTGTCGGCAGCTCCCTACTTCGATCTTCTCTCTTTTTCTCTTTCTTATCATTCTTTGTCCTTTCTCTCTCTCTCTCTCTCTCTCTCTCTCTCTCTCTCTCTCTCTTAATCTCTTTCTCTCTCTCTATCTCTTTCTTTCTCTTTTCGGCGGCTGCATCAGTCTCGATCTCAGATGGCCGAACTCTGAGACAGGTGCCGGCAACTATTATGACCACCTTACCCGTTCTCCACGCCCGAAAGCAAGCAGACGCGTGTGTGAAGTAAGAAAGAAAGAGATGGTAACAAACACACGCGCCACATTTTCGCGCTTCTTTCACTTTATTTCTATACGTCGCGCGCGACCAAGAACAGGTGGCCACTGTCGAGACACTCGAATCGGTTGGATCCACTCCTGCACCCGCATCATTACATTTAACAATTTTCTTACCTTGCATGGTTCCATTTCTTATATATATATTATATATATATATATATATATATATATATATATATATATAATATGTATAGATATCTGTAAATTTAAGGAGAAATATTTATAGAAATATTTGAATGTTTAATCGGAAAATCAAATCGAATCCTTTTCTTAATATATTAGGACATATGTTGAAACATAGACGCACACGCGTAAAGAGATAAGCAAAGAGAATAATGTCGAGAGAGCCGGTGAAATTTTGTGAGAGCGCGTGCGGCTGTTAAAACCGCCAAACCCACGTGTACACACGTGCGGCTCCCGCGTACGGGAGCGAGAAGAAAGTGTGCTCGCGGTTGCACCGGTTGTTGCACAGACTGCTCCACAAAACCACGGATCCCACCGCAGCCTCGGCTTGATCGAAAGTCGAATCGCCGACTCGTTCTCCTCTCGCCAACATACACCGGTCACCTCCTGAAAGATTAATCGTGCGATCTCTTATCGATCAGATGAGCTTCTCTAGATGATTTTTATGATCTTTCGATATAACGAAATCGAATATAAATGCATAAGGGGTCATGTAACAAACCATTCTGAGTAGTTTAATGCGTTAGCTGATTGACGTGAATAAACTCTAAGCTGATTCACTCGAAAGAGAAAACATTGGAGTAGATATACATAGGTATATAATACGCTTCCCCGCACGTACAAATCGTTTGATCATACATTAAATAGTATACTATGTATCATTGTGTATATTTACATGTTCGTGACATGTGAAGAATGTACTATATATTACATACATACGTATACCAATATGCATTTCGATATTTTCGCAATGATTCAAATCGGACATGCTGAATGCAAACCCGAATGATTTAGAACGTTCGATGACCAGTGGAATTCAGTGGAATAACAGCTGCGTACACGCACGTAAATATCGAGGATGAGAATGAGAAGGACGAAGAGGAGGAAGAAGAGTTGGAGGTGGTCGTATTAGCGGGTGGATATCGGTTTGTTGGCATTATCCTGTAATACATTAATGACGTGTCAAGTCAGCGCATGACAACGCGGCCACCCTCTCGTGGCGCAGCGCAGCTGAGCTCCGTCGATGCTCTTGCCTCTCACTCGCGTCAATATCTCTCTGTCTCTCTCTCTCTCTCTCTCTTTTACGCGCTTGCTCCATCCTATGCCTGCCTCCCACTCACCCTCACTCACTCACTCACTCACTCACTCACTCACTCACTCACTCACTCACTCACTCACTCACTCTCTCTCTCTCTCTCTCTCTCTCTCTCTCTCTCTCTCTCTCTCTCTCTCTCTCTCTCTCTCTCTCTCTCTTTCTCTTCGAACTCTCTGCTACTGGCTCGAGCCTCTGTGAGGAGATCAATAGGGTTCCTACACCCCGTTCCTCCACCGACACGCTAGAGGAGGACAAAGGTACTCACCCTGATGTTCCACTCGCGTTCCTGTCTGTTTTCTATATACATATCTACGTATATATTTATGGACATGAGAGGAGTATACATATAAGATATATAAAACCATAGAAGATATATATTATGTCTTTAATGTATATTATAAATGTTCATGATCAGTAGATATATACATATATTATGTAACATGCATGCAATATGTATATCTACGTATCTTGATAGAACTCTCTCAAAGGAACGATAGCCAAGTGGTATCGTCAAGAAGATTCGGGACTACAGTATAATCTGTACTGTTAATGTATAAAGCCGCATCAAACGAAATCTATGTCATTTAAATGGCGTGCATAGATGTATCTAGTACTGCATACGTGCAACTCGATAGAACGTCTCACGTTTCGCTGCTTAAAGTGAAACGGCGAATGGTAAGTGCACATGTCTGGTTTACGTATGTGTACATATGGAACTATAGACTTAGTCGGACTTTCGTAGACTTCGCGATACGATTGCGTGATACGCACGTGCTGCTTACTTTCTAGAGACGATCCATCATCTCGTCCGTTGACGGCTACTCGGCACGGCTCTTTACTCACGCTAATTTTGCATATGATCTTTCGTGAATGTTAAACCGTCGCTTTTCCATCCTATAAGAAAGCAAGAAATGCCTTTCGATGAATCCTTCATCCGCAAACTTATTTTTATAAGAAGAACGATTATTCGCCGATCTTTAACATTTATCTTCGCATATACACCAAGTATTTATCTTATGTATTTAACATATTTCATCCATTACCAATAAAATCGTATATCTAATAATAATACGTATTATTGATGGTAAAACTTTGTGTTCCTTGATCGTAAATGAAAATCGATCGAACTCAGAATCGATAAAATAACATGATAATTTTGATCACTTTAAAGGAACGATTAATATTGTTATTGTTGTTCTAACAAGCAAATACTAACTCCGTGACAAGAGTTATGTATAATGGAGGTTGATCGGCAACGAGAGAGGTCGCGCGTGTCCTCGATCAGACCCGTATACAAGGATAATCGCACGTGAAATACCCGTGTGAACGTGTTCTCAACATGGACAGGCTACACGTGTCTATTAGCGACCCCTTTCACACTCTAATTCAACGTACGAGGACACTTTTCAAGATCTTACACTTGGTTTACTTCGAAGTAACAATCTTAGATCCAAATAGGAAAATATCATTTCTTTGATTTTTCGATCAGACTAATTGTCTCAATGTGATAATGTCCAACTACGATTGGAAATTTTACGAAATTGTTCATCATTTCTATTACTTTTAACCCCTTTCACTTAAAGTATCTTACCCTTCCTCTCTCTCCCTCATTGTCCCTCTTTCTCTCTTGATAGGATCATATACATACATAGGTATACATATATATTTAAAGTGTCACGAACTCGAAGGCGCAAGCGCACACGACCGCTTACAGTCGTTGTTGGCCAACAGGCTGTTCCGGGCTTTGCACCAACCGTGTTACCAAACCGCTTATGTATGTATATCCTATGTACTGTATGTTTTCTCGCATACACACCCAGTCATTTTTTATACGAAAGATAAAGAGAAAAAGAGATGGTGACGGGTCAGTGTGAACATAGATGCACGCTCGCGCGCGCATCTTTAACGCCATTCTCCGCCGCAGTGATAATCAGTGTGGCGGAACTCTGAGCCAGTGCATCGGAGGAATCCGTTCGTACGTGACTCGAGGATTCCCAATCTTCTTTCTCTTCACCACCTCCCTATCTTTCTATTTTCTTTGCTGGTCTAGCTTTTTATATTTCTTTCGTTCCTTCTTTCTTTCCACCTTTCTTTTACTTTTTTCTTCCACTCAATCGCCTTCCATCGTATCACCGGTCGCCCTCGACGACTTTACGTCTATACTTTTTATGGCCGGTAAGCCAGGGATCCGGTTTACCGAAGGTCGTTAATGAGATGAACATTAGTTTCTGATCTGGAAAAGAGAGACTGGTAGTCGATGAAGTTTAGTGATTTCGTAAATTATTATAGATAGATCCAGGCTCGAGGTAACACCCTCGTACTTTAACTTTCTTTATTCGATTTTAATAATTAACATTTTGGATTGATCTTAACAAATGAAAACATTAATGTTGAATTTTAATGTTGAAATTTTAACTAATCCACCTGAAACACACAATTCGTTGACTGATCTAATAACGTGGATAATGAAATTATGTAATTATTCTGATAACTCGCATTATTACAAGAGTATTCGCCCTTTCGTAGCTTGCGAGTATACTTGCAAATATGTATGTTGAAACATTGAACGCCGTTCGATGATTCTTCATTTATCGCCATTGGGAGAACCAATGACGATGTTGTTCATTAAAAATATCGATCAGTTCGATTATTCGTAAACGTTGCGCTTGTTTATTTATTACATTATTACGTAATATATATATATATGCACACATATCATATATCATATATATATATATATTTGTACAAGCATTTCGATTATTCAAAAACATACACTGAACGTGTGCCACTTTGAATCAATCTATGCAAACGTCATTGGGATTATTGGCCTGGTTGCTTGACCCATGGCATCGTGGTCAGTTTTTACAGTACTGCAAATCGTGATTGGCGCGAGCCGTTCGAAACGCAGCCCCCACCGGCAGTATGTTTTTCATTATCGCCGATCGATAAGCAACGGAGATCGTGATGAATTATTCATCGGACCGTATTAATTTGAACGCGTCACGGTCATCGACGAAGGTGTTCATCGTCGAATTAACTTGCCGGTGGACCGATTGGCCTGACTCGAGGAAGTCGATCCTCGATAAACAAACTATATTTCCTTCCGTCTGATATTACGCGGGCACGTTCGCTGTTTGGTCCCTCGATTTAATTCGATTACATTTATGTCATGACATTGTCGAATGTAAACGAATGAACGAGCCCAGTCTATACTGTTTTTATTTTTTAAGAAAGTGCACGATAAAGCACAATCGCCTTCCCGTATCCTTTGTTTTCCCATTCGAACTTACGTCATTTCCGCTTATAGTAACTCCTCGTAATTTCAATCAATCAACGATCGTATTTATCGAAATTGATTTTCCCAAGAATTTTTGGTCTAACGATACAATCGGTCGGTGGCTTTTCATCGGCTAGCTGAAAGAATGCTCATTAACGAAGTTGTCGAATAAGAAGCGATGTGTGAATTTAACGATCGTTCCTCGTTGAAGCGATGCTAACGACGATGGGAAGTGTGAAGTGTTTATGCCTGTCTGTATGTGCGTGTATATGTGTCTACCTATATGTGCAAGTTTGTGTATTTTCATCGAGCACTTTGAAAACACGTGTCCTTCGTATACTTATTCAATATCCATAGTTATCATCGTGAGAGCATAGCTGTGTACGCGGATAGCGTACAAGAAGTACAAAAACGATTAAAAAGAATGTTAAAATTAATAAGTTAATAAAAAAAGAAATAAATATAAATGTGAAATAAATAATGGAATTTTTATTTGCAACGTCAGACAATGGTGTTTATTTTCAAATAAGTAATGCCAATGTGAAATAATGCGGTTCACCCTGTATATATGCAAGGACGCACACACATGCGTATATATTTTTTTGTCTACCTCATAGCGCGTGCATTGTCCGTGCAGTGTCATATTGGCGCCTGCGTAGAAGGGTCAATATTATTTTCGGCTGTCCATCGGACCTGCACGTGAAACAATTACGATCGATAAATCGGAAAACCGGGGACGTGAACTAGCTGCCGGCGACGTATTATCTTTTTTCTTTTTTTTTTTACTTTTTTCTTTTTTTTTTTCTTTTTTTCTTTTTTTTCTTTTTTTTTTTCGAAAGACCGATAGCGAAATTTATTTTCCATCGGGCGTTCGTGCTTTTTTTTTTGTTTTCTTCCTTTTTTTTCTCTCACTTGCATGCTTTTATTTATTTGCATGGAGGAGAGTTCGTTGACAGACTTTTGCAGTACACTCTCGCAACTCGTAACGTTGTGATTTTTGGACCAAAAGATTGATACGAACTTTAGGATCGTTATTATTTCTTTTTTGAGAAATTCATGAGCGAGCATATATACCGATTATTCGGTGTTAACGAGGAACACGTGCTTATTGCTAAAATTAGTATAACGCAGAGGCGCCACCAGTGTCAAAAAGGAACTAGTAAGATAAAATGGAAATAGAGGATGATGCTTTAGAGCTGTCAAAGATAACAAAAATCTTAACTTTCGATATAGTTTATGGAAGGCCCATATAATGAATCAGGAATGCTATTTAAGATGTTTTAATGCGTAGAGAAGACAGAGAGAAGAGGAAGTGCCGCGTTGAAAAGCTCAAATACATAAGAAAAAGGAGGAGGAGGAGGAGGAGGAGGAGGAGGAGGAAAGGTTCCTTCGTGAGGAACGTGTGGCCTTGCGCTATAAACGAGTCTCAGGATTGAAAAGAGTAGGAAAAGAGAAAAAGCGAGCAATGAGAGCCAATGATGATGATGATGATGATGATGATGATGAGAAGAAAGAGGAAGAGTAGGTGGAGGAGAGAGTAAAGCTTTATGGCGTATATCTAATAATAACGCAAATACGATCATGCTTCCAACATGGCCATTGAGCCGATTGCTCTTTCTGCCTATTAATCCATGTCGCGAGGCTCCATTTCAGGACGGCCGTAAATACAGGTGCGTCTTATGCCTCAAGCTGCCGAGCTGGTATCGCCGATCGAAGGATTGTTGGACCTTCAAGCACCTATCTACGTGCTAGGATCTTTACATCATATTTTTATATATATATATATATATATATATATATATATATATATATCGGAATCCACAACACTTATATGAACTTTAATACTTTTAAATTTGATATACCAACAAAATTGTCGACCGTAGCATATAACAAAGAGGAAACCAAACCAAGTTTAGCCCGAGTCGTCTCCGGCATATTATAGTCTACAGTAAGAAAAATAATGGACTAGCCAGGTCACTATGGCGACATTATCCCGTTAGGCTTGAAAGTATATTTCCTACTTGTTGTGGCAATGACTGGGCTATGATATATCCATGAAGAGGAACCTCTTTATACGTTTCTACTCTTATTCCTTTTTTTTTTCATCCTTACTCGTCTAAATACACATCTAACCTATGGATGTAAATCTTTACCTTTCAAAGATTCGCGAATCATCATTATCGTTTCCCAATCTGCCATTTCTTCTCTCCTTCCAAGCGCGTTCTCCTTTCGGATAGCCAAGCGTGCCGTAGCTTTTTTCCTCAAGTTTTACGGTGTTTATACCCAGCCTTCTGTTATTCTGGGACGCGAACGTCTTAACGGAAGGTGACGGCCGGAATTGCTTTTTTCTTTTTCCTCGTAAACACGCGCGCGCGCGCGCGCGCAACCGACGTCTTTTATCGGAGTGTTATATATGTGTATTTATGTGTATGTGCTTGTGTGCTTGTGTATGTGTCTACATTATAGAATTTATACGTCGTAACCGAAAATACTCTTCTCCATTTAACGCTCTTAAAGAAGACAACGCAGAAGAAATTCATCATGATCTCAGTATCGAAAACAACTAAATATGTATCAGGGGAGATTATACTTGAGGATTCCTTGGAAAGATTGAAAATTTTAAACGCGATCTTCAGTTCTTAACTTTCTCCAAAGGCATCGTTCAGTCATCTTTACGCTCGCTTTGAAAAATCCCTTAAATAACCTGACCGCTGAGAAAAGAAGAGGGGGAAGAAGTAACGTCTCACAGCAAGGCTCACTCTCGTTGCTTGGAAATGTATTCCTGTTTTCACCACAAGGCACCCTTAAATAGGAAGACATTTCCAACAGTGGGTGTAAAGTATTTTCAGAGAGGACTTGTATCCCTGTTCGAAGGGTACCCTAAATTATCCGGCTTTAACACTCGGATTCCCAAATTAGCAGGGCTTCCTTGCACAACGCGAGAAAAAAGGGGAAGAAACGGAAGAAAAGAAAAAGGAGAGAAAGAGAAAGAAAGATCTTCCTTTATGTCTTTAGACATTTTCTTACCTGCTTCTCCCATTCGTACTAGCAAGGAAACAAACAATAACATTGACGAACTTTCGACCATAATACTGACAAAATGTCTTCACAGTTATTCACAATGTCGATAACAAATATTTTAACCTTTCTAATCCTCTTTAGACCGCCTTCCAAGGTTGCTTAACTGCACCCGGAGGCTTCTTTCGTACGAAATAAATTGTGATTTTTTTGTTTCTATTTTAACGCTTAGAAACAACATTAATAATGAGCTAATCATTGATAATCACATTAATAATTGTGTATTTTATGATTATGAGCGTTACGTCATTATTGCAATAACTGCTTTACCGACGTAGTCTAACAGAAAATGGAATAGCCATTGTTGATTCGTTTACTCGCGACATCTTTGCGGAAGCGCGAAGAAAGTGCGTGTATTTGAAGCATGGAACTCCATTGAAAATAGACGATAATAAATACAAATAGAAAAGATAATAGAGAAGGAGTCATGAGAATAGGTGAAAGCTAAATCGTTATTTGTCATATATGTCCTGTTTATCATAAAATTTATAAACATTCAAAGTTCCTCCTCTCTTTCTCTCTCTCTCTCTCACACACATCGAATAGATCTTTGTTATTCTTGAAAGAGAAGAAAGTATGTTGTATTCGTTCGACCGGTTTATATTCTTTTATATGTTTCTTGTCTTATCTAAAGTTTCTTTGAAACTATCGTGACATCGACAGCTGTATGTTTTTTACCGGCAACGCGGAACGCGCGTTGGTCGCGCGAGAGCGTGCGCGCGTGCCTTCCTCTACGCGCCAAACAATAAAGAAGAAGAAAGACGCTTGGAAGGCTTATAGCATGGCATAATGGACGGGCGACCGAATACTATCCGACTCTACTCTACCACTTTATCCGTTCGTTCGTGGCACGCTCTCCGGACTATCCGCACATCTGGTCAACGCTCTCGCCTCGGCTATTCGTAGTCGCCCACAGTCACTACTCGTTGCTACTACTACCTACCGAGTGATCCACCCCTCTAGCGATGGCTATGAACCACTCTCGATAACGAAGAATTCCTTTTTCCTTTTTTCTTGTTCATTTTTTTTTTTTTGTTTTTTTTCTGTTCGATTCCTTTTCGTCAACACGATCAACTTGTTTATATACATAATGAAATATAATGTTTCTTTAATTTGTCGTTTATTCATTCATAAACAATATGATAATTACAAAAGATATTAAAAAGGGTACCAGTTATAGACGGCACGTGTATCGTACTATATGTTCGTTCGTATACGTCACTAAATGACAATGTAGTTGGGCACGCTTGAAAATCGAATATGGATGCCTGCCTATTCTGGCTGCAGGGCGAATCAATAGTACTTCACGCACCGAGCATCATCGCTCACTGAAATAATACACAAATCAATGCTACACTTACAGCATAACGAAACGATCATTATTTCTCACGAATACGTTATTCTAACAAATAATAATATACCTATACTTAGTAACAACGATCGATAGTCCGTTCTATTATCATCTCACAAGAAGATTTATTTTAATACGGACATAGTTCGTTATTAATATATATATATATATATATATATATATATATTTTTTTTTTTTTTTTTAATTATCGAAAGCGTTTTATAAAAATGTCTATGGAATCTGCAAGAAGATTTATTACGAATATAACCTCATAATTGAAGTCTCCGTATACGCCAGTGCGTCTCGATGCATTTCCCTTCACCTCCCTAATTGTCAGAGTTGTCGTCAAAAGAGCAGAGAGTAGCGTCGTGCCGTCGGCGTCGTCGGCGGCCCCTGTTGTCGTCTAGGCTCCTTCGACACCGACATCGTCTACGTTCAAGATATCGAACGTCACTCCACTCTCTGCGCGGCCATTTCGAAGAAATATGGGGCAAGGCCGGCACCTTGGTCCAAGAAGGGCGCATGTCTACTCGGCAAACTCTATTACTCCGGCTATACATAGTTAACCCATGACTGTGCACCTATCCCATATATGTATCTATGCACCACAGAGTCTAAGTACCTATCTATTACTACGTTAAGAGAGTGTTCTATCTTCGATAACAATGAAAGAAAGTAAGAAAAAAATAGAAATAGAAATAGAAATAGATATTTACATTTATCCCCATTATTATTCAACCTTCATACTTTGTTTAAGAAAATTCATAAGAGGAGTATTCTGTCCGAGTTGACGTGCGTTCGTCCCAGAGAAATATATGAAAGAAAGAGAGAGAGAGAGAGAGAGAGAGAGAGAGAGAGAGAGAGAGAGAGACAGAGACTGTGAAAAGGAAGGGAAAGCCCGCGTAAAAGTTTAAAACGTGCCAGGCCCGCGAAAAGGAAGCGCCGCAGCTCATTGGCCGTATCATGAAAATGGCGTGTATTTAAATTTTCACGACAGAAAAATGTGAATGGGAAAAATAAATACATAGAGAGAAATAAGAGCAGATCTGTAAATAAAGAGAAAGAGTGAGAAGAATCGAGGGAGGGCGCGAAGAAGACGAGTTTACACCTACGCGCGTAATACATAGCGATCACAAGACGGTATCGAATATTAAAGCAATAAAGGGCGGTTAAGAAGAGGTGGTGGTGGTGGTGGTGGATATATTGTTAGAGAAGGTAGAGGAGGAGGTGATGGAGAAGAAGGAGGAGAAGGATGAGAAGGGGTGAGGATGACGAGGAGGAGGAGGAGGAGGAGGAGGAGGAGGAGGAGGAGGAGAAGAAGGAGCGTTACAGATGGTCGAGGACACTTGGCAACGTTGCTGACGCGCGGGGACGAAGCCAGTTCGGGCCTTGATCATGGTGGCGCTTCATGCGAAGGGGGAAGGAAGCTGCATCGGCAGCGCCTCCATATAGTCGTCTCTTTCTTTCTTTCTCTTTCTCTTACTCTTTCTCTCTCTCTCTCTCCCTCCCTCACTCTCTCTCTCTCTCTCTCTCTCTCTCTCTATCGAACACGAGCTCTTCCACGTAGGGAGGAAGAGCAGGAAGGTAGGAGCAAGGATGCCCGAACCAAGCAAAAGAGAGATAGAGACTTGGTGATCGAAGGGGCATGAGGAGAGGCGCAGCAACACGAGTACTGAGAGAGTACTACGAGCAGCTCGACTCGTATACTCGTGATCTCTCTAGCGGGTGTCCCGGATTGATCGACGCCGTTCCGCCTACCGGGTGGTCCTTTTCTTCATTTCAGAGATCACTCGAATTCGAGATGGGTCAACATTCTACGTTAACTCTTAATTATCTCAAAAAAAACTATGTCATGACGCTTATTTCATCTTGACGATCTCAATAATTTAGGAATATGAATTCGCAAATGATTTTAAATGCATGTCGACGCTCAAGAGTGTATCGTTATTTATAAGAAGTTATCCTTCGATCAAAGGATAATTACAATTCTCTTGCTTTAAAGTAAAAGAAAAAAAAAAAGAAAAAAAGAAAAAGGAAAAAAAAGGAAAAAAAAGGAAAAAAGCAAAAGAATAAAAAGGAAAAGAAAAAAAAAGAAAAGAAAGAATAAAATTCTTGAGCGTTCGAAAATCCTTGCGCGTTGAAGGTGCTGCTACCTAGGGGGAGACGCGGAAAGCGTGACGTTACGCTTATTTCCCGTGGCGGGAAAATGCTAGTTGAAATACCGGAAGAAGAAATAGGAGAACTGTCTGCCCTGTTATGATCTTCGCGCTTGAATCGTACAAAAAGTGGTCGTTAAGACGTTGACTGTTTGCAATGGTCTACCTTGCAACCATGCTAAAAAAGTAATTGGTTAATAACATCCAAGCGCGCTGCTGTCAAGCACAAGATTATTACTGGATTATTACAATCTATATAACTCTCGCGAGCGAGCGCGGGCATTTTCGAAAAAGTCATCACGATATACCGGAATAAATCGGTCCTTTCGTTCCGTATACTCACAGTTTTCTACATCTCGAAGATATGTCCTTCGTATGTAAGAGAACTTTCGTCTTATTTATTTAATTACATATCCATTTACGCATTATACGGACATATTTCTCGATCACCTTTCGACGAGGTCAAGAGTACGTGCTCAAGCGCGAACGAACTCGTCGAATCGGTAAAAGAGTAGAAGAAGAAGAAGAAGAAGAAGAAGAAGAAGAAGAAGAAGAAGAAGAAGAAGAAGAAGAAGAAGAAGAAGAAGAAGAAGAAGAAGAAGAAGAAGAAGAAGAAGAAGAAGAAGAAGAAGAAGAAGAAGAAGAAGAAGAAGAAGAAGAAGAAGAAGAAGAAGAAGAAGAAGAAGAAGAAGAAGAAGAAATCTCAGGGGATCCTGAGGACGCCTCGTGTCTCGCGTTCCGTGTAAAAGCTTTTTACTCAGAGGTTACAAGGAGCTGGGCTGGTAGGGCGATCGCGGCTGTCCTTTCGGTTGAGAAAAACGGTTTCTTGGACAAAGGAAATCCCAAGCATCCTTTTTCTCTTTCTCTCTCTCTTTCCTTAGCCCCAGTATTCTCATTGAACCATTTGGTACGTTTACGTGTCTCCTCTATACTCGATGTGTGTGAGTGGGGCCAATAAAAATTTGGCCCTCATTTCCAAAGGCAGAAGTGCGCAATCGAACGCTTAGGTACGGGCGCAGGTAACGGCTTTAAGGAAGCTTCTTTAATTTCTCGTCCTTGCGAGCCACCCTGTGTGCATTGTGCACGATCAAACTATGCTAGGTTCCTAAGGAGAAGACTAGGTAGAGCGAGAAACGAGTGTGAGAGAGGAAGAGTGAAAAGAAAAAGAGAAAGACAAAGATAGAGACAGAGAGAGACAGAGAGAAAGAGAGAGAGAGAAAGAGAAGGGTAAAGGAGTGGTGCGCGCGCGCGCAAGGGAAGGCTTGCGTAGGGGTGGATCGCGGAGGTGGCAACGGTGGGGAGAAAAAGGGGAATCCAACGAGAGGGGAAGAGGTTAAAGGAGAGGGGATCAGGCGCGACGTCGATGAGAAGGTCACGCAACGTAGTCGCCACAGTATTTAAATAATGTATTATTTCTATCTGGGCGCCTCCGTGAGTATCCTACGGCGCATAGTCGAGGTGGGGAACGTGCCAGAGTCGATGGAGGAGAAGAAGAGAGCGTCTCTGAGATCCGCGGACTCGAATTCCACTGTGTGCTCTCCTCGCTCCCTCCTTGCTCCTTCTCTGGTGCCAAGGGGAAACGAAAGAAAGTGAGAGATATAAAACGATCGGAGAGAATCCAACGAAGAAAGAACACTCCTCTGGCTTATGGAAATAACTGGCTCGTTCTTGTTCCACGAGTATTTTTAAGAATAATGTTTAAAATCCAAAAGACATTTTACTATTGATAGATCTGATAGGAAAAACTCAATGTAAAAAAGAAACAATAGGATAAATACGATGCTATTATCATATTAAGAGTTTACATGAGTACTTAGGAACATATATAATGAGTACTATTATGTTTCTCCTAGAAGTTCATCTGTACTAGCAGCAGCAGCAGCAGCAGTAGCAGCAGTAGCAGCAACAACAACAAAAACAACAATAATAACAAGAGCAACAACAACAACAATAACAATAACAGAGACGATGATGACGACAGTGGCGTCGACATAGTCGTGAGTCAGACATCGGTGATATACGTCTAAGGCAATCCATAGGGATTCTTTCTTCGTGACTCGCCGCCGTCGTTGTCGTCTTGGAGGCCTCAAGCGGGGGCAGTCCTCATCGTAGAAGCCGCTTAGAAATCAGTGTGCGATGCAGAAACGCGCGATTTGTAGGCAGACGGGCGCATAAGCGATCGCATAAGTGCTACTCGCGTACATACATACATATATACATACATACATACATACATACATACATACATACATACATACATACATACATACATACATGCATGCGTATGTACTTACATACATACATACATACATACATACATACATACATACATACGAATGTACAAACATATATGCATGTATCCATACATACATTGCTCGCTTGCATGCACGTGAGAGCACCAATCTTCCTGCCTTCTTCGTTTCGTTGCGTTGTGTTGCCTTTTCTTGGTTGGTAGCCTCGCCACGGCTACCATCACGTCGCTGGTGGTCAACGAAGCTTCGCGATACGCAATACAACACGCTCTGGTCCTCGAACCTTCCATGATGCGAAAGGGGAAAGCGAGTCCAAGTGTTTCTAACTTCTTTCGGTTTGCTTATTTGCTTTCGCAAATAGTCTTAAGAAAGGGAAGAATCCTGTTTATCAGTTTAATCTAGTGAAATTAGTTTATCCAAACAGGATGATTTCGTAATGCATGTAACTATTAAGTAGTTGGAAACTTGTAAAACGTAATTACTAATCGATAGAGGAAATAACAAAAAGATGATCGCGATAAGAGAGAGAGAGAGAGAGAGAGAGAGAGAGAGAGAGAGAGAGAGAGAAAGTAAACGCTCTAGATGTCCGAGGAGAGTGAAAGATCCCGTCTGTGAGAGTTGGAGCTCTCCTTCGTGAGAGAGCCTAACCGAGCTAAACGTTCTCAAGGAAACAAAGTAGGAGCTCGTATTTCGCGGCTCACTACCTTATATTTTTCTCCCCGCTTGGATCCACTTGTCAAGCGTCCCCCGAATCGAATCGTTCTTTATCCTTTCACTATGACGCATTGTCTTGCTATACATAGGATGAAAGTTTAAGGAAAGGCGGTATTGAGTCGACTGTACATTCTAATGTAATAACTTCCGGTATTTCGATCATCCGCAGTGTTCCATCAACGACAAGTACCTTAGCTTAGAAATGACACTACACATTGGTGATACATAGAGCCAAGAAGACTCGCGCAGTTATCTAAACGTTATCTAGATAATCGATTTCGCCATCTGCAAACACTAGTGTTAACATTGATTGCGGAGGGTGATCAATACCCCGAGTAGAGAGGTACGGCTATCACTCGTGCCATAAGGGTTCTATTTTCCCTTGTGGAGGCGCAGAAAGAGAGAGAGACAGAGAGAAAGAGAGAGAGAGAGAGAGAGAGAGAGAGAGAGAGAGAAAGAGATATGGAGAAACAAGGGTGTTGAGGGGTAGGGAAGAGGGGATGGGAGAAGGGAGAGGAGCGCACGCCACGCCATGCCGTGCCACGCGACACGTGAACCTCCGCTAACAGTGGACAATGAAATTACTTCGGCGTGTATCGCATGGTATTGATCCGTTCTCTCTCTCTCTCTCTCTCTCTCTCTCTCTCTCTACCTATCTATCTATCTCTATCTCTCTCTATCTATCTATCTATCTATCTATCCATCTATCTATCTATATATCTATATATTCCTCTTGCTCACTCACTCACTTTCTGCATCTCTCGCCTTCCCCATCTCTACTTTCTCTATCTTCGTCCAGGTTTCGAAGCCTCGGTAGAACATTTTCTAGTTATACATTTTTTTTTCCTTCCTCCCCCATCCTTTATATTCTCGACGTGCTGAAGCTTGGATTAGCTTCTGACAGAGCACAATCGAGAGGTCAAATGTAATGAAAATAAGAGTATACGCGTATTGTCGTAATACTCATGTCGTCGGTACTTAAATTCTATGTGTGATAAGTAAAAGAAGAAAAGAGAATGAGAGTTGTGAAACACCTACGCCTCAACATTGCAACGTTCTGAGTTATGAGACAGCCTAGTTTATTAGCTTCGGGGAGGCGCTGCATTCTCTCCCGCCCGAACTGTGACCGACGCTCGCGCGCGCGGGACCTAATGTCGTAGTACAAGTAACCCCCCACCCCCTGTTCAACCAATAGGAGACACTTCACGGTGATTTCGTGCTTGACTCGGTCGGTAAAGACGGTTCCCCGATCATTTAGAGCGTGGACAGGGAACAGAAGCGCGCGCGCGCGCGCGCGTGTTCGCGAACGTGGCGCTAAAGCAAAATCCTCGTGGTTGTTAGTAGTATAGTAAAAGAGAAAGAGAGAAAGAGGCATTCGCCGGCTTTATATTTGCGTGTGGCGTTTAAATAAAGTAGACTCGATTTATGTCACATCCGCTATCGGTTGGACTCATCGATCACGCGCGTTACACCGCGGCCGACGTTTATGTGACTCCACGGATTGGATTTATCGTACAAACGAATTCCAATCTACCTTTGGAATTGGTCGGCGGAGTGACTTTTGAAAGCCCGATACGCTCTCGAGATAGATAAATTCTCGTCTCGAAATCGCTAGGTTCGCCCGGTGACACTGTATACATTCAAAAGCGACGTCTTGTCCTTCTATACGTTCACTCTGATAATACCTTGTACACGATTCCATTATCGTCTCCCTTATCGAATCGGCAAGTTATCATCAGAGTAAATTAATTACTCATACTCTGGGGAATCCTTTGGAATAGGGCCTAGTCTCTCTCGATCAACACGCTATCGTGTTTCCTCTCCGCGTGTTCACACAGTTATTTAGCAGATTATATTACCCAATTATAAAAATATATAAATGGAACATTGTCTCGATCGTACATAAGTATTTCTAATTGGGTGGACACTTTCGAAATTGTAACGTTAAATATTTAAGAGCCTCATCAGTTCTTGAAGTTCATTAGCGATTTCGAAAAGGAAGGAGAGGCTTACCGAGATAATGTCGAAATTTAACGAGGACGCGTATAATGTAGGTGTCTCTCTTTTGTGCCGTGTCGTAATTTGTCGCGGGCGCACAAATTGCAAGTTGCGAATGCAACGAATAAGAGACATATATATGCATACATATACATATATGTATGTATGCATGTATGTATGTATGTATATTTATTTTAAATGTATGAGCCAGAGGACGGTGGCAGTATGCGCGCGCACAAACATATATCTCATAGATACCGCACAGAGGAGGAGAGTAGATCTCAGAAATCCGTGTCGACTCTCAGAGAGAGAGAGAGAGAGAGAGAGAGAGAGAGAGAGAGAGAGAGAGAGAGAGAGAGAGAGAGAGAGAGAGAGAGAGAGAGAGAGAGAAAGAAGAATAAGAATAAGAAGAAAAAGAAGAAGAAGAAGCCGACGCCATAGCGGCACCTCGACCCAATACGACTTACGCGTATACCTTTGAGAAATAATTAGAAACCGATATGTACCACTACCGTAACGACTGTCACTGACTCTGCGTAACACACTTTATATTCAGCATTCTCGAGACGATTGAGGAGTAGGAGGAAGAAGAGGGATGTAAGATGAGGGGAGGAGAAGGGGTGAGGAGGACGACGAATGTCTGTCTGACTTACTCTTTCTCGTAACGTTCCGTTATTCGGCGCGTTGACTTTCGCACCCGGACCTCGCCTTCTTTTCCTTCGATCAACGTTTTAACGATTCGTTGCATTTCGTATAAAGTAAAATAAGACAGATATAACCTCGATCGATATCTCACCTCGATATATCCTTCGGTAGTTAAGTAAGTTGATTCACTTAGTACCTAGACTACAGGCGCACGCTTATAATAAGTTATCTGACCTATCGCATATACATGTGTCACGATACCATAGACTTCGAAATGAAGTGGCACGTTGTTCGAAAGATATCGAGAGAGAGAGAGAGACAGAGAGAGACAGAGAGAGGTAAAGGGGGGGAGGAGAGAGAGAGAGGGAGATATGCGTAGTATCTTCTTGGCAAGGAAGATTTTTCGGAGGTCGAATCGAAGTCTCGAAAGAAAGGAGCTGTGGAAAGAGAGAAAGAAGACCGAGATAAAGAGAGAGACGATCGAAGGTTTCCGCTTCGATGCGGCAGGTGGTAGACTCGGGTTGGTTGTTGGGATCGGGACTCGGTAGGACTCGAGCGATTATCGAGAGCCGTAGTACGGCCACGCCACTGAAAACGAGGAACAAGACCAAAAACTGTGAGTTCTTGGGGCAGACAGACGGGGCCCGTTGCGGGCTTCATCTTGTTGGGTTGCGTCGTGGGCCGACCCCGTAAGGTACATCGCCGTTCGGCAAAAGCTCCTACCAAAGAGAATAACAAAAAGGAAGGAAGGAAGAAAGAAAGAAAGAAAGAAAGAAAGAAAGAAGGAAAGAAAGATGGCGTACGCGTGGGAGAGAGAAAACGGTTGAAAGAAAAGGCAAACAAGCGAGATAAAGTCGGTTGAACGGTGATGAGTTTCGTGGAAGGAACCGACGAAGAGAGAGTGAGGGAGAGAGATAGAGAGAGAGAAAGAGAGAGAGAGAGAAGAAGAAAGATAGAAAAAGAAAAGGAAGAAGGGCCTTAATCCAAAAGCGAAGGACTACCTCTCCTACCCTTCTATCTCTCTTTTCTAGGCACGCTCTGCTCTAAGGAAGATAACCGAGATAATTCCATCCTCTGTCGCCGCTTAATCTTTCGTTTGAAAATGTTAATGGAATAGAGAAATTAGTCACATCGGTAATAACATTGGATACTTTTGTAAACATGGACGTAATTTCGATAGGCAAATTACTTAATGTCATATTTCCCTTGCCCCCACCCACCCCCATCCCATCCCCCACCCTCTGGGAAACTATGATAAAACAACAAAGGACAGAGAAAGAGAGAGAGAGAGAGAGAGAGAGAGTCCGCGTGAAGAGATCGAATTTCTTAAAACTCTAAGGAAAGAGTGCGCGCGCGCGCGCGCACTCTCTCGAGAAAGTCAGCGTAACGGAGCGAGCAACACCGCAATGCGTCCGTCCTCTTGCTCTTCCTCCCGTGTTGGCGGCAAATATGTAATACGATATACGTACGTATGCGTTGCGCTCGCTCGCACGAGTTATATGTACTCGCGCACGCACTCATGTATACGCCTCGCGCCTACTTGGAGAGTAAGTACAAAGGGGGCACGCCAATATAGTTTTAAAACGGAATCGAGCGAAGGAGCGAGCGAGCGAGCGAGCGAGCGAATGAACGAACGAACGAACGAACGAAGGAACGAACGAACGAACGAACGAGCGAGTAAGCGAGTAAGCGAACAAGCGAGCCGCCGAGCGCAGAGAGGAAGGACAGAGGGGCAGGCAAAAGCGAGTCCCGGCGAGTAACAGTGGGCGACCCTGCTGCTTGGCTGCCGACAGCATTCCTACAACACAACGCGCAACGCGACCCACACATCGCGCACAATACGTAGCGTGTACGGAGCACGGCCAATGACGGATGAATACATTTGGGTTGCCCTTCAATAAATAAGAATTTATCACCTTTATCTTAATCTATCTAAAAAATTTTTACATCTCTTCGGGCAACGTTTATATCATGATATAGTCATAATATAATAAGGGGAAGAAATATACATACACATATGTATATATATATATGTACACTTGTATATATGTATGTATGTTGTATGTAAGTATATAAATATGTACGTATATATTATAATAAATATGATAGGTACTGTAAATATATGAAGTATAAGGGAATAATGAAAAAGAATCAATGATAATTGGAATAATTACGTACGTTAAGCGTAATGATATAATAATCATTACGTTATACGTTCCATTGTAATATTCATTTAATCTACCGTCTTGTACCGACGCTAAAGGATCTCGAATGGACGAATGAATGAAGAGGGTCCCTCGCGCCATTGATCCAATACTGGCGCGTGCGCGATGGGATGCATCTCGAGAAATCTTGGCGCAACGAACGAACAGCGTACGGTCGGCACTTTAACGCCAGCAAATCGTACTCCCTCGCGGAAAGGCGTATCGATCGTGCGAGCCTCGCGATCCTGGCAAAGTACGTCGAGAATGTCGGCCAGGCTTATTCGATGGAATAATAGAATGTGATCGTTTCGATACTGTATTACTTTCTAAACTATATATATTTATATATACATACATATATACATATATGTTTATATATTTATAGGACGAAGATTAACAGAGGAATGGCCTTTTTGTTATATTCCATGGACTATTCGTCATCTTTTAGATGTTTATTTGTATGAAATGATGTTGGTTAAACCGATGACGCGCGAACAATCCTGTTCTGTCCTCGAGCGATGGACGCGCGTCCGTCCCCGGTGGCACGAGCAGACGCGTTCGGACAGAAAGATTCGGTGAGGTTCGGGGTAGATCGGAAAGAATCGGTAGAGGGATCGGCACAGCTGTGAGAGTTGTATTTCGTGTGTTCGGTAGTGGCGCGCGCGCGCGCGCGCGCGTGCACGCGAGAGAGCGAACACACGCACGTCGTCGGCACTTATACAGAAAAGGGGAAGGGGAGAGAGAGAGAGAGAGAGAGAGAGAGAGAGAGAGAGAGAGAGAGAGAGAGAGAGAGAAAGAGCGAGAGAGAGAGAGGAAGCAAAAGTACGAATTGTCGAGTCTCGCAGAGGAGGATGCAGCGACCCCAAATAATAGACTGCTTTCGAATGACGCGAAAGAGAGACGGCCGATGACGACGGGACGATCGAGCGGGAGTTAAAGCAGATCGCGGTTGTCAAGGCAACTCCCATTCTCGATGGACCACTTCCGGTTTCGACGCCCTCCACTTGGTTGTCGTCGTCGTCGTCGTCGTCGTCGTCGTCGTCCTCGTCATCATTGTCGTCGTCGTCGTAGCTCGTGGCCCGTGCCACGTTATTCCTCCACCTCTCACCGCCCCAAAACCGATTGGAGAATCTATTATTTCTCTCGTTCTCTTTTGCCGGCGCAACTCAGGGTACCTACCATTGCACCGACGACAGCGATTCGTTCGGCCGGTGTAGAGGCGTGTGAAAGGACGACGCCCGGGGAATTTGAACGGAAGGAAGTTTCTAGATCGATACATTTAACTTGCCGTTTAACCTCCTTTTAAAATTAACATTATCGAATTCTTCCTTGGATTTCATTATCTTACATATGACGTACGATGCTTTCAATATTGTTATCAAAGAAATTGGCTATTGAAATAATACGCTTAGCTAGTTCAACGGGATTCTTAGATTTTTCTTTTTATCAAACTATTCAATCAAACGTTAATAGGTTAAGATTTCCAAGAGCTGTTGCGTGTAACGATATCAAGCCTTTTCGTGGAAACACGCTCGTCTAGACCGCGTCACGTGAGATCGTCCATTTTTCTTTGAAATGCATTAGAACCAAGCCATACTTTCATTCGGGCTCGGGCGAAAGCGGTAAACTTTCGAATCAATGTGATGCTGTTTTAACATTGCCGCGTGCCAAAAGCTGATCGGGATCGTTGAAATGTATTTGTCTTGTCTAAGCAAATATATAACACGGATTCGTTACTTTGAATCCTTAACCTGTTATCTACTTCAGGGAAAACGTTAAAAGTATTAATAACATTTTCCTTTGGACTGGCATAACTGTGTCATTCATGACAGTCATTTGATTTGAACCGTAAGCCTTACTCGAGAAGGAAAATGGATCAACGAGTGAATACGGTAAATAAATAACGGTCGAGTTAGCCGAGCATGGAGCAAGTATCCCACGAAAGTATGAGAAATCATCGAGCCGATTAAATTCGATGTGAAATAAGGAAAACTGTATAGATTTCTTTATTTTCTATCTTCCATTTTTTCTCTTTCTCTCTCTCTCTCTCTCTCTTTTTCCCTTTGTTTCTTTAATCGGTAAACGACATATCGACATTAGCTTGCCGCGCAAGGATAACCTCGCTCGCTTGGTCGCGCGCGCGCGAGCGCACGAAAGAGCTCGTGCCGCGAGGGACCGTTTTGTCGGGTATTTGTTTGCCGAGCGCGTGGAGACGGGTCCGGCATAAGAAAATAGCCCCTCGTTCGCGCTCAACGCACGAGAGCGCGCGCGCACCGGCGAGTAGAAGAGTGGGGAAGGAAGAGTAAAGGGATGCTACGTATGGTGGTGGGCAAGAGGGCTAGAAAGACAGAGATAGAAGAAAGAGAAAGAGAGAAAAAGGGAGAGAAAGAGAAAGAGAAAGAAAAAGAGAAAGAGAGAGAGAGAGATCGCAAGGTTGTTACCTGTTCGCACGGCCGCGATAATGCAGTCGAGTGCTCTCGGGGCCCCCGTGTCAACGATCGGCGAACGGCCACGAATCTCGGTGTGCACGACGCCGCGAAAGCACGTCTGTCTAAATGTTCCCTGCCTACCTACCTACCTGAGAACCTTACGCCACCCAGCTGCCCTCCTCTCTTACACTCTCTTTCTCTTTCCCTTTATTTTTTTCTTCCTGCATTTCTTGTTCTTCCTTTAACCCTACGCGCAGGTTTTAACCGACATTATTTATATTAGCGCAACAGTTATTCTACATTAACTTCACCTTAATTCTGTACTAATCACCGTAATTGATACTAGCAATATCTTCATCGTATAACATAATTTATCCGTTTGTACTTTCGTTTCTATTTCCTATGATTGGTTGAAAAGAAAGAAAGCGCGCTTGTTTGAACGAGCCTTGCGAACTCTAATCTCTTGGATTTAATCGAATGATGAGAAAAAAAAAAGAAAAGTAAAGAAAAGAAAAGAAAAAAAAAAAAGAAAAACTGAAAAATCATCGGTAACGCACGACAAACGTCGTACGCTGTCCCAAAGCCACTTCGCTTGGCAGTCGAGAGAAAGCAAAAGGAATTTCGCATGCGCGATATACGTATGTACGTATGTACGTATGTATATATGTATGTATATCCCCCGGAACATTATTTTCCCTTCTCCGTTCGTCCACACCGCGTGTGTGCGCGCGTCCACCTGCCGCCGTCTCCTCCGACTACTTGCACGCGATTTTCAGAAGCAGAAAGGCATACAATGTATAAGTACGTTCTTACGTGCTCACATTCGTACCTATACAGATAACCAATGCTCAAATGCGTTCTTATTCATATATTTACCACATCTTCATCGCACGTTAGTAGCCGATGATTTTGCAGGATTCAATATTGCCCGAAGACATCGTGCTGGGTTCAAAGTGCTAATTCCACTCGTAGTAAAGTAATCTCAATTTTAATTATTATTTCATTATAAAGATAAATATGTGATAAACAAATGCAGGATGATTAATGGCCAATACAAATTACCACATAATGTTTTATACAAAAATATTTTATTAATTTATATTCGATTATACTTTGTATTTAATGATTTATTTAGTAAATACCGGGCATACTATGAACCCATGTAACTAGCGCGAGCCCAGAGAAACGAATTCCCACCGTAGCGTGGCGCTGGTGGTTATATCTTCTCGATAGTGTGTTCTATAATATAAGCAGAGTTGCTGTTGGTTCTTTCGTTCGTCGTCCTCATCGTCTTGTCCGGTCAGTCTCGGGGACTCCCACCCGCTCCCTAACTTTTTTTAACATACCCACCTACTCGTTTCTCTCTTTCTATCGAGTAATCCAAATGCATTCTTTTTCTTTCCTCTTCTTTCCTCGTCTCCTTTCTTTTCAACTTACTGTCTTTCTCTTTCTTTGCTTTCCTTCCCACCGTCCTCGTTGCCGGTTAGTCTCTTCTCTCTCAAACACACTCGGCGTATCTCCTACGTCGAGTTTTAAAGAGTGTGTCGTGCCAGCAGGGCATGAGTCGGGACAGTCAGGCAACGAGCTGCTACGTAACCATGTGCCTTCCCCCGTCCAGTGTGTAGCTGGCCTTTTCTGTGTAGGTGTGCGCAAGCAATGCACTCCCTCGAGAGAAAGAGAGAAAGAGAGAAAGAGAGAGAGAGAGAGAGAGAGAGAGAAAGAGAGAAAGAGAGAAAGAAAGAGAAAGAGAAAAAGAAAGAGAAAGAGAGTAGAGTGAGGAGTTCTCTCCTTCTTTCTACCTTCTCACTCCCATCCAATTCCTTCCTCTTTCCACCCTCTTACACGGGTTCCTCCCACCTCTCTCGCCTCTCGTCAACCTGCGGCTGCCCTTCCTCCCACTCGTTTTGTCCGGACGACCGGCGTTTCAGCGTTAGAGACCTTACATGCTTGGCATACCTGCAAACGAGCGCGTAAATCGACCGGTACGCGGCAATGCCAGCCACCGCGAAATCCTCTGCGCTGAGGATCTGACTTTCTCTCTCTCTCTCTCTCTCTCTCTCTCTCTCTCTCCCCTCTTCGTTTTTTTTTTGATCATCTTCTGATATTGTAATCATACTCATGTTCTACATACGTATATACAAACGTTTGCACGTATGCGTGGCTTATGTATAGACGTCGTCGCGTGTCCTATACTACGCGTACGGATATGATGTCAGAGAGACAGAACGAGAGAGCGAGAGAAAGATAGAGAGGGAAGGTATCGATCGAATTAGACCGCCATGCCGCTCCCAACGGACAAAGGAGCGTCGGTCACAACGCGGATAAATTATTTTCACTCTGCATCTCCTCGAGGTCGCGTCGATTCAACGACCATGAATCATCCCACTAGCCGCGCCATGTGCGACTGTTATTCAGGGATCGTCTCATGGTCGAGCGATTCAGATATCGTTTCCCCCTCTACACCCGCTATAGCCGACACTTCGGCCGCGAATAATTTCTTTTCTGTTCTTTTCTTTTTCTCCTTCTTCGTCTTTTTTTTTTTCTTTGTCTTTTTTGTTTCTTTTATTCTTCAAACACGAAAAGAACTTGACTACTTTCAGTTTTATTTAAAATTACGGAACGTCCGTTGCAATTTTATTGCTCGTTGACGGCAAATTTCTGTCGGACTCGGCAAGTGCGTTGACTCTGTTTCAATCGTCCGCCAAATGGTTGGAGAATTGAAAATATCTCGGACATGTCGCAATATAAAGCGTCGAAAGAGATGGCAAAGTTGGAGTAAATAAAGAGGATAACTATCCGATAGACACGTTATGTCGTCATTTACGAAAGATACGTTCCAATTCGATGCGTCGTACCTGCTTCGGCGTTTTCTCCGAGTTATTCGAAGAAATCGGTTGAACCGTAATTTAAACTCGAACTCTCCTACCGCCTTTCGCTTTGCCACACGCCCGAGATCCTCGAGGTACAAAGCTCAATGTGAAATCATTCTTTAAGTCCCACTTCTAATCCGACGCAGCGCTGCTACAAGTCTGCTGTGGATTGAAAAGGAGTCAATGATCCGGCCAAAAGTGCTTCTCAAACAAACATCGCTGAACGGGTATAGCGACGCATTAGCCGTACGGCCGCCATGTCCAAGATTCCACCCCCTCCTTCTATCAACGCGAGAGAGCGCCCACCTACACAACTTCTCTCGCGATGAAAGAGCCATGAGCGAGAAATCACGAAACGGATCACCGGTTAACGAGCCACCTTACCCGTAAATAATATCTGAGTTGCAACGCTTTACCTGTAGTATGTATATAGATTTACTTACCGAACAAAAGTCAAAGAAAAAAAATATCTGAGTAGCCAGACTACTCAAGACACGTTTATTTCAAACTTGGCGAGGCTTCGCGTTATTATTACCGTCTATGGAGATAGGTTCGTCAGGCATCGAGACTCAAGTGATTTATGCCATCGTCGCTACTTTCCTCTTCTCTTTTACCTCTTTGCTGCGAGTCCTGCTCGTCTGCGATACATGCATACGTATGTAAAAGAGTAAAAAAGGGAGAGGGGAGGTAAAGAGAGAGAGAGAGAGAGAGGGAGAGAGAGAGAGAGAGAAACTATCTCTCAGAGTTTCTTGTTTCTCACGTACAGGTACGAGAACGTATACGAGAGTATCTTACGAGTACTCTGGAGAAGCAGGGAGGACGAAAAGAGAAAGAGAAAAAGAGAGGGGGCGGTCCGCTTGGAACGATCGGGATGCTAATTCGTTTTGCTCGCTTCCACGACTTCTTCGTCCTTTTCTGCGAATGCAGATCGTCGGCGGACTGCACGCTGGAATGCGTTCTTCGTCTCCCCGTGCCGAGAGAACGACCGAGGGCGAAGGGATAAATGCGTTTTTATTAATAGGGATTATGAGTGCGGTCCATTCACGTTGTACCTCGATCGAATAAGAGCACTAAGATGGCTAAGTACATCAAAGTGCACTCTTCTAATTTGCCTTTTTACTTTCTCGGCATTCGACTTATCCGATCGATAAAATAGGAATGTCTAAGACGTACTGCATAAAGAAAGAAAGAAAGAAAGAAAGAAAGAAAGAAAGATTTGAATATATAATTCTATCGGTCTTTTAAAAAATAATTGATCCGAACAAAAGAACGATTTTCGATTTATATATCATCGAATAATAGACCAAAGAAATATTGTAAGACTTAATTCGGCCTCGTTACTATTATCGAAGGCATCAATAAACGAACTTGATATATCTTGCCGAAGGAGCCGATTTGTCGAAACGCAGATATTTTCTTTATAGGACATCGATCTCCCCATCTTGACATCGATTTCTCTTTTTTCCACCCAGTTGGAGAGCATTTCCCCCCACTCCCAACCCTACTCGCGGCCTTCCGCGGTCATCGCTGGTATACCACAGCCTGTTCTCTCTGACTTTACGAACTGCTTCTGTGTTCGCTAACAACTTAACAATAACGGATTTAAACGAGTTTTATCGGGACATCGATAGATAGCCTTTTGCGACTAGGTCTAACAAAATAAATCTACGATATATTTCGTTATAATACATTTAATTCGAAGGACTCCAGAGATCATATGGTCCTAGATCACGATAAGAGAGACAGGACACGTAACGAAGCGAACGTTTCGTTTCACTTGGCGAACGGGCTCTGTTAAAGGTGCCGATCTGTCACCGTGTTGTTTGTGTAAAATGTTGTCTACTTACTCTATACTCTCTCTCTCTCTCTCTCTCGCTGCATCCATAAAAGCATGCTATGGAAGGCTCTCTCTCTCTCTCTCTCTCTCTCTCTCTCTCTCTCTCTCTCTCTCTCTCTCTCTCTCTCTCTCTCTCCTGTGCGCGCGCGTGCACGCGAATGTTGAGTTTCGTGAGTATAGGACTCGGTAGGAGTAATAATCGTATACCGTTACTTCTTTCGAAAGGCCGTTGACTCAATTGCGCCCCGGATAAAAGAGGCGGTTCACGAGTCCTCCGTGAGCCTCGGCATGGGATATCTTTCGCTGGTATTGTATATACCGTACTTACAACGTGTATTAGCACACGTAGGGTAAACAGTACAATTATTTTCCCCATCGTATATAGTGATCTAAAGTATGGCTTTGAACGCCAAGTAAATAAGGATTTAGGATATCCGCGTTCACTTTCTTCCTAGTGGCATTTTCATAATTTTGCATATTTTAATATGTAAATATTAATATTAGATGTCCAATAAATCTACTTTAGATATATAGGTATATATTGGAGAGCAGCTTCCTGCTCTTCAAAGAATCAAAGAGTAGTGAAACTCTCTCGGGTCACGTTTTGTTGTGTGCTACGGTGGTCTCCAGGTATGCCGTGTCTAAATTCATCCGTGATTCGTCCTCCTGTGGCCGGACAGATATCTCTCACTCCGTGGCTCCTCTCCTCCGCGTTACCTCCATGACAAAGGCCGGTCAAACCTGCCTGACAACCTGTAAAATTCCTATGAATGAGCGCAACCTCCTCTTCTTCTTCTTCTTCTTCTTAGTCTTCGTCGTCTTCGTCGTCTTCGTTGTCGTCGTCCTTCTCTGTTTCTCTTTCTTTCTTTCTCTCTTTCTCTCTCCCTCTCTCTCTTTCTCTCTCTCTCTCTCTCTCTCTCTCTCTCTCTCTCTCTCTCTCTCTCTCTCTCTCTGGTCACCGAGCTCTCGCACGACCATGCGCGCGCGTGCTCAAGCTCGCTCTCCGACCTCGTCCGTTATTAAATTCCATGACCTCATGTGGAGTAGTCAGTATATCCTCATGAAGGAAACAGCCCGAGTATAGTCGATGCCGAGCTGCCACGTGACACCTCGTTCGATCACTTATGTATCTACCACGTAGGAATACCATAATGATCATCCTAATCGAGTAGGATCACTCTCGAAGGAAGATTTGAACATTCTTCTAATACAGTTAGATACCGTAATCGTTCCGTATCCAAACCGATATTGTAATATCAATAATTGCGATCAACTAGCAATGTATTCCCGAGGGATAAAAAGAGAAACATTTCCACTTGTTCGAAGATTGATACCAAGCACGTAGCACTAACTCGTTATATACGTATGTAGAGTTTCTTACGTAACGATCAGCTTTCTATTTATATTGCGCATTAAGTTTAAGTTTTACAAGTACAAACGTACCGATAACTATCGTCATTACGACTACGACGAATGATCGGGGAGAATCGGAAAGGGTTGGTGGTGAGGGGGTGGAAGAAAAAACAGAAGAAAGGAAAAAAGAAGAACGAAGGGAAGAAAAAAAAAAGAAGAAAGGACAAAGAAAGAGGAAAAAAAAGAAGAACAAAAAAGATCGCAGAAGTATTGTAGAAGCGCGTCCGGCTTGGCGCGTAACGTTAAAGGAGGTCGTGGCGCGCGCGCGCCCTCGAGCAACACGAGATTAGCCGAAGCGCGTCGAGAGCAAATACGGCACGTCGATCTTGAAGGTTGCAGTAGTCGGTGCGCGCTAATGCGCGCGAGACTACATCCGCGTGTCGTATTGGTACGCGCGCGCAGGTGCGGGCGGTCGCCGATCGCTCCAACGATCGCAGCCATTCTTTTTTCGATTTACAACTCGAACTATGAGTTCTCGGCGACCTTGCGAGATGTCTCAATTTTCTTACCGGTATGCGACTACTATGACTAAACCGAACCATACCTATTCTATCTATGTACGTATGTAGTACATACTTATTATTGCGTGCCTATTTATTTTTATTGCAATAGCGATTCCTCGAAAAAAAAAAAATATATATATATATACATATGTATATATACATACATATCCCTTCTCATTCGAATATGTTTGTTCCGTTCGCTCCTAAAACGATCTCGCCAACTTTCTATCACCAATAAAGATCGGTAAGAGTCAAGCGTATATTCGCGAATCGTTCGACTCACAAATGCAAGTAAGTAAACGCTTATAGAAGCTTTCTTTGCCGTACTTAACCTCTTACCGACACGGTGATTTAGTAATTTAACATCTTTCACCGAGAAAACTAATTATTGGTTATAGAAATTGCGCTACACGAAGAAATTAAATTCAAATCGTTCTGATTTATCGTCTATTATATTTAATGTTTCTCTAGGAAATGTTAAAATAAGTCGTCATTTTGTTGAAAAACATATTACTTCCCAATATCTAATTTCCTTGAAACTTTGATGAAAACCGATTAACGAGTTGTAATTAATTCATAAATCTATGTAAATACGATTTGAAAATGTTATATAGCATGATTCGATAAAAGAAAAATAAAAGGAACAAAGTGAAAGTTCGCGGGCAACGCGTTGACGCGTTTCAAACGCATCATAAACGGCGACATATACGTACGCGAAAAGCGCGCGCACTTTGAGTATGACGCAGTTAGGCCCGCAGAATCGAGATATGTCAGATATAGACCGTACATTATGATATCCAACCCACGCGCTCTGCGTCACATAGCGATGCGTCTTATGTGGCATCAGTACTGCACTTATGTGACTGCACTTGGATACGAAAGCGCCGTGATCTCGCCTGGTGGCGGATTCTTCAATCAATCTTATTAAATTCGAAAACATCCATTTCCAATTCGCGATCATTAATCTTTCCACCACGAATCTTTTTCCTTTTTCTACATTGTAAAAATTAAATTATTCTTTAGGTATTTTTCAAAATCTGTTTGCTAAAATCTAAAAGCGAGATCGACGAGTTAAAGAAAAGTGAACTCGGTGAACTCCAAGATGGCGGGCATGCGAGTAACCACGGTCTAAATGCAAAATCGTGCGCTGCATCGGAATGCATTGGATTGCCACGTACGTACGTATGTATGTATATATATATATATATATATATATATATATATATATGTATGCGTAACATCAGTGCATGCGTGGAAGCTTTAGCTTTAAAGGGAAACCGCAGGTCGTAACGCAACGCATAGTACCGGTGTTATATACAATACGTATACGAGCGCGTTCGCCAAGTATCGGCTGAGTCTGACTGCTGGCGGGAAATTTAAACTTGGAAACTAACAAAATGCTTGTAGAAGCGTCGAGTTGTATCTTCGTTGGTAACACGTACGAGTTCTGACCTCTCTCTTTCTTTCTGTTTAAAAAAGAGAGTCGTGGGATTACGAGTCATAAAGGTAAAATCTTATGACTATCTCTGTTCCTTACGTGGACGTGAGGTATCAACCCGTTGAGATCAAAACTTTCTTACTTAATCTCACGCTTCCTACGTGATCCCTCTTTTTTTCGAACCCTCTTGTTTCTTCCTCCTCTTCTTATTTAAATCAAAGAGAACGGGAGGAAAAGAGAGAGAGAGAAAGAGAAAGACAGAAAGAGAGTGTGTTTCTTTTGTTATTATTTATTATTATATATAGGGTGTACAATGCTGCTATGTACATTAATACATATATATATATATATATATATATATATATATATATATATTCATACATGTGTAAAACAGTGTTTTGATCTCCATAGACTTATTCGATGACAACCGCTTGCGTAAACCCGTGGAAAGGAGAACGACGCGTTCGGTAATAAACGGCGATAGGCTATAACAATGCGTACGTTCAAGGCGACCACCGTTTTCTACGCTCTCGCGCACGAGCTATTCCTTCCCTATCGGCACGATTTTCTCTCGCACAAAACTAATATCGTCTGGTTATACGGCATTTACAATAGGGCTTTTACTCTCTCTCCCTCTCTCTCTCTCTCTCTCTCTCTCTCTCTCTCTCTCTCTCTCCCTTCTTCTTCTCTAAACAAAGATTATAAAAAAAAAAAAAAAAAAAAAACCAAAAGAAGAAAAAAAAGAAAAAAATGAATTTGTAAAGATTTTTATGAACCAAATGTTTCCCACACAGTAATCGAATAAAAATATAGTTAAATGTTTGATAGCTAAAGAACGGAAATATACCCATACATACCTACGTGATCTTCACCTACCGTCAACAAAGACCAATGACTTAACGAGATGGAGAAGAAGAGAGGAGACACGGGGAGGACTACGATCACGATGACGACGACGACGACTTTAGAATCGAGCGATAGAAGGTGCTCTCTCGAGGTCGCTGTCCACCCTGAGGTCACCCTCCTATACCCACCGACCGAACAATATCCGATGGGAACCCTTTAGGAAGGAGAGGAGGAATGGAGAAGCAGAAAAAGAAAAAGAGAGAGAGAAAAAGAGAGAGGGCAAGAGATACGTGAGTAAGTGAGTGAAAAAGAGAGAAAGCAGGAGGGAGAGAGAGAGAGAGAGAGAGAGAGAGAGAGAGAGAGAGAGAGAGAGAAGAGATGAGAAGCGCTAGCTGTTCACATTACCTTACTTACTATACGGGGTCAATGCCACCGCGTCCGTCCCGCGGCCCCACTTCACTTCACTTGGCTTCACTTGCCTTGCCTCTCTCTCCCCGACAACCCCCTTTCCGCTTCTCACCGGTCCTTCTCTCTTCGCTCCTCACCTCAAACCGTGTTGCTTTATCTCTTTCTTTCTTTCTCTTTCTCTTTCTCTCTCTCTCTCTCTCTCTCTCTCTTTCTCTGTCTCTCTCTCTCTCTCTCCCTCTCGCTGCCTTCTTTCCTGTTCCTCTCTCCTCTTCGCCCGCTACACAGCAGCCCCCAGCCCCTTCTCCTCGAGCTGCCCTACGTTCCTCCTCACCCACCCCCACCGAGAGAGCATTCTCATCGACCGTTTGCGTTGAAGAGAAACCGAGTCTCTCCTTCTTCTTCTTCTTCTTCTTCTTCTTCTACTTCTTCTTTTCTTCTTCTTCTTCTTCTTCTTCTTCTTCTTCTTCTTCTCCTTTCGCCTCTTCCTCTCCTATCTTTCTTTCTTTCTTTCTTTCTTTCTTTCTTTCTTTCTTTCTTTCTTTCTTTCCTTCTTTACTCTTCTCGAGGCTCCACTACTCCTCCCCACGTTCACGATTCTCTCTATCTTTCTTTCTCTTCTCCCATACGAGTCTTATAAACTATTCCAAAAATTCGTACTGTTATTATTATCACTTAACCATTCCCAGCATCCAGAAGAGTAAGAGCGAGAAAGAGATAGCCGAGGGACAATGCGAGACTTTGTTCAGAGGCACGCAGAACACCCGTGCTGCATGTAGAGTCTCTGATAGAGGGGAGGAAGACGTCGACGTCGACATCGACGACGCGACGGCGACGCAAAGACGACGACAACGAAGACGACGAAGAAGACAACGACGACGAAGACGACGACTACGACGAAGACGACGAAGACGACGATAGTGGAGGCGACGACGGAGACGTCGTCTGAAGTCTCGGTGAACCCGCGCAGCGAATCGATTTTACGAGAGTCTTTTTTTCACAAGGGTGAAGAAGGAAGAGGATGGTTAAAACGAAATGGATGGCTTGTGAGAGGATTCACTCTCTCTCTCTCTCTCTCTCTCTCTCTCTCTCTCTCTTTCTTTTTCTCTTTCTTCTTCTCATTCTCTCCTTTTTATCCCACTACGATCCCTTTCAATTCGGTTACGATCTTTGGATAAGTCCGTTGAAAATCAAAAAAAAACCCCGTGGACGAATCGAATGTCTTTACATATTCTTTGAGTATCAAACGTAGAAAAAAAAAAAGAAAAAAATAATCGGATATATCATGTCTGAGCGCCATGTTGTTAAAGGTTACATCACGTGACTCAACCATCTTGATTATTTCTCTCATTAACAAAGTACATAAATAATAGATATTTTAGGATAATCTTTGTGGATAATTTCGAATCCCAGAAACATTTCGAATATCAGAAAGAAAGAAAGAAAGAAAAAAAAAATGCATATCTACGAATTCTATTAGATTTATTGTTTTCTTTTTTATGTTATTTTTTTACATTTATCATTAAAGTACCTTTTTCCTAATCTTCTTCCTCCTATTATTTTTTCCTCTTCCTTTACCTTCCTTCCTCTATCCTTTGTCTTTTTCTTTTTCGTTTTGTTTCAATAGCAAATCAAAAATTCTTCCAAGACTCGTCGAGGCGTCAATCATATCGCGTTCGTAATAAAGCGTCGCGCACGAGCTACGAATGGCTTGCACGTATATTAATCCTCCGGCAACCTTCCACAAAGTAAATACAACGTGACCAATGTCAAGGCTAACGCTGCTACTCGCGCTGCCGTTCGCTGCCGCGCGTGTGCCGTGAGCGTGTGTGCGCGCGCGCGCGCTCGCGCTCGCGCCCGTTGCAGCAAATCTCCATAGGCTGGCTCGTCATAGAAACGCGCGAGCGCGCACAACTAAATGTTCGAACGCATTCTTATCGTTTAATTCTCTTATCGAAAATTATCGATACTCGTGTACGTGATTCGATCGGAGAAATAACACTTGCTTCTCTCTATTCATTCGTATTGATAAAACGTTATTTCATTTTTTTTGTTTATTTATTCTTTTCTTCTTTTTTTTCTTTTTCATTGATTATCGAATAATTGATAAGTTAATATTCATTATTACGAGTGAATCCGCATAAACCAATGGACAGATTTTACGTACGTCTCTCATCTTAGAAAATGTAAGAAAGTTGTCTGTGCGCGCGCGCGCGCACGCGTCAAAACGTACATCGAACAAAGGATCGTTAACGCTCGTGCGCGCGTGCGCCATTGCGCGGCTCTCTCTCTCTCTATCTCTCTCTCTCTCTCTCTATCTCTCTCTCTCTCTCTCTCTATCTCTCTCTCTCTCTCTCTCTATTTCTCTCTCTCTCTCTCTCTATCTCACCGCTTCTCTTTCTCATTCCTCAAGACGAAACCAATCTCATTGCGTTTCATTAAGATAACGCGTTTGCACGATGCAGCTAACGCCCGGTAGAAACTCGTAAAAGTGACTCGTACATCGAGCACGAATGTTACGTGCAGTCCAGGTACTCGCTTTCACGGAAAGGAAATCGTTCTTACCGATCGTACCGAACTTTTCAATGTGTTTTACTTTGCTAGGGAAAGCTTTTGTAAGTTGGGGGATAATGAGGTGAAAATGACTCACCAATGGAAATTTATAGTTTTTCACTTTGGGCCACTCCATTCATTACTATATAAATTATATCGGAGTTATTATATCATATATGAGAATGATGTAAGAATAATTAAAGTTAACAATTATTCGCATAAGATGTATTACTCGAGATAGGGAGGATTGGAGTGGGAGGGGGAGGAAACAAAAAAAAAAGAAAAAAAGAAAAAAAGAAAAAATATAAAAAATAAAAGGAAAAAGAAAAAAGAACTAGTTAAAACATCGTATACTTCCGTCTTCCGTGAATGAGCCTCTCACCTCCACCTCCTCCACACCCTCTCCCTCAAGTTCTTTTCGCCTTGAAGCAAAGTGGAACGGCAAGGCAACGGATACACGGTGTCAAAGGAACACTGTGCACGGTGCCGACAAGTCGTTGTCGTTCCTCAGTCATCGCGTATCTTCGTTGTCGTCGTCGTCGTCGTCGTCGTCGTCGTCGTCTTCGTCATCTTTGTCGTCTTCGTCGTCGTCGTCGTCGTCGTCGTCGTCGTCGTTGTCGTTGTCGTTGTCGTTGTCGTCTTCCCCTTCGTCTTCTTCGTCTCTTCGTCTTCGAGACGACGACGTCGAAAATCCGTAAACTCTTCCAGGAAGTAGGAGCCACTGGGGATCATCGACCCTTCACGGCTATTTCAGTTATTTTGCAGCATGCAGCTATTTTAAATACATATTGTAGAGTAGAGAGGAAGAGAGAGAGAGAGAGAGAGAGAAAGATGATGAAAAAGGAGGAAGAAGGATAGACGACTCTCTCGGAAGAGAGAAACGAAGATATCTGAAAAGCTTGAGAGAAAGAGAGAAAATGGCGTGGAGGGGTTGATATTTATAGCCAGTCCCGTCGTCGGCGTCCTCGTAGTCGACAGTCTTAACTCCTTGGTGAAATTTTTGGGAGAACATCCCTTCTCCCCTACCACCCTCGTCTTTCCTTTCTCTCTCTCTCTCTCTCTCTCTCTCTCTCTCTCTGTCTGTCTCTCTATCACTCTCTCACATGCTCTCTGTTTAAGGAATTTCCTATGATTAGAATGAGTATTTCTATACGACGTTCTGAACTCTGCCTATATGTATCTACCAGCGAAAATAATTTACTCTCTATCTATCTATCTATCTCCCCTCTTTCGTATATAAGCGCATAAATTGACATGAGCCCATAAATATTTATCCAATATCAATAAATTAACTTCGTTATATAGACTCGATTGATTCCCACATTCGGGAACTGGTTGAAGCACCTCGAACGAGCTTGTTATGATAGAAGGAAAGATCTATGTAATCAAATAGAAAGAACGTCGATAATAACTTGCTCGATCATCGTAGAACATCTCTAAATATATTTTTCTCACGGGATCCCGTACTATACTGGTACGCGATTTTCGAGCACACGTGAGGTCCTCCCGAGATCATTGATCCGATCGAATCCGAACAATCAAAGAACCGGAACGGGTTGAAAGATCTATGCGTGGCATTGATCTCTCCAAAATGAAATCTCTTTTTCGTTACATTCGAATCGAGTCTATACGTAAACTGGTGGTCGGTCGTAGAAAAACACGATATACATACATATGCATTTACATTTGTATTATGTCGTAGAAATTAGTGCAATTGACCGCGAACGTTAAACCGACAACTCGTCGCGGGACAATGCCCGCATATACTATACGTTGCACAAACGGTCAGTGGTTCTGGTAAATTAAGATGGTATTATTTTCGAGTAGCTCTCCAAGTGAATCGACATCTTCGGGAAAGAAACCGGAGCGAGGAGTCAAACCTAACAAGCTGGAATGTGCACGCAGCCGGACACCGCGGGTCACCGTTTCTTTGCGGTACCACGAGTAGAAAGGTGGATGCGCGTCCTTATTTTACAGTGTCGTGCCTCTTCACGGCCACTTGCGATTGTATGTAACTACATATGTATGTACTTATGTACGGTATCGAACGAGTTGTGACCGGTCCACGAATTCCAATCTCTCTTACATTCAACCTCATAGAGAATCGATTTGAAAAACCTCTTCAATAAACCTGATCTGGGATTATTACTCTTTCGATAATATCTAGGGTTAAAATGGCGATTAGATAAGGTGCACCAATAAACGACTTGTCATCGCTTGGAAATGAATCGGTCGGTAAAGTAATTCTCATATTATCCGACCTACTACGAACGTCAAATTGACGACGTTGTAAAAAGTAATTGTGCGAATCAATTGGACAGCGAATTCTATGTCGAGTGCAAATACAAGAAGCACAGTAAAAATGATATGATCCAAAGCGACTGAATTATTGGCAACACTGCGTCGCTGCACTCTACGATAGTCTCTAGAGCAGAGACCGAGCTCGGCTGTTGTAACCTCTATCTATCTATCTATCTATCTCTGTCTTTCTACCTCTTCCTTCCTATTTTCCTCTCTTTCTATTTAGTGTGTATGTGTCTGTATATATATATATATATATATATATATATATATATATATATACATATATATATATATATAGATAGATATATAGCTCTCCACCATCAGAGCAAGTTCCTCTTTCTTCTCTCTCTCTTTCTTTCTCTCTCTCTATTTCTCTCCCTCTTTCTCTTTCAAACTGACTCGTCCTTTCCCTTCTAGCTCGTGCCCTTCTCGAACGAACTTAAGCCCAAACTCGAACCTGCACCCCCAACGCTCTCTACTCGTGAAAGGTTTCTTCCCCTCGTCGAGCCAATCTCTCCCCTCTTTCTCTTTCTCTCTCTCTCCCTCTCTCTTTTTCTCTCGCATTCACTCTCTTGCAGGAAAGCGACCCTTCCACCAAAAAATTTTTCCTTTCCTTCCACACTTCACCTCTCCTCAAATCACATTCTTCTTCTATCCGAAGCATTTTCTTCTCTCTTTCTTTATTTCTTTCTTTCTTTCTTTCTTTCTTTTTTGCTTCTTTATTTCTTTTCTTCCTTCTTTCTTTATTTCTTTCTTTATCTCTCTCTCTCTCTCTCTCTCTCTCTCTCTCTCTCCTACTTTCTATAAAGTATATATTATATAGGTTCGTCCTTTTCTATTACGCCTTTTTTCTCAGTTTTCTTCTTGCTCGATTTCCACCACTTCTTCGCAGCATCCCACCCACGTCCTCCACCATTTCTCGGAAAAGTTCCGAAGCTTTTCGCTTGTGAGTACACTTTTTCAGATCACCGTTAGATTTCTTTCTCCCTCTCTCCCCCCCCTCTCTCTCTCTCATTCCTTCTTGCTTTTCCATAGTACCGTACAACTGCTGGCCCTTTCGTCTTTTCTTTTCTCGTCGCAACGCGCTTACAATTGTTTTCTCTTTCTATTTCTTCCCAGGTGTACAACCATTTTCCTAACAACTTTTCGTTGTATATCATACAAGACGACAGAAAGAAAAAAGAAAGCTCATTCGAATATCTATGTTGATTATTGTCGAATAAATTTCTCGCTTACTTCTAGCTTACGTTCGATCTCGTCGGTTAGACGCAGTTTATTCCAATAATTCACGAACAAAGGAGAGTTCGTAAAGAGAAAGAGAGAGAGAGAGAGAGAGAGAGAGAGAGAAAGAGAAAGAGAGAAAGAAAGAGAGAGATGGCATCCGCTTGAATGGACAACTCACGGCTTAGAGAGGGGAAACAGATTGGTGGCGGGGTCTTTGAATCATCCCTCGTTGCTAAACATCCCCCTTTTCCAACGTCAACCAAGACTTCTACACGGTATAAACTCGTGTTTGTCTAGCGGCTATATTTGGGTGAACCAAATCCAAAATCATACGCGCTCGTTGACTTTGTTGGCTCGTAATAAAGATCTACGATGCTTTTCTTTGATTTTCTCGGGAAAACCATGACGTTTCTATTTCGCGGCAGGAACTCATAAATCTTTCTCGTCTTGTTTCTTCCTCGACGTTGCATCAGATGGATATCCGTCGATCGACTCTTACGTTAGAGTAATGCTGTGTCAGGCAAGTCGCGCGAGGGCGATACGTGTACTTATACGGTAGGAAGTTATTCTTGACCTGCAATTTTAATAATATGTAATGTATCTCTCTACATCCCTCCCTTCATCTCTACCTTTTTCTTTCTCTTTTTCTCTCTTTATCTTTCTCTCTTGTCTTTCGAGATTCTACGCATTTTTATTTTCCTTAAGAACTCCAAACTCTACTCCTCGTCTACTTTTATTTGTCCTTTCGTTTTCTTCGACTTTTCAATTCGTTTTTCTTTTTCTTTTTTTTTTTTTTCATTTTTATCTTATTCATTTAATTTTTCTTTGTCTTTGTAAATCGACGAATCTGTACCAGGATACTTTCATTACGTACAACAGGAAAAAAATAAACAGAAAAAGAGAGAAAGAGAGAGAGAGAGAAAAAAATAAAGAAAAAGAACTTGAAATATGATAACGTTTACGACGTTCATGAAGGTCTTGCGAAACGTGGCTAGCGTTTTGAGGTATACTACGAGAAAAGCGTTCATTCTCGTAGCACTCAGCTGCTCTCTTCGGTGAACGATAATTAACGATTTCTCAATCGCAACGTCCTATTGCTGAAATCTCTTCCACGCCTGTTTCACGACGACGACAACGACGACGACGACGACGACGACGACGACGACGACGACGACGACGACGACGACGACGACAACGACGACGACAACGACGACGACAACGACAACGACAACGACAACGACAACGACAACGACAACGACGGTGAGTTTCTCGCAAATAATCTCATACCTTTTACCAACAGACACGTCGCATTTTTCACCTTTACCTGTTTCCAACAAATCCAACTCGAGCTACTAATTATTCGACCAGTGAACGTTCACTCTCATAAACCTGACAATAGTCTATTTAAAAATTTATCATACATTTGTATTTATGGGAGTAGAAGAAAATTATCTCTCGATATAGTCGCCAATATAAAAATCGATTCATGAGATATAACATGTGGACTTAGATTAAGCATATAATCTTTCTCTCCTTTTCTTCCGTGGGACCGAAACTGACCTGTGACACGTGGTAAAAGGTAGGAACACTCGACGCGAGTGACACCGTTGTTTGCCCTCCTCCCTTTCGAAGTAACCTCGTAGTTCGCGCCGTTGCATCTACGTGCATCGGTATGCGCCTGCGCGCGTGTCCTTCAAAAGGTTGGAACGCGCAATCGGCCATGGTTGTTCGCTCGATCCTATTTCTTATTCTGTATTTTATGAGCCAAATCTTTTCCCGATTTATTTGTTCAAATATAATAAATAGTAATAATAATATTTATATAAACATATGAATATATATGATATAGGTATAAATGCACAGATATATTATGATAATAAAAATCAGCATAGGTCGAATTCGATTCGATAGAGAAAATCGACTATCATTCCAATACCACCACGAATATTAGCTTTACGCAAATCAACGTCACGTGATCAACGCCGGCAAAGCGATTAGCATTATAAAGCCGCGATAACATTTGTAGCAAATTGAGTTTACAGGAACGTTTATGCGAGCGAACTTATCGCGAACGAGCAATTGGAAAGCTTGGGTGGTATACCCCCCACCGTGTCGAACGTTGGGTACGATTATGCGTTTTGTGTGTTAAGAGTTTACAGATGCATTTGCTCGGCTATCAATGATCGAAACTTTGAATAGAAATTTTCTTCGATGCACCACGACAGACAAGTTAATATTTTCGTCGAACTAATCGCGAGCACCTTTGAGAGAGAGAAAGAGAGAGAAAAAGAAAGAGACAGAGAGAGATAGATAGAGAGAGAGAGAGAGAGAGAGAGAAAGAGAGAGAGAGAGAGCTTGGTAACGCAGTTAGTTTTACTCTTACGAAAGACCCCGAAGCGCGGCGATAAGCGTCGCTAACATGTGATTCTACTTACGTAATCGCTGCTGGCACGTTTTTTTTTACACGATATGACAAAGGAGAATCTACGAATGTATAATTAATGCGTTCCGACGATTTAGAGTTCGAAAACGACTCAAAGACAGTTACGAGATCTTCATCGATGGACAAACGATGGATGGATGGGTGGATGAATAGTTGGACCTGTCTGATTCGAAAATTCGGTAAGTTTCCTTAGAATAAAGTCGAGAGAAGCTTTCTATCCTAGGAGATCTCGAACGAAATAATAAATATTCTCTTCCTTACGTGCATACGTTCTTTCCTTTTTCTTTTTCTTTTTCGTTCTATCAATTTGCGATTTCGATAAAAATCAATAAGTATCGCAAGCGTTGTACGCGTTTACAAGAGACTAAAAAAGGTCTATAAGAGAAACCAACGTTTGCTTCTAAGGACAAGAAAAGAGAAAAAGATAGATAGATAGATAGAGAGAGATAGAGGGAGAGGGAGAATGAGAGGAAAGGAAAGGAGAGGGCTCAAGAGAGGAAACTAAAGAAAACTCGGATCGAGCGTAACCAGCCCCGAGTATCAAATCGCTACCGGCGAAAGACCATTTAAGGTCTCCTGCTATAAGCAATACCACACTGGTGATGAAACTTTATCTACGATCTAGCTGCGACTTGCAAAGATTAGCGCATTAGAAGTATTACATTGAACATACTCTATGTCAATTACATCGAACATATTTAGTACAGAAAGTATTCTCGAATTATTCTTCATTTCTCTTGGTTTTCTTAATACGTACGAATAATATCGGCAATGTCGACAACTACAGTACATAAATATCTTTCAGGTATAAACACTTACAAATTTGCCTGATCGTAAATTAACCATTCTACCTTTCCCTCATCCCCTCCCCAATCTCCCATGCCTAGACCCTTGTTAAGTAACAAGCAAATTATTGGGTATTTTGGAAATATACTTTTGTCTGTCTCAGTACACTATTCATAGGTCGTATTTAAAGATAAAGACAGGTAGAAAAAACATACCATTTTTCATTCTTATTCGATAACGATCTGACCATTGGCATTCAATTTAACTTCTTTTCAATTTCCATGGAAAATTTTGTTAAAAATTTCTTCATTCTATATTTCACAATATTTAGATATAAGTTATATTAGGTATAAGCAATATTACACATAAGTTATTCTCTTCTTTCTGGTTTATGGTTCTTTTACGATAAGAAGGCATCTCGAACGTAAGGAATATTTTTTAATTAAATAAGACATATATATATATATATATATATATATATATATATATATATATATATAAGCAACTTTTTCTAAAAGTACAAATGTTTTCTGGAAACGATAAATCATTTATACAAACTATAACTGTCTTGTCCTTTTTCTACCTGATTTTTGTAATTATATTGGATTTTCCCAAAAAGTTTCTTATGGTATTTGTATGCAGTTACTTTATATGACAGTGTTTAAAAATATTATACCCAAAAATCCATTACTGATTGTTTGGACTTTAAAATACAAATCTCTTGTAGGTATGCTATTTCAATGACTTTTTCATGAAAAGAAATACGAAGAGATTACAAATAACTGATAAAAAAAAGAAAAGAAAAGAACCAATTGAAGCGGTCAAAAGTTGATAAATACTATGTAACTTCAATTTATGACAAATACTAGGTAACATCAACATTTGGTAAATACTATGTACATAAGTAACTTGAACGTTTGTTAAATACTACGTAAATAACTTCAACATTTGATAAATACTATATAAATAGTAGTACATAGTAATACAAATAGTAATAGTAATACAAATTTTAGTACATAGAAATAGTTGGCTTTCTAGTTGATTTTTTTTTGTCTTTTTTGTCTTTCTTTCTTTTCTTTTTTCCTTTTTTTTTTTTTTTCTTCTTTTGACGGAAATATTCCGCCCAGTATACCTGCGCCATTGGACAACTCGATGCGCTCGTAAGATCTTGCGCGTTCGTTTCTAAATGGGTGGAAGGGAGAGAAAGAAGGGGAAAAAAAGAAAGAGACAAAGCCGGAGAAAGGAAAAAGGATACAAGAATACAGTGGCGAGTTGAAGAGAGATGAAGATGGTAAAGGCTCTCAGGCATGGGATTTAAGGCGTGGGACGTAGAAATGGCAAAAGGATGAGGACACCCTTTCCCTCTCGATCCAAAGCAAATTACTAAAATGCTACCCTTATTGTCGCTCGATTCTACGAATTCAGTTCAATAGTCAATACGATTATATATGTATCTTCTTATTTCGTATCACTGCCTTCGTGAATATCATCGTTTTCTTTGCTAGGTTTTCGATACTCGCAGTTATTGATATTTGATACAAGAAGAAGAAGAAGAAGAAAAAGAAGAAGAAGAAGAAAGAAAAAAAGAAGAAGAAGGAAAAAAGTAAAGAAAAGAAGAGAAAAGAAAAGAAAAGGAAAGGAAAGAGAGGGAAAGAAAAAAGAAAAAAAAAATGAGCGAGGGACGATGCGTTTCCCTTTCGCGTGGGATTGGAACCCTCCACCCTTCCGTATTTATTCTCTCAAGCTGGGAGGGGTGAGACTCGTGATACATAATGGAGTCGCTCGATTGATACGCCAACGCTCGCACGAAGCTTGGGTAAGTGCCGATTTCAATACGAGGGGGACGATTACCATAGGGCATAAACGTTCAAAGAGGCTACACAAGAAGTTTTATTGGTGATAACTATTTTCACGTATACTCTATTTACGTCACCTTTTCCACTTCCAATCTAGCAATCTCCCTTCCCCAATCCCCCCCCCAATTGTCATTTTAACGAATGAAAATTATAAAAAAAAAGCATTTACCGATAATTAATTAATTAATTAATTAATTAATTAATCCATTAATTAATTAAACTCTTCCCATTAATTATCATCAATTATAGAATTCTACATTTACGACGAATCCCAATCATTCGTCAGAGACAAACGCAAGAATTTCGATAATTCAACGACATCGAAGGTCGCGTAGCCTACGTGAGCTAATCGCCATAGTGGCGCGCTAATCGCAAACGCTCAAAGGCGCGCATTTTACAAAAAGTCATAGAAAAATATTCAATTTCAAAGATCTGACAAAAGTAGTGTTACGCCATCCATAGAGAGAGAGAGAGAGAGAGAGAAAGAGAGAGAGAGAGAAAGAGCGAGCGTGCTCTTTGACCTGGGATTCGTATCTACGACAAAAGGGATGCCCATAGATCGATCGTGAAGCTTCAGGAATAAAAATAAAGCGATATGGAGACGCGTCGTTCTTAGGCGTAGGAAGCAGAAAGTGCACGCGTACTTAAGTTGGTGCACGAGTTCCGTAAATGCCACATGCACTTCGATTTGGAAGGGATATATACGCATACATAAACGTCGTCCTCCGGTAGCAAAACGCACACTATGCTACTCCATAGCAGGCCGAAAACGGAAGACGTCCATGAAGAAGAGAAATGAGTGCGAGAGAGATAGAGATAGAGAACGAGAGAGAGAGAGAGAGAGAGAGAAAAGAAGGTAGAAGAAAGAGAGAAAGAGAGGAGCGAAACGACAACGAAAGGCAGGCAGGAAAACACCATAGAGTGAGCGAGTCAAACGAGAAAAAGAGAGAGAGAGAGAGAGAGAGAGAGAGGGAAAGAGAGGGAGAGAGAGGGAGAGAGAAAGAAGGATAGATAGATAGATGGAGAAACGCGTTGCTCGAGGAGAAAACAGTGGTGGCGGACATACTCTTCCTTCTCTTGCGTGGCTCCACCCACACGCCACCACCGGCGTAGTCTCGCGCGGAGGCTCACAATCTGGCAACAGTGGCTCGCTATAACCGATATATTGTGGCCGTGGATTGAATGGAGGGGAACTAGCTCAGGTCAAACCTCCCCACCGGTACAACCCCTCGTTCGGAGGAGCGACCCCTCCTTTCTCTCCCTTTCCCTCCCTCTCACTCACTCACTCACTCACTCACTCACTCACTCACTCTCTCTCTCTCTCTCTATCTGCCTGACTCTTCACTCTTCTTAACCGTGTGCAACTAGCAGTCTTTCTCCCTTCTTTCCCACACTTTACACACACCCTGTGTGTATATCGGCGCAGCCTCCCTCTCTTTTACTCTTTCTCTTCCTCTCTCCTTCTTTCTCTCTACTACTCCATTGGCACTCGTAGCCCCTTCCTACGTGTGCGCGCGCACGAGCGCGAGCGCGAGAGCGAGCAAGCACCCTTTTTCTCTCTCAGGGCATTCTCCCCCACCAATACACCAAGTGGAGTAATAGTGGGGACTGTCGCTGGGACACTACTACAAATGGATTGTATACTCTGGCACTAGCAGCAGTATCGACGTGCTTTTCGAACAGCATATATAAGTGTGTATACGTGTGCGCGAAGAGATAACGAAGAGGGGAAAGCTGTTCGACGTGATAGTGGGAGTGAAACAGCAGAAAGAGAAGGAAGGAGAGGGTAGTATATACGGTAAGCCCTCCACCTCCCACCCCACCCCCTCCACCCTTCTATCAGCCTCTCACTATAGAGAGACAGAGTATTACTTTCAACCGTTTAGTGGGGGCCCCCCAATGCTACAGAGAGCGCCGTAGTAGTCACTCCGGTCCGAACAGTCCAAGTTAGTCTTTGGAGAAGAGTGGCAAGGAGGACAATTCCCTCCCATTCTCTCTCGACGAGGCACGTCGTCATTTTTTTTTTTTCTATTTGCAACGCGACATTATCAATAATGCATCCCCCTCCCCCTGTCGCTTCATAATTAAAGTAATCTCGTTTCTTCGTTCCTTTATCTTTTCTTTTTCTTTTTTTTCTTCTTTTCTTTATATTCTCTATATCTAATATCATAGACTTGATATCATAGAGATTCTTTAAACCTACACTAGAGATATATACACACAAGTTTTCTTATGTCATAATAATTAATCATAATCGATGATCCTAACGATCACTTTTTGTCATAACGTTTTCGCTGGAATATACTCGATTCAATTTTGACATAGGACGGTCCTCGTCGTCATCGTCGCCAGTAAGTCCGCGACGGACTGAGCGTAGAAATACCGCGACCGTTGGATATAAATAAAGTTCGCGAAGCGAGGGAAGCAAGGAGAGAGAGAAAGAGAGAGAGAGAGAGAGAGAGAGAGAGAGAGAGAGAGAGAGAGAGAGTGGGAGGGTGGATGGGAGAAGAAGAGGGAGTATGTAAAAGAAGGAGGGAAAGAGATGGATTAAACACTTCTATTTGAAGTTTCTTCCAAAGAATTTCTTCATCGGCATTCACTATTCGACATCGAGAAATAAGGAACATCATTGTTTTCTTTGGAATTTCGGCTTTTAGATAAAGTCGTTGTCGTTGTCGTCATCGCGTACGTTCGTGTAGTTGTGTAGTCATAGTCATAGTAGTAGTAATAGTAGTAGTATAGTAATCGTCGTCGTTGTGATCATAGCGCGTCGTCGTCGTTGTCATCGCGTAGGAAGCTTGTGCGCAAGGACGAAGGGAGGGGCGGAGGGGGGAAAAAGGTGTTTCTCCGTCTTCGTTGTACTCTCTTCTAGTTGGACGCGCGTGCAACGTAGACCGTTTGAGTATGGGAGTGGGGTGATCGACGACTACAGCGCCACTGCTACGAAACGAACGGAGGCGGCGGTGGCGGCGGCGGCGGCGGTGGCGACGGCGGCGGCGGTGGTGGCGGTGGCGGTGGCGGCGGCGGAGGTGGAGGTGGTAGTGGTGGCGGCGGTGGCGGCAACGGCGGCAACGGTGGTGGCTGCCGGCAGGCAGGCAGGCAGGCAGCAGAAGCGAAGAGCCAACGGCAGTAGCCGAAGAAGCAATCGCGAGTGAGGACGTACACGCTCCGCGTCCGCTCTTATGACGAGAGGTGATGAATAGACGTCGCCGTACTTCTTCCTCCGCTTCTTGTGCCGTCGTCGTTGTTTTACTCGATCAGTGGAATATTAGGAAGAACGACAATACCAACGTTATTACGGAAATAGTACAAAGTGATAATCGTCGCGCGCGTCGTCGTCGGCGTCGTCATCGTATTCTTCTTCGTTGTCGTCGTCATCGTCCACATCATCATTATCTTCAACATCAACATCATCATCATCATCATCAACAACATCAACAGTGTAGTCAACGATGACGACCATCCTTCTACTCGCGGACAGATTGTCGTGTTCTCTTCGTAAACGAAGAAATGCTTGTTTTTGTGCTTGATGGTGTGTCTAGTGTTCTCTCTCTACCTAAGAAAATAAAGAAAAGAGAAGAGAGAAAATTCTTTTCTCTATATCTTTATTACTATTACTGATACTACGATCTCTATATCACTGTTTCTTCTTCTTCTTCTTCTGCCACTATACCATTGGATTATAATTATAACGAAGTCTACAATCTGGGAGTAGTTATTATCTACGTGCATCGTCACAAATCTGACAAGGATAATAATGCGATCTACTCGTCTTCATCTCAGGTGCAACGTTTAGTCGGTAAGTGTTTAAAATGTGTGACTGATTTAAACACGCTCTTTTCTTTTTCTTCTTTATTTTTTGCCCCTTTTTTTCTTTTATTTTTTTTCCCCTCGTTTTTCTTGGAGGTTTTTTTTTTATTTTTTTATTTATTTATTTATTCATTCGAAACTACTTTTCCAAGCCACACGAACCTCTGATAAGTCATAGTATAATCCATTCCTTCTTATTCTTTCTTTACACACAACTTTTTTTCTCCCGGTTCTTTCGGTCGGAACTTTCAAATGTTCGCGCGGTTTTACGCGTACATCATGTCGTATATATACACACACTCTCTCTCTCTCTCTCTCTCTCTCTCTCTCTTCCTCTCTCTCTCTCTCCCTTTTTCTCATCCTTCGTTGAATAAATCTAGTTACATTATATTATATTTATTTATTCATTTTATGGAGCCCGATTCATTGAACGGAGAATATGACATTCGAATTCATAAAAAATTGATATGATTTCGATCGAAGAAAAAGAAAGAAAAAGAATAATGGATCAATCGATGGTAATCTCTTAACGATTCCGATAAGCGTGGCACGCCAATGTTCCTTAAGTTAGACATATTTAGCGCACCACTCGTGATGTTATAAAAGAGAGAAGGATAGACTATAAAGCTTGAACGATGACGAATACAGCTAGTTTTGTGTGTATACCTTCTCGCATTCGCTACCGGGAAAGATGTTATAAACCGTAAAATACGAAGGATGTTAGTTGGTAACATTCAAAACTTCTCGTTGGTTACTATCTCGTACTGAAAGAAGACTCTATAAATCCGTAAGACAATCTTTATAAGCGATGAAGGGAAGACTATATAAACGGGTATAGACGAAGAAAAGGATCGCACGTATCCATCCAACTATACTTTTTATATTCCACCTCTCGCGTTATCACCGTATCCATTATCCACTCGTTCGTTCCATCGCGTCTTCGCGTTTGTGTGTTGTGTGTAAGTGTGTAAGTGCGTGTTTAAGCGGCAAAAAAAAAAAAAAGAAGAAAGAAAAAGAAAAAGAAAAAGACAAACTTTATATATAGATACTTATGGAAAATCCAAAAGGATTCCAATGACGAGGAATCTTAGAGTACAGTAGTCTATGTATAGTAATACCATCACTATGATTCATAGAAATAGTCAAAGGAAGAAAGAAAGGAAGAAAGAAAGAAAGATCGAAAGATAGAAGAAGATGGAAAAGTATCGAATAACTTGTGTATACTCAAACTCGACTTATATCGATATATAAAGCGGGTTGTTTGAACTCTCAGGGAGGTACCTCATAACGACGACTCGCCTACTGCATGCGCTATCTCAATTATTCATACAACCGAGGACGAAGCTCGCCGACTTATTTCTATTTTTCCGATATATCGACGGGACTTATAGTGTGGTTTGTTCGCATTCTCTCTCTCTCTCTCTCTCTCTCTCTCTCTCTCTCTCTCTCTCTCTCTCAATCTCGCGCTCTCCCTCTCTCTCTCTCATTCTCAATCTCTTGCGCTCTCTGTCTCTCTCTCTCTCTCTTTTTCCCGTTCTTATAATTTTTATCTTTGTAATACATAAGGTATACTATCTCGATTTTTGTATACGCAAAATTTTGAAAAAGTAAAATTTCTATTCTTGTTTATTATTCTTGATACCGTAAAAATTAAAAAGCCCTGGTAACTATTATGTATATCTATCCAATTCCTAATGGAAATTCATCGACGTCTATCGCGTCAATTCCTCGAACGAGCAGATAAGACCTTAGCTTCGAGGTGTTACTCGTATCGGTCACGCGCCCACGATATAATCGTTACGTCGTCGTTCGGTCATAATCGAGACGAACTCTCTCTCTCTCTCTCTCTCTCCTCTCTCTCTCTCCTCTCTCTCTCTCCCTCCCTCTCTATTTGTGTTATCTTTCGAATAGAAAGAAAAGTTTGACGAATAAATAATATTCGAGAATGACGAACAAAGCAAATCGACCGGTCTCTCTTTGCGACAAGAAAAACCTTCGAGATTATCTCAATGATAATGCCGTGGATTAACTTTTAACTTCGCCACGCAATCGAATCCCACAGCATATTCTATACGGGGATCCGATTCTCGAAAGAATCGGCGAAAGTCGTTGTTATCGTGGTCAATATAACGAACATTTTCTCCGAATTAATTTCTTGTAAACAGTTCTTTGTCCGATAGCGTGAACGAGCTTTTTCTTTTTTTTTTTTTCTTTTCTTTTCTTTTTTTTTCTTTTTTTTTTTCTTTTTTTTTCTTTCCCCCCACCAATCGCGAAGCCTAAGAAAGTCAAAAAAAAAAGAAAGAAAGAAAAAACAAGGAACGAGCCACGATCGTTACTAACTGCCGAGTAATAGTTTGTAGACATTGGTTCATAATATCCCTTGACATTTACGAACCACCAATATTATTACAAGTAGCGTCCTTGCCGAGCGAAATACTATGACTCCTTCTTTCAGTTACGCTTAGAGCTCTTATTTATCAATATTATCTTCTTTCCTATTTATATGTGTCTTTTTTTTCTTCTTTTCTTTTTTTTTTTTTTTTTTATTTTTTTTTTTTTTAACACCCAATATGAGATATCTCGTTAGCGATTCGAATTGTCGATGATCGATCGATTAATCAATCGAAAAATAAAAACGTTTTGATATTTATGAACATTACGATATCAGATCGAAAATTTCTACGAAGAACGTTCGAAAGCAACGAGATGAAGTCGAGATATTATTAAATGGGATGTTTGATTAAAAAAAAAAAAAAAAAGAAAAAAAAAAGAAAAAAAAAAGAAGAGAGAGAATCTCACGTGATAGTATAAAAGAAGTTACGATGGAAATAAACGTACGGTCGAGTAGTTGGTCTCTGACAATCAGGACAATGCGTCGTTCCGTAACTCTTTCTCTCTCTCTCTCTCTCTCTCTCTTTCTTTCTACGTGGGAACGCAACGATCCTTTTCTTTGGGATCGACGCACCATGTCTCGTTTCTAGTCACTCCCCGCTCTCTTTGTGCTCTAGCTAGTCGAGAGGTCCAGTGCTACTTATTCGAACGTTGAAGCTTTCACCCGAACGCCTGCCCGTAGAGAGACATATAGCTGAGAACAGTTCGCATTTATATATATATACATATATATATATATATATGTATGTATGTATGTATGTATATGTACATAGATACACGAACGAAATAGATGTATGTCTCTTTATTGAACTTATCTCTTTCGTTCTGCAGACGCGATTCGAATTATGTATTGCAGTTTGCTCTTCTCATTCGTTATCCACGCCGTAGCTACGATTTCGTTCAAAGCCTTCTAATCTCTATACAGGCCTCTCGCGGTGGCACAATATCAGAAATAGGTTTGTTAAAATAAGCGTACACTCGATCGCGCATACCGTGCTTCTCCCAGGGACGTATTACGAATGGAGAGGGAGAGAGGGCAATCATCTAGAGATATACCTCTATATGTATCTTTCTCTCCTTTCCCTCTCTCTCTCTCTCTCTCTCTCTCTTTCTTTCTCTCTCTCTCTCTATCTCTCTTTTATGCACACACACACACTCACGCACATCAATATTATATATTGGAATTGGTTGGGTCGAGCCAAGGAAAACTGTACACGCTTTTGCCCTTATCCAAGAACGAGGTCGATTCGTAATCAATAATAAGATTATAGTTACTCTCTCTTTCTCTCTCTCTCTCTCTCTCTCTCTCTCTCTCTCTCTCTCTCTCTCTCTCTCTCTCTCCTTTTCTTCTCTGTTGTTTGATTTTTCTACAAGCTTTTTCATTTCTGTTAATAAAAAAAGAAGCAAAAAAAGTATTAAAAAAAGCAGATCGAATAAATAGGATTAAGGAAACTTAAAGAACCTTGGGATTTAGGATAGTTGATAAAGAGAACTCTATCGTGGTTATAAATTTAAAATTTGTACAACCAAAGGAGTACATCGGTTTGTCGAACGGCAATGTCAATATAATAAGCAAGAAGGCAAGGTTTTTCGTACGGTACTATTTACCAAATTGGCAAATATCATCGGGAATATATCGTCACCTTTTGATTGCGCACTTCTCTCTCTCTCTCTCTCTCTCTCTCTCTCTCTCTCTCTCTCTCTCTCTCTCTCTTTCTCTGCTCTCGCAGAGCGTGGCTACTTATTTGTCAAGGACGAAAGAGCACACACATCACCACCACACGAATGCCTCGGAACTTTATAGAAGAGAAGAAAAGAGGAGAGAAGAGAAGAGAAGAGAAGAGAAGAAAAGAGAAGAGAAGAGAAGAGAAGAGAAGAAATTATGTCAAAGTGGCCAGCACATTATAAATTCACCTTGGCGGCGCTGGCACGTATAGGAAATCGCGCACGCTGAATTTTTTATGTTAACTTCTCAACTACGATAGCAGCGAATCTCTTTCCTATCTAATGCAAATAAGAAATAAAGAAAGATCTTCTCGATCCGTGAAAAGATATATATATATATATATATGAAAAGATATATATATATATATCCTATAAGTAGAGGAAGTTTAAAAGAAACGTGTGAGAAAACAATAACGATATCGATCTTGGTTCCCTGAATTTCTCGGTAGATTCCATCGACGTGTGATAGCCTATTTACGGATACGCACACCCACCCGTACAGTAGTTTCTATTTTCGATTCTTCACGGCAATAGCGTACTACGAATACGCGCTCGCGAAAGAAGTCTTTTTTCCCACTTTCGTCGAATGCCGACAACAATGTATTGAGAATCTTTATAATTTCTACTAAGCAAAATATGGAAATGACGTTATTTAAAAGAAGAAAGAAAGGTGCGGTTCGTAAAATGGTCGTTGCGCAAAAATGAAAAAAAAAACGAACAAACGAACAGACGAAAGATGGATTCCAATTTATACAGATATTTCGATAATTCGTCGTGTTCAGGCTTACATTACGAAACGATTTGTTTTGCCGATTAGGAGAAGGAGGATTTGCTAGCTCGCTCGTTCGTTCGTTCGTTCGTTCGTTCGTTCGTTCGTTGATGACGATATGCGCCGTTGACATCGTCATCGTCGTTTCTGCTCTTTTCCATCGTTACATCGACGACTACATGACAATGAAGGACAACCTTCGTACATTATATTCCCACGTGCGCGTTCAAGGTGAAGCATAATTAAATTTTCATAATTGCCCGGTTGCATAATAACCGAGTGCGAATGCTTCGAACAAATTCGAAAGAAGCGCCGCGCGGCAACGGTCCCGCTCTGATTGGTCGAGGTTAAGCGACGATTCGATTGGTCGAATCACTTGGCAACCGGGTAACGCGCGCGTGGCGACTTTGAACGAGAGACTCGATTGTATATTTGCGACGCCTGTTAGCCAAGCCAAGCCAAGCCAAGCAACCAACCAACTAACCAACCAACTAACCAACCAACCAACCAACCAACCAACCAACCAACCAACCAACCAACCAACCAACCAACCAACCAACCAACCAACCAACCAACCAACCAACCAACCAACCAACCAACCAACCCTGCTCTTATTCATTCACACCGCGTGTGTGTTTAACCGTTTCTCTTTCTCTCTTTCTCTCTCTCTTCCTGGTGCGCGCGTGCCGCGTTACGCGCGCACGACATTACTGCGCAGACTCGAACGCCGATCATCGCAAACGGGAACGCGCGTTTTATGCCCGTTTAACGACTCTTTTCCGCGATATAGCAGAACGTAAAGTCTGATCTAATTTGAACTCGGCAAGATTGTGCGATTCTACAAGCGCGACCTATTTAAGGAAATCTCTAATGTCTATACGCACAAATATAATTTCTTTTTCTTTTCTCTCTCTCTCTCTCTCTCTCTCTCTCTCTCTCTCTCTCTCTCTCTCTCTCTCTCTCTCTCTCTCTCTCCCTTTCTCTCTCTCTCTCTTTTTCTTATTCCGATCATTAAAAGAATGCGTTAAGTAAAGCATAACGTAAGTAACGCCGTCGTAGTTTTTGTCGAATACATATGTATGTACGAACGAAGAACGATCGGCGGCCGCAGGCGATCGCGCGTAGCAAGGTCGAGTCTCACCTGATCCGTGAAGACCGTCTATCAGCTGTCATAATACTTGATCGCACGCTTACCCGTCAGAATTGTTGATCGTCCGCTGTCGTTCGTCTTTCGTCGTTCGTCTTCGTTCGTGTGAAACGTAGAATGTAGAACGCGTGCGCACGCTCGCACCCAGACATACAAAACTCTCTAAGAAGAAACAACGATGTTATCTCATATCGCGAGTCTCTTATCGTAGCTCGCGACTGAATTCTTTTACAAATTGTTTTAGATATCCTTCATTCGTCAAAAGAAGAAAAAAAAAATAAAGAAAAAGATAAAAAAAAAATATATATATATAGTCGCACGTTTTAGACTTAATGAAAAATCTTTTTATAAATAATATATATATATATATATATATATATATATGTATGTATGTATGTGTATATGTATGGATGTATGTAAAGACGCCTCGTCGTCGACTGAATAGTAAGAAAAGCTTATACCTCTAGTACTATATTTATTATTACTACATACGCGAGATCAAGAGTAGCTTTATTGCATTGTTTACATTTGGCTTAATCAAGAAATCATCGTGACTGAAATCGTTCCCCGAGTTATAACGATCTTATTGTTGAAAGATATGTTTTGAATTTTTCAATGTTCGCGCGCTTACTCATACATCAGCGATGCGTCGTAGATCATCGATTTCCTTGAAGGATCTTCGTCTCGAACGCGTGCCTTCTTTTCTATCAACTCTCGACAACCTTGACACATATAGACTTCTCCTCCTTTCTCCTCTTCCTTCTCCTTCCTCTCTTCTATAATCTATCGTCCGATAATCATATCAAATGTCTACGACACTTGCATTCGTTTCTTTTCTTGCTCCCCAGTCAGCAGGAAACGAGCGGATGTATGTGTGTGTATGTTTGTATATATGTGATGCATGTACGTCTATGTGTGTGTGTGTGTGTGTATACTTGTATTATTTTGGTATCATGCGAGAAGTTATAGACGCCTTGTATATTCTCTTCGACTTCCTTGTTTCTCTTCTTATACGTTCTCTCTTTGCATATTCATATATATATATATTTATATATATATATATGAATATTCATAGATATATATTTTTTTATGTATAATATCAACATTAAGGAACTATAAAAGGATAAAGAAAAACTAAAGACTGGTTGCATGTAGTTTCCTCTTTAAAAGCAGATATAAATGACATTAATCGGATTCGTTAAACTCTCTCGATCTTGATAGCGTGATCCGAAAGAAATGTAGAAAAAAAAAAGAGAAAAAAAAGAGAAGAAAAAAAGAAAGAAAAAAAAAGAAAAAAAAAATTTGAGACAAAAAAGAAATGCAATTTTACGGGAAACTTATTTAACGCGAAACGGGAGGAGAAATCCTTTTGGACTTTCTTCTCTCTGTTCTCTCTCTTTCTCTCTCTCATACACACACTCTCTCTCTCTCGTAGAGTAGGATAAAGCCCTATAGCTTATGGTATCGCGATTTAACGACAATTTTACGCGGATGATTTCGATTTGTTTTCACGCCCATAAAAGGCCGGGACAAAGAATCATTGTTCCGTGTCACTCTTGCCTGCCTTTATCTCGTACGGTGCAGGATATATTGCTGTAAGAGACACACAACGTTGAATCGAGTGATATTTATGTAACGGTCAAAGGGGTTAAGCGTTCTGGGAAAGTTTCCAGAGCAGCGATTGGCCGACGGCTTCCGCGATTTCATCATCGACCAATCAACGCCCCGCGAATACAACTTTCTCCCGAATCCTCCGACAGGACGAAACTTTTTTATTCACTTATTCTTCCTCTATTTCATTAATAATAATAACGCATAATATCTTTTTTGTATGCAACGATAATGTATATAACTTGCGTCATAGAAAGAGAGAGAGAGAGAGAGAGAGAGAGAGAGAGAGAGAGAGAGAGAGAGAGAGAGAGACAGTAGGGGGAGGGGGGAGGGGGGAGGAAAAAAAAAGAAAAAAAATTTTCCTGTTTGAAATGGGAAGAAAAATATCACGATAAAAATGTGCAATCGTTAACAAGTACTCGCCGACCAATTGGCTTCTTGCCAACTAAAGATCTCTCGACATTGTTTCAAACGCATTTCGGAAGCTATATACCAATAACATTTCTGTATTTAGTAGATTTAGTATTTTCAATAACACAGAGAAATCAATTCTCACCACACATACCTTAACAGATATTACGTCAACGCTGTTAATTGTTAATAAATTGCTTCCGTCATATCTCGAGACGTTCAATCGAAAGCAAAAAAAAAGATCGTTCATTTTTTATGATTCACCTTTGCCCGACCACCACCACCACCACCACCACCATCATCCTTCACCCTCACTAACATCATTATGAATTATTATTAATTATCCTATGTTTATCTTTCTTCCTTTTGCTTTTATCACATTAATTTCGACGTTTGCTAAAAGGTTTAAAAATATTATGGATAAAATGAAATTTCGAAAGAAATGCATGAATATGTTACTTATATATATATATATATATATATATATATATATATATATATATATAAATCCTACGGAAGGTGTCTCTTATATATATTCGAATTATCGTAAATTTAGCCTTTTCTACTTTAAGGTCGTAATATCGCGATAAATATGAAAGACCGGAAGTTTTTCATATAATCCTACCATAATGGATATATATGATTTGATTAATCAACCAATCTGTTACAAATCTTTTTCCTATACTTAAATTTGTACAAAGATAAAGCACGCATGCGAGAGAGATTTGCTTATTTTTTAAGTATGGTACGGTGGACGTCACGTTGAGAATTTTTTTTATTTGCCTCAACGAGCAGAAATGTGTATGTGTGTGTGTGTCTGTGTGTGTGTGTGTGTGTGTCGTAATCATGACAGCAAAATCTCTGACGATGAAAAAAGAAGGAATGCATCGTTAATTCTTATATTGGTTATAAGAAGATTTATTTATTCGTTAATTAATGTTGTCAAAATCGATGGTAAATTCATTTAAAGTTCGAAATTCAATAAAATCGATCATTGTTAACTACTGATTTAACTAAATGATTTATCATTTTGTCGAGTTTTAACTCGTATGAAAAAATTGAAATCGTATTTGTTTCTTTCTCTATCTTCTTCTTTTCTTTTGTTTCTTTTTTTTCCTTTTTTCTTTTACGACGTATTTTTTACATGTCATAATTATTAGATCGTCATAGAATTGTTTTAGAATCGGACTGTGATCCTTACATAATGACAATACTATGTAAACCGTCAGATTATATAATCTATTTGTTCTGCTATTATGCTTATTATGAATATCCATCGACGACGACAACGACGACGACGACGACGACGACGACGACGACGACGACGACGACGACGACGACGACGACGACGACGACGACGACGTCGACGTCGACGGTAGTCCTTGCAAATGTCAAAGGATCCAAAGAATCCAAGAAAGCTATTTATTTCGATGTTTGAAATATTTCAAGATTGTTCTTAAAGTTATTTTTATGTCGAAATTTTAATTTATGATATATGTATGCCGTAAAGAAAATTTGTCTTCTTCGTCAACTCCTTATATCAACTTGCTTATTAATCAATATAATTGTTTTGACAATAATAAATATCAATCCATTTGTTTTTTAAATATTCTCTTATATTTATAAAATCGATCGAATAAGAGAAGAAAAATTTATTGTTACAAGAACGAGATATCTCTCTCTCTCTCTCTCTCTCTCTCACTCTCTCTCTCTCTCTCTCTCTCTCTCTCTCTCTCTCTCTCTCTCTCTCTCTCTCTCTCTCTCTCTCTCTCTCTCTCTCTCTCTCTCTTTTTCTTTCATCGAAAAGCGGAAGGAATTAGTGAACAAGAAAAGAAACAAGTCTCGAATTTTACTACAGGGTAATGCTGCGGTCTTTCATCGTGCTATACTCTCCGTCAAAATTTTCGCCTCTTTATCTGCCAGAAGCAGATGTTATTTCCGTTCTTACGCGCGACTAACCTTATGGGGCACACGTGTCACACGCCACACTGTATATATATATATATATATATATATATATATATATATATATATGTATGTATGTGCAACAACAATTTTAAATACACGTCGAAACTATACTATGCTGATCTAAATAATATCCATTCGATTATATAGATTAAGATCTCTAAATGAAAACAGGAATAATATTGATTTTAGAATTATTTCTCAACTGCATCTTAATGCAAAATAATAAGAGAGATTAATTATCACCGAAACTAATTTCAAAATTTCTCAATGATTACTTGCTTTTTATCTATGCTTGTGTGTGTGTGTGTGTGTGTGTGTGTGTAAATAAATGTATAAAAGCATGATTGATACATGCACATTTATACGTACGTATATATATTAAGTACGTACTAGAGAGATCGACGTTCGAATTATTCTACCGTGAAAGAAGGAAGGAAGATAATGCGATAAAATAAAAGGATACTTGTGCGCTTGCGCCGATAATAAACGTTCAGTGACGTTTATCGCGTTAGAGAAGCGTTTGTTAAAGCGACGAATCGTCGGAGCTCTCCAAGCATGTGGGTATATATATATATACATTTACATACATGCGTACATAAGTTCGTTATCGTATTGTACGTACGTCGAGATTAAAGTTCATCGATTGTCGCCGTCTTCTCGGCATTTAAAGAGACTCGTCAAACTATCGTATCTATGAGAATCGTTCATTTCTAAAATTTATTTATATCTAATAACTAAAAAAAAAAAAAAAAATATATATATATATCGTGCGTGCATACAATTATTCGATGTCATCGTCATCGTCGTCGTTGGCGTCGTCATCATCGTTGTTGTCGTTGTTGTCGTCGAGGCCACTAGACTGTACAATCATATGTACGCGCGCACACTCCTGCGGTTCACACTGTCGCTCGACCTTTCGAACGGCGCGAAAAAAATCTATCCCGGTTGCCGCCACCTCGAAATGCCACGAGTATTTGTTGCGAATGACAGAATCCTCTCAACTTGAAAGACCGAAAGAGAAAGAGAGAAATGGATATGGTTGATCGAAAGTAGCAGGTAGGAATTAAGTTAGCTTAGATAATCTAACAATGATTCTTCTTTTATGAGAAGATACGAACGAGACCGGCCATCATCTTTTCGTAATATATTGATTCTTTATAAACCGTGTTGAACAAAATGATGACGAATAAGATTTTACTAATATATTTCTTGAAAGTATCAACATTATACATAATAGAAAGAATAAAATTGTTTTTCGCGCATATAATGCTATTAGTTTAATATAGAGAATACAAAAGCTCGTAAACGTTTCTAGGCAAGGCACCTGCGGTTCAGCGCTTGTTTTCTCAGGAGTTGAGCGTATTTACGTACGTATTGTTGCTTGGACAAGAAATAGAGAGAGAAACCAACATGCCCGAGTATGTTGGAGATAATAATATGGATCTTCGTGATCTCTGGCGAGTTAGAACGTACTATAATGTGATTTCAAGCCCTACGAGATACCAAACTCTTCTACGTGTATCCGTATTTGTCGAAATTTTAACATTATTATCTGAAAATCATTGGAAGAAATCGTAAGATTATAATTATCTATAAGCATAAATCGATTTTAACTATTAAAATCGTTAATACTTTTATACCCATTCGATATCTTTCTCTCTCTCTCTCTCTCTCTCTCTCTCCTCTCTCTCCCTCTCTTTCTCTACCGTAGCAAGAGTAGAAAGGGTGTAAATCGTGAGTAGAAAAGTTATTATTATATGCCTATCGTATCGATGCACTCATTGTTAGGACACGTGTCGTCGTCGCCCCGCACGATTCCAGTTACGGACATATAAACCGGTTTTAGGAAGGCACACCACACCCGATTTTCATATTGACCCCGAGCACTGTTTCTCCTTCATCGATTCGAATCGACGAATCTCATCTTCCCCTCAAAACGCGTCTCCACCACGAAATGGAGAAGAAGAGAAAGAAAGGGAGAGGGAGAGAGAGAGAGAGAGAAGAGAAGAGAAAGAGAGGGGAACAATGATGAAACAAGAAAAAAAAGGGAAAAAAAGAGAGATAAAGAGAGAATAAGAGAGTGAGACAGACGCAAAAAAATGCTTTTGTCTCTAGCAGATACGTACGTCCAAAAATAACGATAACGATGGAGGAGATCAAAGCCCCTGCGAAAGCGTCGTCAGCGAGACTTTTACGAATGAGAAAGAGAAGGATGATGATGATGATGAGGAGGAGGAGAAGGTGGAGGGGTGGAGGGGAGAAGGAGAATAGAGAAAAAGAGAGAGAGAGAGAGAGAGAAACATCTCTTTCTCATCCTGGATCGCTTTCGCGCCACGACGACCTCGGAGCGAACACTCTTGTTTACGTGTCGCGACACGGTGTCTTCTCGGCATTCGAGAGTCTCTCGAATCCTCGTTTCCATCCTCCATCTCCTCCTTCTCCTCCACCCTCTTCTCCATCTCCATCTCCTCAATCTCCTTCTCAAGTTGTCCTGATTTTAGTGAAGTGTTGCGATCGGCATCCGCCGTTCATTCTCTTTCTCTTTCTTTCCCTCTCGTCGCCCATGAGGAGCACGCGCTCACGTCCGCCTCTCCCACTCGTGTTCACCTCAAACAGAGTCGAGGATCTTTTCTCTGTCTCTCCCTCTCTCCCTCCCTCTCTCTCTCTCTCTCTTTCTCTTTCTGTTCGCGTGGCTAACGCCGATCTTCACCGATCTGCGCCGAGACATGGCTATTATATGTCTCGGCCGTGAAAGAGTAGAATCCATTTTATATATCCCTTGAAATACGAATACTCTCTCTCTCTCTCTCTCTCCCTCCCTCCCTTCCGTTTCTCTCATAGTAATCTCTTCGATTTTTATTATTTTATCGTTTGAAAATCGCGCGCATTCTAACATCTAGCTACTTCTATCACGGTACGATATACATATGTATATATATATATGTATATGTATATGTATATGTATATGTATATGTATATGTATATGTATAATATGTAGAGATTCCTATTTCGAGAAATCTCGAAACTCTCGAAAATTGGAACGAAAGGAAGAATCCGTGCGCTTCTCTCGTAGAACTGGATCTACTTTCGAATGGCCTCGTTACGCGACAATGAGCTCCCAACGATGAATGTATGAGTCCGTCGTCTTGTATATAGTGTGGTGTGTGTGTGTGTGTGTGTGTGTGTATGTATATATATGTGTGTGTTTGTGTATGTGTGCATAAATACATACTTATATACACACATATAAACACGCACATATCCATACATAAATTTTACGCTCTCGTAGGATTCATTTCTCGCGCCCTTCGTCCCGTTGTTTCCTCCTCCTTGTTACTTCGAGATATTTCCACGGTACCGAAAACGAGACGTTTCGAAGTATAACTCTAAAAGGGTTATAATATTTCTTTCTTGATAATAATCGAAGAGGAAAGAGTTTTATATATTCGTTTATCACATATTTAGAAGAGGAAATAATCGATGCTTAATGCCCTTAAAAGTTCGTTCAGCTGGTTCGCGACCTCGAACGCTTTTTAGCAGCCCCCATCATATTGGGGCTCTCTTCTCTTCGTTTTACTGCTGTTGCATCCTCTCCTTCTCTCTCTCTCTCTCTCTCTCTCTCTCTCTCTCTCTCTCTCTCTCTCTCTCTCTCTCTCTCTCTCTCTCTGTCTCTCTAAGAGAAACCACGTTGCGTCTCGTCGTCGTTCTTTCTTTCTCTCGGTGCCGAGCGCAAGCTGTGTAGGGCCTTTTGTTGCGTGCCGAGTAGGCTCTAGTTGACGAAATATTGACATCCGAGAATAGAAACCCGTTGTGGGCTGCTTTACCGAGGGGTTCGCCACCGGATGGGGGAAGAAGGAAGGGAAGAAGAAGGGAAGAAAGAAGGAACAACGTTCGACCGAAGTGGAGAGTGTATGTGTATGAGAGAAATAGAGAGACAGAGAGAGATAGAGAGAGAGAGAGAGAGAGAGACGAATGGAGGTTCGGTTAGGTCGCTCTTGCATTGAGCACGAATTTAAAGGGGGTGGGACGAGGATGACGTCAACCTCGGAAACTCTCCCTCTCCACGTGCTATATCGGGACGCGTACGCTACGTATGTAAATATATATATATATATATATTATATATATATAGTATGTACATATATACATTTATATATGTGCTCCCGTGCGTACTACACTCATATATGTATATTCACGTACACCCGTCTCTCACGACCTATTGAATTCCCACGAGAGGCTATTATTCTGGATTTGTTTTTGTTCGATGCGTCGTAATCGCATCTCGAGAACGACGACGATGCTTCGAAAGTTCTCTTCTTCGATCGTGTTTTCTCTAATATATCTTTTCTTCCGGAAGGAAACATTTAAATATCGACTTATAAGATTTCTATCTTATCGACGATAAACGCCATCTCGCGGTTGTGAATTTTTTTTATCGACGTAACTGAACAAATTAAATTTTCTTTTTATATATGATTATTAAAAATTTATAAAAAAAAAAGTTTAAATAACCTGATTAAACTTAGGTAAAAATGTCTTACATACTGCCTGGCAGGACGCTCGCACGCTGTGTTTATAGCGGCGGTGTGTGAATAGCGAGCACGTGTATTTCCCACAGAAAGGCAATGGGGGCTACGTGCTATGGTGTGGCCAGCTGGAAGTATCAACGGTTTGACGCGGTTCGTTCACTCGTTCCATCCTTCCTACCTACCTAAACTTCATTCATTTTGTCGAACGAATTCTTCGGGTATCCTTGCTCTAACCCTTCCACTAATCTTTGTACTTTCTAGCGGGATGAAAGATTACTAATTTAATAACATGATGCTTACTTTTAGCATAGGATATTAAAAATTATCACTTAAATGACAGCGACTTGTGTTTATTATTACACAGTCACAAATTGTTACAAATTACAATACATACCTGTTAGTATGATAAAATAATTGTTGAGGAATATTATGTTTTAGAATTTCTGGAAGGCATTTGAACGTTCCTACTCCTCAACGCGGAAGCTCGATATTTTTTCAAGGGTTGGTAACTATATAATTATCAAAAACGGCGGCGATCGGCGTTGGGGTGCAACCCGTGCTATCATCCGGCTATCATAACACAGTGCCACCTCAGAGCGGGGGTGGTGGTTCGACATTTAGTGCCGCGGCGATGGTGGCAGCTGCCACCGCTACGGCCACCGCCACTGCCAGCGTGGTGGCCATGCAGGACCGCCAAGATATCCCCGCACAATTTAATCAGGTAAACTTTTATACGATGCGTGCAAAACGATAAGTTTAAAAAATAAATGATCGTCAACATATTATGACAATTTGGTATGTTCATTATCATAGATGCAAAGCCAACATGGGATACCCCATCAAACGTACAACACAGGGTACGCCCAAAGAGGACCAATGGCAGGAATGGGGCCAGTTGGGATGAGCAACTTTAATGGCATGGGCACTATGAGCCCAATGCATTCTATGAATTCCATGAATTCGATGAACAGTATGAGTGGGATGAACACGATGAATCCTATGACAATGGGAGGCATGAACGGCATGAACGGCATGAACGGCATGAACGGCATTAATGGTATGAGCGGTATGAACGGTATGAACGGTATGAACCCCATGAGCTCCATGAGTAACATGGGTAACATGGGAATGAACAACATGATGGGACCTAACAACATACAGATGAATAAGATGCAGGTAATTATTCGCTACTTCTTTTCTGCTTAATGCTAAGTAAAAACGATGATAATGATAACGATGATTATAAATACCTATAATTCATCTCCGTTACTCAGGCGCAGCCTCTTCAAGGATATCCAAGAAGATTAGCACCATATCCTAATCCAGCCATACATATGGCGCAAAAGAGACAGCAGGGACCTTATGCTAATCCTAATCCTGCGGCGATGCAGCCAGGTTTTAACAATATGCCAACGACACAATATCCAAATAATTATCCAGCTACGGCAAGACCAAACTTCCAACCTCAGTATCAACCGATGCAAGGCATGAATCCCGCCGCGGCTGGTTTTGGACCGAATTCTATGATACGTGGTAAGTTCAAATACTAAATTATTTATCTCTATATTAGAGAAAATTTCTTGCAAATATTTATAATGATAAAATGAAATTTGTGCTTACCATTAAATAACATATTTTAAAGGGACGAACATGAGGCAAACAACGCCATCGTATAATACGGCGTCGCAAGCAGCAGCAGGCCAATATTATAATGGCAATGGTGTACCAGTTAGTATGGGACCCACCACAGTAGGGAACCAATTCGTCGGTCATCAACAAAATGCAGCTTACGGTGGTGGACAATCTTCGTACGGAGCTGCTGCTGCTGCTGCTGCTGCGGCTACAAGTCAATACCAACAGGATGTGGCGTCGATGAGAACGACAGGGGCAGCGAACCTGAATTATCAACATAGTCCTATACCTGGTAATCCAACTCCTCCATTAACGCCAGCGACTAGTATACCACCTTACATCAGTCCAAATCCGGACATTAAACCAAATTTCAACGAAATCAAATCGCCTGTCAATATACAAAGTAAATACATACAGTATATATAAGATGATAAAATATAAATACTTTAATTATAATGCATACGATACCTAATAATGAATCTTCTTGTTCGCAGAAGACGATGAATTAAGATTAACATTCCCCGTGAGAGACGGTATTATTCTTCCACCCTTCCGCTTAGAACATAATTTGGCTGTAAGCAACCATGTTTTTCAACTGAAATCTACGGTTCATCAAACGTTAATGTGGCGATCCGACTTGGAGCTACAGCTTAAATGTTTCCATCATGAAGATAGACAGATGAACACAAATTGGCCTGCAAGCGTTCAGGTTTCTGTCAATGCAACGCCTCTTGTTATTGATCGTGGCGAAAACAAGACATCCCACAAGCCTCTTTATCTAAAGGACGTGTGCCAACCGGGAAGAAATACTATACAGATTACAGTATCCGCATGCTGTTGTGTAAGTATTAAAAAAAAAAAAAAAAAAAAAAAAAAAAAAAAAAAAAAAACAGATATGTGTAGCATTGGCATTTAAATATTTTTTGTTTGTACATATTAATATAAATGTTTATTCTCATTTACAGTCACATCTATTTGTTCTTCAATTAGTCCATCGACCAAGTGTACGTAGCGTTCTGCAAGGTTTATTACGCAAGAGATTACTTACTGCAGAACATTGCATAACAAAAATCAAAAGAAATTTTAATAATACAATTTCGAGTAACGGCATCCAATCCGAGAAAGATGTCGTGGAACAAACAGCACTTAAGGTAAGAATATACTTCGTTAAATATTTTTATATTAACTTATGAACCTGTAAAAATGTTATATCATCATTATATCATACTTTTACAGGTATCTTTAAAATGTCCTATAACTTTCAAACGTATTACACTGCCAGCGAGGGGACACGATTGCAAACATATACAATGTTTCGACTTAGAGTCTTATCTGCAATTAAATTGCGAACGGGGTTCATGGAGGTGTCCTGTGTGCACGTAAGTATCCAAAATCAAATCGTTATTAATTACCAATATATGAAAAAGAAAATATGTTATTATTAATAATGTCATTATTTTAATTTTATAGAAAACCAGCTCAATTAGAGGGTTTAGAGGTTGATCAATATATGTGGGGAATTTTGAATACTCTGAATACCGCAGAAGTAGAAGAAGTAACGATAGACTCTGCGGCGAATTGGAAACCTGCTAAGAATTTAGCCAACATTAAGTCAGAAGAGGAAAATGATTGTAAAAGAATGACGAAAGCTATGTCACCTGGAAGTATGAATATGCCCACAATGAATAATTGGGACATGAATCAAGCTATGAGCCCCTATATACCACCGGACATGAGTAGCATAGTAAGCGGCTCGATGATGAACAACACGTCGTCCACTTACGGGAATAATAATATCAATCACCGAAATTCATCTGGTGGATCGTTCGATATCAATCCTGGAACGAATAACTCAACCAATAACGATTATAGCAGCGGAACGGGACCTCTTACTCATTTGAACGAATCAGTGAATTCCTTGGATCCCCTTAATGCTATGGAAAAATCATTAAATGATCAGGTATATTCCCTAGATATAATAGACTGAATTTAATATAAATAAATAAATCCTCCTCCATACGATTTATTCGTATTTTATTTTGTGATGATAGATGCCGCACACACCACATACACCTCATACCCCTCACACACCCCACACACCTGGTGGTGGTAATAGTGGTCCACCAAGTGTTCCTCCTGCATCTCAGGAATCTACAGGAAACCATAATACATCTGGTAATACGAGTACAAATATAAATACCGATACCGCGGACATACCATCAGACTTAAATTTCGATCCAGCTGCGGTTATAGATGGCGAGGGTACTGGTCAAGAAGCATTGAATGTAAGTATTAAATAATATATAAATATATATTATATTACATATACTAGATAATCTGTAAATTGTTGATATAAAATGATATAAAATGAATGCAAAATATCATGATCTAATTTTTTTTTCAATCTCTTTTTTTTTTTAGCTCTTGCCAGACAATGTCGTAGATCCAATGGAACTGCTCTCATATTTAGATCCGCCTGATCTAAATACTCCACCTAGTAGTGGAGCAAGCAGTGGAAATCCCTCATCGAGCGACGACATATTGGCACTTTTCGAATAAGATCTCAAGAAACTATAATTCTTCATAATGAAATAATCAAATTATGATCCCAAAATCAGAGGTGTGCGATCACCAAGTTAGCATCTTACTGAAAAATAAATAAAAATTCCGATTTATACGACGAAATTCGTATATGAGGGATATAAGAAATGTGTTGGGTTCACAGTGGGTGCTCTCACCTAATCAATGGTACAAACAATCTTAGCTCTAATTGTAATAATTCCTATTGAAAAGAGTTAGGGCATATGACTAGGGTAATGATGACTTTTAACATTAGTACAGCAAACACGATAATTAGTGCTTGTCTGTAAAGATTTTATTGCATGGATGGGTACAGCATACTTGAACTGATATGCTAGTTCTGGTGAGCAAATGTTCCATTGTATTTATCGATGAAATTATACGAATCGATTGAAATTAAATGGTACAATATAATAATTCCAGGAATGCAATAAGGGCTTTATAGACAAATAATAGAACAAGATTTTATTACAAGATGTAAATGTTTATCAATAATTATTGATAATTTTGTGAAATATTCAAGTTCTTTTTGTTTCTTTTTTTTTTTTTTTTTTATTTTTATTTTTGTTTTTGTTTTTTCTTCTTTGTTTTCTTTTATCTTTCCTTTTTTTTTTTGGACTACTGATCTTGCTTCGATGTAAATTTAAATGTTTGCTCATTGGAACACATCGTGCCACTTCAAATGTTTTTTAACATTTTGAAGTTTCCCTGCATTATCGTCTTTACATAAAAGATCGGTCTACTCGCGTTCAAGGCTATGATGGACCTACATCACAACAGAATTATAATGTAAATGTACAGTACCTCTTGTAAATAAGTTTTAATCCAATTAGATAATACGTTCATCTGTTGTGAACTACCCTGCTTATTAATGGATATAGCGCATATAGTGTTCCTCTCCATTAGATAAATAGTAGCAACAGATGGGAATGAATAATTGAAGGGGATATTGGGCTTCACACTGGAGACATAGACAATTATTCTTCACGATGTATCTCCTGAGAAAAAAATTTAAATCACATTAATGATTATGTGAGTCAAGACATATTATAAAAATGATTTTTCTTTTATTTACTCTGAATGATATTACTTAATAGATTAAAATTTTTTATTCAATATCTAAAAGTTAACAGTTAAAAAAGTAAAAAGACTATGTCTTCTGTAGAAATACAAGAGAGAACTAGATTCTAATATAAATTTTAATTTCGTTATTATTATTTTTATTATTATTATTTTTTTATTATTAGCTTATTAGTATGTATTTTGTTATAAAATGTTTTTTTTATTTGACTTGATGAACATGAATCAGATAATCATTAAAGAAATTAGTATGAATCATAAAAGTTAATAAATCTATTATAAACTTGTACGTATAAAACTTGACTCAATATTAGGACCTTAAAGTTCATTGAAAAAAAAAAAAAAAAAAAAAAAAGAAAAAAAAAAAAGAAAAAAAATGAACAACTTTAAATGACAAAAATGTGAAAAGAGTGATATACTTAAAATAAAATATCTTTGAATCCTAGTATTAATCTAAGCGTATTGCAAGTATTAATAAAATATATCTCTGAAGATACATCAAAATTTAGAAACAATTTGCATATATAGAGTTTATTTTCACATTTCTGTAATGAATGTCTGCATTCAAAAGAGTTTGAATTTATTTTGAAGTTTTCTTGATATTGTGATAATACACATTGCATACTGAATAATTAATTATTAATACATAATAAATAATACAAAATGTCAAATATGTAAAAAGGTCAATTAGGAAAATAATGTAAATAATTAGAAAAATACATCCTGAAACAATGATGTGTAATCAAATTTTTTTTAAGCGATACTGAATCAAATAACATTGATGAAATAAATATATATCATATATAACACATCTATGTAAAAAGGGGCTGAAATATTATTATTGATATATAAAAAGCAATGATTAATATGCGAAAATAAGCTCTATATAATCGTTCGCACAAATATTGAGCTAATTAATTTGTTTTGTTTTCCTTCAAAGTGACATCAGTTGTATCTGCCTGAATAAGATACTGCCAGAGTGATACCGCCCACAATTTCCCCGCTTATGTAGTGGTTATTACATTTGTATCTTTTGTGATTGAAAAAAAGAGAAAATATACTTAAAGTGATTCATGTAGATTATACAAATTTTATATAAAAGTGTATTTATGATATATATTATCACACAAGGAAGAATTAGATGCGGTAAAGTTTCTATTCGTATAACTACTACAACATTATTGAAATTAGATTTTAATATTACTTAATTAAGTGCGACTATTGTATAATATTTGTATATATGGTAAATAGAATAATAATATAAGTAAAATGGCAGATACTTACTGGCCAATTATAATAGTAAAAGAATGATTATCTTAATTATTTCTCAGAACCAAAACAAGGAAAAATCGTATGAGAATACCCTATATTAGAGAATATAACATGTACATGACTGCAGAATAATTATTCGTACAGTCAGTTATTGTACTGTTATTTCTAATAGGATTATTACCTACTTATTAAAGACCTAATTACCTAAAGAAGTTTATTCAAACTATAAGCTTTACTTAGGATTGCCAAGAAGTAGCATACGCAACGTCAATGCGATTGTACATAGGCAACATCTACCTATACCTACCTAGAGTAATATCCTAAAATACACACTACATGGTCTTGTTTCTTAAGAGACGCAGAGATTTATATACAACTGCACTATATGCAGAAATTTATATATATACATAGAAAATGAAAAAAAAAAAAGAAAAAAGAAAAGAAAAAACGACTATTGTTTTGAATTCATTATTAATTTTAATATAACTTTTGAAAATCAAACAAATTGGCTTTCATGAAATCTGTTTTATAATTACAAACAAAGGACACTGATTAATGAGCTTGTTCATATGAGTCACATTTGTTTGTAATTTCTATTGTGGTGATAATTGGTAATATGATTTGTTATATATTTAAAAAAGAATGAAATTCTTTACGAAGAAAACATTTATTTTATAGAAGAAAAAAAGAAAATACCTTATTGAAAATAAAATGGTTGCATTTGTGCTACGAATCTAGTTTACGTCACATTTCAAATTGGCTTATATACACATATATGATATATATAGTCTCTTCGGTTCACGTATATAGAGAAATATTTTTGAGAACCTAAAATTTAGGTTATTAAAAATACGAAGAAACCTTTTTTTTATACGAAAACTATATATTTTCTTTGTACGATTAAAATATAAAATAGTGAACCTTGAATCCTTTACGCTTTCCCTACTCTCTATAATACAGTCACGACTAAAGTCAAACTAACTCCCGTTTATATATATAAAAAAAAAAAAAAAAAAAAAAAAAAGAGAAAGAAAAAAGAAAAAATTACCTGACAAATCAAATTATACGATTCTATTAAAAGAAGAAACAAAATGGAGGTTAAGATCTATGCAATTAATAATTTTATAATTCCTCGACCATATATTTTATTTTTTAAATTAAATAACTTTTATATAGAAAGTTTCTTCATATTTTCAATAACACAAATTTTACGTCTAAATTTTAACAGTTACGTGTATACGTTTGAACTGAACATACTATATATATATGTGTGTGTGTCTATATATATATATATTATATATTATATATTATATATATATATATATAAATTAATTCACGAGTACTTATTACTTTCAGGTCACATGATAAATCTCTACGACTCTAATATTATATACTCTTTATAAAATGTTAGAGGGCCTATATAATTTGATCTTATTGTGCATCACATGAAATTGTTCGATTAAAAAATAGTAAAAAAAAAAAAAAAAAAAAAAAGAAAAAAAAAGACATCAAATAATCGTTGCCTTTTCGAAGGCACTTGAAATACTTAAAACCAATTCGACATTGTATTTTCATGCGCTGTAACACAGTGGTACCGATGTATAGAAGAAAAAGAAAAAAAAAGAAGAAAAAGAAAAAAGAATTAGACATTAAATACATACTGAATATTCCTTATAGCACCAAATAGAAAATGTTTGGAAAGGCCAAACGCATAGGAACAGATCAATTAATAGGAATAGTAGATATCTCTTTACATTTCTTAAGCCATCTCCAAACAGAATCATATCAATATTATTTAGATCACGATAAAACCATTAATAAATACACACAAATTACGTGCATTTATTGAAAAATTTACCAAATAAATAAGATGAATGCCTTGGGCAATCGGTACGAAATACTGTGGAATAATCAGTCTTACTCCCGAATACATACATCACATGCATACATACACATACCTACGTACATACATACATACATACCATACATACGTACATAGTTACATACATACGTAATAGTTACATACGTACATACATACATATGTACATAGTTACATACGTACATACATACATACATGCACATTAAAGAAATACTGTAATATCATTGGTTACATCGCCGTAAAAAAAAAATTTTAATATGTACACGAAGACCAGTTTATAACATGTATGAGAGATACACATTGTTTCTTAATAACAGTTAGGAACATTCAATAAAAAAGCCATAAAATATCGAACGTCTATGTCTTTTTTCTAAATTTTCGATCCATTTTAAGTTCTTTTTTTTGTAGAAAGAAAAAAGAATAAAAAAAAAAGAAAAAAAAACAAAACAAAAAAAGACAAACAAAAAGGAAAAAGGAAACCATCTTTCAAATCTTATCGATTCGGTGTACTACAATAAAATATTCGTAACGACTTTTCAACGAGATTCTTTTAATATAATGTTTTCATAAATTTATACCTTATTATTTTTCAAGTTGCAACTTTAATTCGATTAAGAATACATTACTTATTGCAATATGTTTAACAAAAATATTACAATTTTACTTCACATCCGATTAAGATGATCTTCAAAAATAACCTTCCCTGTGTATACCGACTGTACAATCTGCTAAGTATCCTCCATTGGTTCGCCTTTTATAGATTTACTCAAAGGTGCAGTTAGATATAGAATTGATCCGTTACCATGGAAACGCATTGACCAATCATATTTTACTAGAAAGAGATAGAACATCTACGTCTTCTACGTCTATATCTCCTTATCATTTTGAGTTCTATAATTCAACAATGGGATCCAGCTGTCTAATGAAATGTGCTTTTTGTGACATTTTTACATAATTCTTTAATTCGGAGAAAGTAATTTTTTTTTTTTTTTCATTTAATTGCAATCGTTACACATAAGATTTTTTTATTAAGACATAGTTCCAAGAAAGATATGATAGGAAATCTTGCTGCCAAGCTACGATTACTTTTGCCAGATAAAACTGTCACAGGTATATTATATTTGTTAAAATAAAAGAGATACATTTAATAAAGTTAATAGTGCAATGATATATTCAGCATTATTGTTATTGTAATAAAATAATTCTTAACGAAGTTAAATACATAAAGGCAATCTATACTATTAGCTCAGTTTATTTATTTATTGATGTAGAATGTTTTGTTGTTATTCTTAATTTAATAGCATTCCATAAATACCAACAAAGTCCAATATTTTGATCGGATTATCGCATTAAAAAGGAACTTTTCAATTGGAAACAGGAAAAGGAACGTTGTTGGATTATATGATTGAAAAGGAAGTATTAATAAGTGCATTATAAGTGTTCTATCAAGTTTCATAAAAAGCAAGTAAATAATAGGAATTACATGATTAACAGAAAGTAAGGATTGGTTCTGTTTTTTTTTCTTTTTTTTTTTGTTTTTTTTTTTTAATTCTTTATATTTCTTTGTAACTTACTACTTCTTTTTCTATTTACTGCTCTTATTTCAATATTGACATTTATAGGATTAAATTAATATTTATTTTTATATATTTTTATAATTAATATTCTTTGAAGTAAAATATCAATACATATAGTAACAGGTTAATATATCCTTTAAATGTCAATGTTCTGTTGTGATTAACTATATCATAATAAATTATAAAAGCATTAAAATTGTACAATAACTTGTGCTTCTACTTGTATCATAAATATATTTTGAAATATTCAATAATTCTTACTCACTTTCATATATATATAAAAATATGTAAAAATCTTATAACTTTACAAGTATGAAGTTGCAATCTGTATTTGCTTACTTACTACTTCTTATATCATAATTTATGACGAAAACTATATAACAGCCTTGTATATATTATAACTAATATATTAATATATTAATATTTCTTAGCTCATGCATGATCTATATTTCTATATTTGTAGCTGAACAATGGAAACTTTTGGGTCAAGAAAAAGATGGATCTCTTCTTATATGTTGGTTGGAAGAAAAGTTATTAGAAGACGACACAGTTTTGCAATATACTGTTATAGGCCATTACGACCGGATTAAAAATAAATTAGAGGTGAATATTATATGAAAAATATATATAATTTGTAAAAAACACCTCGCATTATATTTTGTAGATCCTACATCGTTTTCAAATGATATTGAATATTGTTCAAGCTACAATAAATCAAAGCCGTACGTTACTTGGCTATGTGACAAAGCAAAATTCTTCTATTGAAAAGGCTGTTGAATCTATTGAAGAAAATAGCTCTAAAGTAGAAGAGTCAATTGTGAATGTAGAAACTTATCAAGCATATCTAATGAAACTTGACATAGATAAACTCTACAATTTAGAAATTGAAAGGTCTAAGCAAGTGCGTATTCAGTTCTTATATAGGGAAAAACTCCAAACTACATCTGATAAATTTTTATTATTACTTCATCAAGAATGTAAGTATATAATAGAATTATTCTTAAATTAATCAGGATTTATTTAACTTTCTTTATATATTAATGTTATAATTTTATTTATGTAGGTGTCATGATATATACTATCATATTTGATGCATCAGTGGATGCTTTGTGGGAAATAAAAGAATTAAAACACGAAGAATTAGTAAAAGAGTTTGTTTGGGCACAATGGGATATGACAAATCAAGTCTTATATCATATTCATCACAGACGAATTCCTACGAGTTTAGTGAGCGAAGATAACGATGAAAATAATATCAAATTGTCTCGTTCAAATCCAACGCTTAGTGGACTTCAATTTCATGATGATCTTCCACATGAAACAGTGGTTAATATTTTATTGTACAGTAAACATTTCTATATAACTAATTATTTGTCAATAATTACAATGTTTTGTCTTTCAGTTAAATATTCCTTTAAACTTACCTCAATTATCAACTACTTCTAATTGTGGAACTTATGAAGATGATGTTATACCTTTGAGAGTTCATGATTGTTCTTTAGACCTTATTGTGGTATCAGATTCTAAAGGAATGGTCTGTGTTTGTCATCATTATCTATATAGACCAATGAAAACACAACATGTACTTAATTCTTTAACTGAATCAAATACTGTACATTTCGCATATTCAGTTACGCTTCTTCATCATAGTTGTGTAATTCATTGTGTTATACCAGGCATACCATGGTCACGTGCTAAGCTTATAAGACCAACCTTTGCAATATATAAAAATCATTATATGATTGTATTCGTGCAAGGTTTACTTATACATCTTCTTGAAATAGGACTGAATCATGATCCCTGTTGCCATATTTTATGTGGTTCTTCAACACCTGTTGTATCACATGGTTCTTATTTAGTTCCATTACTTGATTTACAAAATACGGAAGAAGGAAATCATAAAAAGCAAGAAACATCTGGTCTTCATCATAATATTACAGAGAATAAGATTGGCTACTTAGATGGAAGCAGTATTTTTTCAAATTCTGACTCAAAAATTTTAACTATTGATTTACCCACACTAGATCTTGTAGAATTATCCATTTCTACTGATTTTCTTATCGATATTTTTCGAAAAGAAACTTCTGTTGAAGTACGCTTGGGAATTTTACATTACTTCATTTGTCATAAAAATGATATGGAAATTATTGCGGATTTAGTATCTATTGTAGCAGAGAAACCTCGACTTTTGGAGATCGTACGATATATGCAAGAAATTCTTATTGGCGGATCATACGCTTTGATACAAAAGAATTTACTTGCAGATGCTATGCCCTTATTAACATTATTACCTGTTACTACGATGGAAGAGTACACGACTTTTGAAATAAAAGTTAATGATTTAAATATAACATTAAGTCATGAAAAACTATGGAATACATCTGTTATGTTACTTTCACCACAACAAAGATTAGTTCCTTATCATAGCGATTTGTGGACTAGACTTTGGGAACAATTAAATAAAAATATTCAAGATAAGCCAAGATTTCAGCCAAGTAAAATTGCGGAAAAATTGTTGGTCTCATTGGCATGTTATCAACCAGAGGCATTATCCAGATGTAGTACTCCTATGTCTCCAAGTGGAGGGTAATATATAATATAATGTTTCTTTTTAATATTCTAATATTTGGCTGTATCTAATTATTAAGTGTACAGATTTGTTATAGCTACAGTTGCTCTTGGAGATTTACTGGGTAATCGTAGCAACAAGTTGTTGGACTCTAGTTTACCATTCACAGAAAGTGAAAGTTGCACCGCTTCGAAACAAGAACATATCGTTTCAGTTAATTTACGTGAGCTTTCGATGTATCTTTTGAAGAATGGTACACAATCATCGACATCTCATATTCAAGGTTCATGTACAGCTTTACAAGTTCATGCAATGGCTACGAGATACGTAGCTGCACAATTAGAAACATCACGTATTTTATGTCACATGCTTTGTCGGGCTGCTAACGTTGACTTACGAATTGAACAAGAACGTGGTTTTATGCTTATGTAAGAAATCCCTCAAATTATTTACATAATTACAATACTTGATTTACAAAAAAATATCATGAAATGTATTTCATTTCAGTGATCAATTGGATAATGGAAAACGATGGTTATTGTTCATGCTTTTGGAACGTTACAGATATGCATTAGAAAATATAGCGTTTCCTGCTCCTCAAGGATTTACGTCGTTTTTTACTTATCTTGGGTATAAAACTTTAAGTTATTCTATGTTTTTACAATATGTTCAGAGAGCAGTATTTGAGTTACAAGTAGATGTTACAAAAATTATCATGGCAGGTATATATTACTCACTACGTTTATATTGTAAATATTAAAAAATAATTACATATTGTAATTGAAAATGTATTATCAGATATAAGTGATACAAAAGAAAATACTATTAAAAAATTGGCTTTACTATCTTTGCTGCCACGATCTCGAGCCAAAAGACTTTTAAATCAATGGTTACATCCAGTTAGCTTTATGCTAAGAGCTCGGGAACATGCAGCTAATATTTTATCAGGCGAAGTAGCTCAAAATCGTGGCAGATCTTTCCAGCACCGTAATCATCATAATGGTGAGTAAGTAAAATGATAAAAAGATAATAAATCTAATAAAAAAAAAACTTATCTCTAGGTTTAGCAGCATTTCCTTCTGCGGATCGTTTATCGCCTCTAGATACATTTCTTGATCTACTCACTGCAAAAGGTATATATAAATAGATATCAACGATCGATATTTCTGTAATACAAACTAATATGCCTCTTTTACTAATATTATTTCAGCTAGTCTTGCTGAATTAGATTTCGGTTTGCTTATGGAAGCAACTGTAACATCCACAGAAGATTTTTTATAAATAAAAGAAGTTAACAAAAAATGTGATCGTTTCTAATATACAATATTATATGAAAATATAACTACTTGCATAATTCTATACACTTTGCTATTACAAGTGTAAAATAATAAGTGTAACAGATTTTAGATTAATCAATGGATAATAATAATAATTTGTATTACCATTATTTAAAGAAAAATATTTAATCATACATCGTTCTTTCTTCCATTAAATTTATTCTAAGATAAATACATACCGACTCTATGAAATACATATATTACATGATTTTCTACTAACAGATTCTCGAAATAATATCTTGAAGTTAATTTATTTGAAAATACTCTTTTTTTCAATTCGAACATAATTCAATATATATATGGGACATTCATTTATAAATTAAATACATAAACAATAATCTAAATTTTATTTATGTAACAGACAAAATTAACATAATCGCTAGTAAAAATTTCTTTATCTATATTAATTACACGTTATTTATCTAAAAATGTATGACAAACGTAGTAGAAATATTTTTAAATAAAGATTATATAAAGCCTTCTTGATATATATTATGGACATTAAATTTCTATTTTAATACGATTTACAGTTTAATATGATTCGAATTTTTTAAAAAAGCGTATTTAACAAAATTTCTGCATTTTATTATTAATGAATAATATTTAATAATATATTTTAAAAGACACATGTTTTATAGAAAAGTGATAGCACATTACATTATTGGATTATTTAGACTGTAAAGTTTAGAGTATAGTACAATACGAACTATACTTTTGTATGATAATAGATTATTTATTTGTTGATTAACCCTTTGTAGGAGGAACTATTTATCAAAGTAACTAATCAATTTTATTACAATATGTTGTACGTAAAGTTAATAATTTATTGTTTATATATGAGATGGATCAGCTAAGAGGAAACAGACGATTATTTTCTAAAGCAGTATGATAAAATGCAAATTAATTTAATAAATTTTCTTAACCGATTATATTATTTAATTTTCATATTTTCAACTTCCTTATTATTCATTGATCAATTTTACAAAAAATTCGTGTACAAAATTAGATTATTGCGTATTCAAATATATTTATTATCTAATATTTCATGAAAAATTTATGAAAAACAAAGTATTTTATTTAAGACTGTCAATAATTACTTAATCCTGGGATTGAGGTACTCTTTTTTTTTTCTGAAATATGTAACGGGAAACAAAAAAAGGAGATAGAATGAAGATAATTCTTTAGTTATAAAGACATATTCCGTATTCTGATTAAAAAATTACATTGTTATTATTATTAAATAGAAATAGAGATGTCATTATACATAGCTTATAAAACATTCTTCTATTCTTTTTTAATTTGGAAGATAGTCGACTAATTCCTCATAGACGAACCATTCTGAATACCATAATCTGTATTATATACTGTCTATTTAAACTCGGAATAAACTAAATTAAAATTCTATGTTAATAAGTAATAACATATCATAATTCGTATTATGATAGAAAATACATCTTTATAATTGAATCAGAAATATTATGATAAGATAACATAAAAGGAATAAGTTGTAACTTTTTTATGTATAAAAAAAAAAAAAAAAAAAGAAAAGAAAAGGAAAAAAAATAAAAAAAAAAAAAAAAAAAAAAATTGTTTCATTAATTGTTGATTGCATATGAAATCGTACACATGCCAATATATTTTATATTAATAGCAGAAATAGCTTCGTTCGTAAAAAAATAATTACCTGCAAATTAGAATAATATATGTTAAATAATCTGCACAATATAATGATTATAATATTTGTTCAAAACAAACTCAGAAATCAATATTTTATAATAATCAATTACAAGCCTAAGATTTCAGTGTTTTAAGATCATTACACATGGAATCTGAGAAAGTTATTGATCAATATTCGTTAATTGATTTCATATTAAATAAATTAAATAAGAAAAAAATAATTTGCTTAATTCCGTGATATACAAAGATATATACGAATTTAAAATAATACGTGTAGTATACTTTTTTTAAAAAAGATCACGTTTATTAATAATAATTTTAAAGCACGTGTGATAGCGAGGAAATCGTATGAAAACTGAACGCTGAAATCTTAGTTCTCAAACACTATCACTTTATACATTTTATTTTATATTATTATAATAATCTAATCAACAATTATGCAAAAAATATAATATAATGACATAACATATCTTTTTTAACATGTCCATACATATATCACGCCATTTGAATTTTTAATTCTAACAGCATATCTCTCAGATGCGTTATATAAAAGAAGGTTGCTCTTTAATGCACCTACTACATTGCATAAAACTTGCCTCACACTTTGTTATTGATGTTACTTCCATATTTATGTACAAAAAAATTATTTTGTGAAAATAACTTATATCTGTGATATATATTTTTACTAATTAAAATTGATAAAATTATATACTAAAATTAATATTTTTCTTCGTTTCATGAGTTGCAGTATAGCTCAAACCAATGGTATTTATTTGATGTATTACGTTATACTTTCTACTGTAAGAAAAAAAAAAAAAAAAAAAAAAAAAAAAGAACTAATTTTTCATTAATATTATTATTGTTTTACATCTGACATTAAATCTGCTGCTGTTTTTATGATAATTTTTGTTATATTAAATAAAACTAAAATGATGGTATTACCATATAGGTAATTAAGAATCCAGTAGCCTTTCCTCGAAAGCTAAAATAAAGAAAGAATATCTTTATCCATTAATTCATAGTACAATAAAATTAAAAAACAAATTAAAAACTTTTTTTCAAAGAATTTTTTCATAGATATAATAATTATTTTTATATAAAAATAAATACTGCTCATTAATAATTTATGATTATAAATAAACAAAGTTTACATATAAATCGAAGTTTTAGAAAAAAATTAACATGTTTATGTGAAAAATAATATAAAGAGAACATTTTTCCAGACAAATTTGTTACTATGATATTATTTTCAAATAATACAACTCCTATTTGTTTAAAAATAAAAGATTAAACATACTGGATGAAATTAATATAAATTTTCAATTACACTTATATAAAATACATATTAATTTATAACAAAATTAAGTAAAGTATAGGACAAAAAATAATGTAATGGAATAAGGATCTACTTTTTATAATAATAATTTTATAATAATGATTGTATATACATATTTTAAATAATAATATTTATTAAATTGCAAAAATTGTGTACAGAATACAAAAATGCTTTTAATGTCATAACGACATTCAAGCATAAAAAGTTGTTAATAAAAAATTAACGACCCAATTAACATATATATTAATGAGTAATAATATATAGCACCTACCTTAAAGAGATTTTACGAATTATTATTTTCATTGCTTCCTACATAAGATTCAAGAAGTGAAGTTTTGTTATCTTCTAAATCAAGGGGATCTGAAGCATATAGATTACTTGAAGACACATCATTTGCTGAATTAGTAATTGGAGATGATGTAGTAGCACCCAAAAATATGTCATCATCAAAATCTAATAAACTAGGTGCAGGGTTATATGCCATTAATTCTCCCCCACCATTTCCACTTATAGAGTCAGCAACTATAATCGTAATTCATAATTCATATTCATATAATATTAATACAATTCTATTCTTTCTCATGAAAAATGATTTCTACAAATTTTAGAGACGATTTTGATGCTATTCATACATGATGCTATTCATATGCTCATACATATTGTCTTGTATATGTATAAAAATTCAGGTAATATTAATAGAGTAATCGAACTATAAAATTATTAAAAAGTGTAATTGCATTACCGTACCTGCAGATTGATCATCATCTTCTTTATCACAATGTCTATCCAAATCTGAATTAACGGATATGCCAAATGACATTGAAGAATCCTCTGCACCAAATAACTAAAAATACAAGCAATTATAAAATAATTGAACTCTAATCTAATGTATTCTATTAACATTGAATGATGTTTTTCTTGTGATTTTTAATAGTGTATTTACCCCAAAAAATAGTGTATTTACCCCAAGAAAAATATTTATCCCAAGAAATATATTTACCCCAAAAAGTGTATTTACCCCAAGAAGTGTATTAGCATCAATACTATATCCTTCACCACGTAGGATATCTCGAAGATTGTCCAATTCCGTCTGCATTGATTCAAGATGATTATCCATTTCCTCCCTATAGACAGTTTTCAAAGTAGATCAATATGCATAAAAATGTCACCATTCACACAAATTTATCCGTGTTTGTATAGATGCTCCTAAATTGTTTAAATGTTACCTGAAAATTATGATTCTTTATATGAAGAGATGTAAGCACAAGTAAATTTATAAAACCAATATTGCCAACTAATCAATGTAAAAACAAGTAAATAGCAAAATTTCATAATGGATGATAAATTGGTATAAAGTTTGAAATATACCAATATTTATTATATTTTATAATTGGTATAAGCTTACTATATACCAATATTTCAATATTTATTTCTCATTTATATGCAGTGTATGTAATGCCTTTTATGTAGTAAGTCTCAGAAAAAACTTATTTCTTAAGAATTAAAAAAGGTAGAACATATTGTATATAAGTGTTTCAATAAATCATACTACTTGTGCAAACAATATTTCTAATAGTTTCACACATATGACTTAAGTATTAGTTCTGTTTTTTTAATAACTTATATTAGTGATGCACATACTGTAGTTATTAAGTATTTTTACTATCATTTATGAGACGAAAAATTACATTTAAAATTTAATCTAACATATACGAAAATATAGATGACAACAGATGCACGATAACATACTAATTTTTATACGGACAGACTGCAATAAACTTGTAAAAAGATTTTCAAATAATACTTTGTTAAGATCAAATTTTTCTGAGACGTACAACGATGGGATATTATAAAAACAATAAAATTTTGAATTTTATCATTTGATGTATACGTACATATATGTATGTGCATGCAATATACACACATATATATGTTATAACCAATTATTGATATTAATTTATATGTAAAAAATTCCTTGTACTTGATTAATGCAATCATTATAAAGTATAAAAATCGGTTGTTCCCATCTCAGTCTTCTAAATTAATATTTCCACTACATTTAAGTAGAATACACTGCATTTGATCTCATTACCCATGGTCTATGTTGAACTTACATTGTTCCTAACCTGTAATTAGCATCAGGTACGCCTGAAGGATTGACGCAACTCAAAGATAAGTCTACTGAATCACTTCTGTCTGGTTTATTGCAGCCATATTTTTGTTGCTCCGACAAATTTGATGCTTCACTTTTATCTGCAACAATCTGATTATCTTCATCTATGATATTTTCTTCGTGATTAACATTCATGAAATCATTATTAAGCCTTGCAGATTGACTATTGGAACTGTTATTGCTATTCTCTTCATTTTCATCATTCTCCATATTATTATTATTGATAATTTCGGGAACAATTAATATGTCTTCAAGTTTCACCAGAGAAGAGTCAGTTTCTTGAATATCGTCGTCTATTTCAGTTGATGGTTCAATATCAACATCAGGTTCAACTTCATTGGATTTACTCATGTTAGCAGCCATAGCTGCTAACTTGGAACTACGAACAGTCGCCACTGGTATTGGTTTAGAAGTGACTGAATTATTCTCCAATAATGCAATCGTCACAGGAGAGTCCTCAATGGGTATTTCGAGCAAATGTGTTTCTTCCCTAAAAAGTGAGACAACCTAATGCGAATCTTCATTATCTTGATTTTTATATGACTGATATACCTTATGTTCTTTCTTTAGTATCTGTTGTCTAATTTTGAAAATTTGGCAGAAATATAAGAAAAAGTATGCTTAATGATTTATTACTAGTATCATGCAAGATAAATCTTAAATGTAATGTCTCTAACTCAATTAACAGAATAGCAAAAGTATTATGTTAAACCTAAAAAAGGATTGATTTCCTGACTGAAGATACATAGCATAGTATGAGATCAATTAACAAGTCTGTTCACATCAACTTGCCCCACCTATATATATATATATATGTAAGATGTATTTAAATAGTATAGAAATATAATTATTACAACGTCATATACATATAATCATAATTTGATAAAATATGGTATCATGTAAATGTGTAAATATGCATGTATGTCCAGTTACAGCCACAAATAATTAAATCATGATAACTAATCATTGTTCATGCAATATATGTAAGGCATCATATTTGTTGATCATGTTACTGCCCCAAATTTGTAATTGCAGAACACTGAAGCAACAAATCATGTACATTTACTTAATACTTATATTTTTGTTAAATTTTATTTCTTTTGAAAATAACATTTTTTTTTTTTACTTAAAGAAAAATGTTGGCCTTCAAAATATGTGATTTCCACTAGTTTATCAATATAGATATTACTGAGAAATAATTTAAATACTACAAAACAAAATACATCTCATTTTGATATATCCAAAGATTCATTTACAATTACTTCATTATGATACCCCTACAGTCATGCAAAAAGAATTTATGGAAAGCATGTTTATGAGCCAACTTAGTTTCTTTCAACAAGAAAAAATAAAAAATAAAAAAAAAAAATAAAAAAATAGAAAAAAAAAGAAATAACTTAAAACACCAACACCAAATTATGTCGAGTGAAAAATGTTAACCTTGACTCTTGTCCATTCTCCGTTGATGGGATCAAAATTTTGACAGGCACCTTGTTTTTCCTCCTAATAATATTTAAATTGCATAATTATAAGTATTAATGAAATAAGTATGAAACGTGCTATACAATCTACATAAAATTGGCTTGGACAGTAATCATGCACTAATATAAACAAATTATAATCTAATAAGATTATATGTATAGATATATGTTCAAAGTAATATATCAATGGTAAAAGTTACTTAAAGTTAAATATTGCATTGTATGTAATTACACTATATAAATTATATATATATAGTGTTTTATAATGATTCTCATTATCAAATACTAATAATAAGTCATATGATTATAATAATAATTCGAAATTAACAGGAAAGTGTAATTAAGTAGGAAACAAATATTATTTAATATTGTTTATATGGTATCCTATAAAATACTAATAGATCAACAATTATATATTGTGATTAATAATGTGATTTCTTTACGAAATTATTAATGTACTTACTTTTTTTTACCCTTACAGGGTCGTTTCTTCTTTGCATCTATCTCTTGTGACTTAACCAAGCTAATATCATTTCTTTGAAGATGAACCGCATTATCCACTAAGTGTATAGTTTCCATGCTGTCATCATCTACTAATGATGAATCATTGGGATGTTCAGGACTTTCTATTGCTGGATGTTGCTGATTCTCTAACATTCTATGTTACAAAAATTTATTCATTTATATTTAAAATTATTCCAATTTTAGGTATTACGCAAGATTTTTATTATATTAATTACAATAAAAATAAATTAATACCTACTCAGCAACTATGTATTGAGAGTCTAAATCTGGTTCAGAAGAATCAAGTTCATGAATAACAGGTCCTGTTGGAGATGTTTGTGCCTAAACATATAACCATTAATATATAAATATATTTGTACACACAAATCTCAGAAAATCATTAAACATAAGGAAACATACGCATAAATACCTTTGAAATTTTACTTTGTTTATTACGCTGACGATTAGAATCATCTATCATTAATGGATACCGTCTTTTAACAGAAAGTCCACCACTTCTTGATGGTTGTACTAGCGTTACAAGGAAATGAATTAATTTGTTTACAATTTGTTGCTGTTTTAAATGTTTTTGTCTAAGCATTGCAAGCTCTCTCCATAATGCTTCATTTTCTCTTTTCATAGCACCCAATCGCGAATCTAAATGTTCTTGTCTACCTCTCATACTTCTTACTTCTGTTAACATTTTATTCATTAGTTCTGGCTTAATAGGTGTAAGAGCTGGATCTTGACCTTTACTTGATGCAATCTATATATATATATTATAAAGCAAATTGTGAATTTTTAAATATCAAGTTTCTAATTTCATATTTAAAATAAAAGCAACATCTACCACTTTTATAAATTATTGTAGATTAGTATTAAATAAAGAAATAATTGTCAATAATATGAACTTACTTTTCTTTTAATATGTTCAACAAGATATGGATGACCTTTACAAAAAAATTGATGTGCGAATTCCATTTCATCCCTATCACATTTTAAACCGCCTAATTCTACAGAAACTTTCTTATGAAATCCATCTAAAATATAATAAATTGTATGATGTTCAATTATAAGGTTAATGTTAAATTTAGAATATATTACATATAGAAATATATATTTTTATACATACACATATTTAATTGCCGCACAAAGCTAGCCATATTATTATGTTTGTAATAATGTGGTAATAATTCTCTGGCAAATTGTGCCTGATTTCGAATAAAAAAGCTTCGTCCATTCTAAACAAAAAACATAAATTTACATTACTTAATGATGACAATATAATTAAAAATATATACGATAGAAATCAACGTTAAGCTTACGTTACGTTGATTAAACTATTTACGGAAAGAGATAAAAAAAGGACCGGTAAAGAAAATGATTGTACAAGTTGTTGTTAAACATATATTGTATTTAAAATATAGTAACGATGTTGTAAATCTTAAAAGAATTAATATTTATTAATAATAAATAAATCGGCGACTTACAGGTGACCAACAAATAAGGTCGTCGGTCTCAGGATCTTCAACTAGTTTCCAAAGTTTTGCAAGAAAGGCAGGTACGCTTGTACCTAATTCTGGTATTGTATGCATTTTTATAATAAACTCAAATCACAAACAATTAATATTTTTATATACTTCTATATTAACAAATATGGAACAACTTTATATCTCACAATAATGGCTGACCACTGACGATGTTATTCTGCTATAAGCATTTAGTAAAAGGTGGGGTGAAGAGGGTAAACTACTTTAATAAGCGACAATAGGGACTTCCCGAATGAAAATACATTCTTATATTCAATCGTATTATTAAGATAGTTATATTGGTGCACAAATGTATTTATTCTATTTATTATATTTTACGGAATTGATAAAGAATTTAATTATTAATTGATAGTATTTTATTTCTATAGAGCATGTAAAATATAGCCAATGAAAAATCAACTATGTAAGATATTATTGCAATCCTATTGGCTGAAATCAAAAAGTAAGAAATTGTTACATTTAATAATAACCAATCAGAAAAATATAGTAATAGTATAACCAATGGAAGACAAGTAATTCAATAACTGAAAGAAAGGACTTTGACCATTAATAAAAAGAATAACAAATACATCTAATAGGTCGTTCACTTATCTAGCGGAAAGTTACCGTGATCAAAAAATTGACACTAAGTTGACATTCTTCCATTATAAAACTTCCAAGTTTAAAATTGGCGGTTAAATAAAATTCGTATTATATAATTAGAATGCATATTTTTAACTACTTTGCACTTATTTTAAAATTGCTAAATTTCAAGAGTTACAGATCGAAACATTACAAAATAAAAAATGAAAGAAGTATTAAGTAATTAATGTTATTCATGAATACTTTATTTTTATATTATTTTAATACACAATGTGAAAAAGGCAGCATGGGACATGATAAATAGAAGAAATTTTTCAATATTTTAACAATAAAATAACACCTAAAAAATATAATTATTCATATTTATTCTACATTTTTGAGAAATTCTGTATTAGAGAAATACCACATTTCTATTACTAAATTTATTTTATATTAAACTTACATTGCATGACTTTATACAATGTGTTTCTATCTGTAATAATTAATATATAAGTAAAAAATAGGATAAACTTATGCATCCTTTATTCTTAATTTGAAACTAATAAGGATTATTGACAGACCTTGTTTTAGATAAACATTAAATTTTAAATATCAAATACAAGTATCATTTTTTGGTTGATTATGGCATGTATAAAGCAAAATCAAAATTATAACTTTGTATAAGAAATACGTATAAAAAATGTTGCTTATTGTAATAAATCTATATAAATCTACAGAATTTTTCATTTAATTCTCTACAAAATAACTGTATATTTAATATATATATATATATAGTTGAACATGAACAAAATCCTAAATTAATGTTTTTTTTTTTAATATTATTTGAGTACAGCTTTACATAAAATATTTTAATCAGTCACTAAATCTTATAATTCTAAAACTATACATTATTTTTGAATTTTACGAAAATTGCAATAAATAATTTCTGAAAGATTTTTCTTTTTAAATATTGATGAATGAAATTATGTGAAATGTAATACTTTATGAAAATCATGAACATTTCATATATTAAGATCATATGATCACAATAAAAAATTGCATAGTCGTAAAATGATATACTGCTTAGAATCATTTTTTAATTTAATACATCTTTGTGCAATATTTATATAGTTGAACCTAATCTAATTATAATTATATCAAATATATAACTTAATATTTTTTGCCAACATTAACTCACAAAACAAAATAACTGAACTTATTTCAATATATAAATACTTTTGAAAATTAGGCATGATCATAGCTAAAGTGAAAGACACATATATCAACAACTTTTTTCAAAGATTATATTATCTTATAACCACTTTCATATTCGTCATAAGATGCCTCAACTAGATGATGTTTTAGTTCATTAAGATAATATAATTTGTTGATAGCAGTTTTAAAAAGAAATATTAGAGTTATATTTAAATTATGCAATTCATAGTAGATGTCTTGTAATAATGCATTTTTTTCCTAAATCAATACACGACCTAATACATAAGCATACTTGGTATACTAATATCCTGCATAAATGCAGCACATAGTCAGGCATTGAAAATATATACTACATGGGATAATAAGTTATTTTGTGGAAGTAACAACATAGATCGTTATCAATACATTGTTACAATATAAAATGTAATTTTAAAGTGCTATAAAGCCAACCATGGATGATGACGAATAGCTTCTCGACTTCGATCACCATAATCATATGCAACTTCTACACCAATCGGTATATCTTCTTTTGCTGTAAGTACTAAATGTGGTGTTGATTCCACTTCAACGATCCTAGCAATTAAATTTCCATTTCTGGAATGATTTACCAACCTCCCCAATTTATTTGTTTCTGCTGTAGCATCAACACTACAAATATTTAAGTGTTGTCATGATAAATTTACCAATGAACTATATTCAGAACTATATTCAGAATTTATAAAAGTTAAAATTATAATATTATGATGATCACATATATTAAATTCATTAAAATAATTGTTATATTGTACAAATCAAATATACATACCAATACTGATGATTACGATGCTGGAAATAATACATATAACATCCTGCATTTTGATCTTGTGCATAGATTTTCTCACGTTTCTTTGCTATAACTTGATCAATTAATTCACCAATATATTCTACTACAAATTCTCCTTTCATAAAGGGACGTGTAGTTACAACCCCGCGTCCTTTACCAGGAAAATATCTGACCTAAGCATTAATTATATAAAGTTATATAACTATTTATAAAAGATGTTTTTCTTAAGTTTATTTTATGCTCACTTCTAAACCTTCCTCAACTTGTTGCAAGACTTTTGCTTCTATGTCTCTTTGCTTTTCTTCTAATACAGCTTTCTTCGATTTTCTCACACTTCGACGTACTGGAAAATATTCTGCAAGCGTATGATTTGTACTTTCTATAACAGATGGATGCACTGAACGTTGAGCATTATTCTGAATCAATTTTCTACGAGCAGGTTGGCGTGCAAGGTGTTGCGAGGGAGTACATGAGGCAACAAGTCCTTTATTTCTTCCATTAATTATTTCTCTACTATCAGTTTCTTCTATATGACTATTTGGCATATTTATTCTATGTGGTGTTGAAGGTCCATGGATTGGTACTGCTACAGGTGTTTCTGTGCGTATTTATAAAGAAATAATGTATTATAAATTAAAAGATAATTTTATAAAAATATTGTTTCATTTCTTATTATATAACTGTTTTGAAAATTTATAGAATGGACAAATACCATCCGTTTTAAATTCTCCTACATCTGATACAATCTCTTCTACAACACTTATAGATATAGTTTCTTCTTTGGTAAGAAAACAATGTCCTGTCATTACATCTACATCCTTGGAAGATTCCTTAGTAGTATTTACATTTGTAATATTTGCAACCTACATACGCATGTACAAACAAAATAATTATAATGAATTAAAGTTTTATGAATATAGTTATTATATAAAATAAAATTGAGTACCTTTATAGGAAAGAAGGCAGTTATACATGCAGAAGACACTTGTTCATTAGAAATTGACTGCATTCCATTGAGAGCATTACGTTGTCTTCTCTTAAAGCCATTTGTATTTGTTTCTTTCTTCATTAGTGGAATAATTTCTTTGCCAGATGTTACGGCTGATATATTCCGAGTACGAACTAAAAATTTTTTAATACAAATATATATGTTAATTTTATATTATATAAAAAAATTAGATTTTAGTAAAATATTTTATTTGATTTATGTTTATCAATTAATTGTAAAAATAAGTTGTTTTATAAATATACGTATAAAAATACTTTAATATATCAAGTGAAAATAAATAAAATATAATAGCATTTTTTAAAGATATATAGTTTTTTATTATTAATATATAATAATTTAATATAGAATATTATTCAATATTTATAATCATATAATGTATTATAATATAATTTGTTATGACTATTAAAATGTTTAATCATAACAATAACTATTTAAAAATAACTATACGCTATAATTTGTTTATATAAAATGACACATAAGGAAATGGTATAAATCATAATAATAATCTTCAAATTATTTTTATAAATAAAAGCATTGTTCATCTAAATTATATAAAATTTAGAAACTGGTGATCATTATGAATTGAAATAATTAAAGATCACACAGTATAACATTATTTTCTAATGCCTTATAAAATATTTAATTACAGACTAGAGAAAACTACGAGCATTAATATCTAGGATGAAATTCAAAATGGTGCGAGTATAAGTCAAATCTATGAAAACATAACCTGGCATTTACTGTCAAATCTTAAGTGAAACTATTAATGAAGATTTTAAAAACATACCTCTACCTTTCACCATATTATCGCCGGATTTTTTAATACGATCTGCAATCTCCTGATTTGATTTTCTCATAGAAAAATTCTTTCTACAGCTACAACACTCATAGAATGGACGTTCACAATCCGCTTCGGAACTCTCACACTTCCTACAAACTGTAGATTTATAGATGTATCATCTATGTGTATATACATACGCCATACGTACATTTACCATACATACACGAAATATTAAGCTAGGACTGGTTATTTACTAACGGCAATGTTACAAGGAACTAGATGCCAATAAAGGCGCCAATTTTAAATTTTTAACGAAATATCGTACATGAAACTGTGTATCTACCATTATATCTAGATATATAAAATATATAATAACAAATAAAAAATAATTCAAACGTTTTCGAATATTAGTTTTATTATACGTTATGATACTTTTATAAATCACCGGAAGTCGAATAAAGTTCTTTACTTCCGATATATATGTCATATTATATGGTTCCCGATAATACCGATTGTGATTTTTAATGGTAGGAATTGGTTCCGTGCATTGCCACCAGATTGTACTATATGATACTAAGAAATGATGATTTTTCATAACCGCGTATACCGAAAAAACGTCAAACGAAATTGCATTAAATTTACAATAAGTGTTGTTTATTCCGTGATATAAATATATCTCATATATCGTGTACAATTATACATCTTTTATGAAAAGAATTAACAAGTAAATATGTGTGGATAATGTGGCATGTGTTGTAAAACATTGTGGTTATAATTCGAAAAACAAATGGCTAGCACTTTAGATGCAGTTGATTGGGAAGGTATTCTTATTAGTAATTAAGTACACATTCACATGTCACGTATATATATATATACATATTACATATAGATAATTATATATAAGGTGACATACAAACTAAAATGATAAATTACAATATTGCGTTTTGTACTTTGTTAGCAATATATTTATGTATCTTGTATGTTATTATATGTTGAGTTCTTTATTATTTTAATAACTTACCGTAATAAGTTTTTACAACAAAAGAAAATCCATTTATAGATTTAAGAAAGCAGGCGAGACACTTGGAAAATGAAATTGATGCAAAACTTGTAGCATTTAGTAAGTTAGGTGTAAATACACATTCTAAAAATGTTACACCAGATGAAGTTCCACTTTTAGATGAAGAACATGTGTTTGAGAATATGGCCTTGGAGATAGAAACGTTATTATCTAAAGTAAGCAATTCATTATTTTCCTATATATTATACAGTTTTATCCTATTCAAAATATTTAATTTTTAGTTATTTACTGTTAACGAGAAAATGAGTGAATTGCAACCAAATGGAGCAGCTATGTTACATACAATGCAACGTCATAAAGAAATATTAAAAGATTATAAACTGGAATTTAATAAAATTAGGAATAATTTTGCTATAAGAAAGGATCGTGAAGACCTTTTGGGTAACGTGCGCAAGGAAATTGAGTATGTTATATAAAATACATTTTTTTTTTTTTTTTTTTCTATGAATATGTTTGGTATAAATGCATTTGTATGATACACTCATCTTTTTTTAGCAATTATAAAACCACAACTGGATTAAACCGTAGAGAAATGTATTTGAAAGAAAATCAACATATTCATAAGTAAGTAAATACAAACTCAATTAGATCTACATACATATATGCTATATAATAGTGATGAATTTATTACACTCATATTTATATTTCTTGTATCATTATGAAAGTTTTACTAAATTATTTCAACTTTTAGCTCTGATCGTTTAATTAATGATCAAATAAGTATAGCAATGGAAACGCGAGAACATTTAATTACTCAAAGACAAGCTTTCAAACGTATACAGACTAGATTTAATGACATTTCTAATCGATTCCCAGCAGTGAGTAGTCTATTACAAAGAATAAATTTAAGGAAGAGACGAGATTCTTTAATTCTTGGAGTTATCATAGGATTCTGCACGTTCCTTATGCTCTTATATGCATTTCACTGAATTATAAATGCATAAGAAAATACTTCCACTTTTATTAGAAGTTATTTCCATTAAGGAAACATATGTAAACAGATGGCAGAAATAGCGATATAATAATTATTAACATGCATAAATTACATGAAAATAGTAAGTATGCTCCTATGAATGAAAGTCAGTATGAGTGGATTTATGATCAATAATTACATTGGCAAAATTATTGCATTGTACAGTTTTTTTTATACCAAATGTATTAAATGTGTATCGTTACACAAACGTTGCGATTCACTTTCAATGACTAGTATATGAAATTAATAAATGTTAAAAATAAATATTATGGGTTCTAACATGATTATTCAATTTGTAGATCTTTTGTATATTATCCATGTACTAAATTATATTGAAATCCTATGAGACAGGAAATACTATATTCTAAAATAATCCTTATTACAGATACAAATTTAAGAGAAAATATGATATAAAGTTAGAATTTGAAGTTATAATATTGTATGCAATTTGTAAATATATTTTCTAAGTTACATATCTGTCGATTTGTTGCTAAAAAATGTAATGGATTTTTTTTTTACTAATATATAGTCTCATATAGATACATAGTCTCATTATCAAATAAGTAAAACATATATTTTAACAGAATTAATAAGTCATTACTACGTTTAATATACTCTCAATGAGTATATATATCTAAACTGTTGATTAGAGTTATGATAAACAATCTTTTTACTTTTATACAATTTTTATATATAAATGTATTTGATTGTTCATTATTAATTTATCTTTGTATTATAGTTCGAATATGTAAGAAAATGTATATGCTTTGCTTGAATAATATTTCTGGTTACCTACCTCTCTCTATAATATATTTTTAAAGTAAGGGTATAGAAATGTCAGATTTTTTTTTTAACTCTTAAAGCTTTCTGTACTTTAAAACGTATTCGTTCATTTTAGAGAATGAGATGGTATACTATAAGCAAATTATTAAATAATTAAAAGGATACATTTCACTACAAAATGATTTCTTATACTGATAGATAAATAATATGGTATACAGTGATGTTCAGATATAATTTCATACAATAGAATTACTATCAGGCTTCATATCCAAATTAATCATTGATATTTTTGTTTTGTTTTATAATGTATTGATTTACATGTAAGAGACACTTCATATGCACGTGTACACGCATGCACACATTCTCACACACATAGCTCATTGCTTCTCCTATGTATAAGCCCATGAAAACACAGCACGCTACGAAAGAAGTCATTTCAATAAGTGCAGTATCTGTTTCCACGTATACTAAATACCACATTTATAAATTATACTTCGACTTTTTTAATAGGAACTCAAGCACAAGAACTGTAAAAATATTGAATATAAAGATGCACATATCCGGTAATAAAAAATTCTTGTGTATATACTTTAAATATATATATTTACATTTTTCTGCACGTAGTCACACTATCTCGAGTCTTTATCTATAGGAATCGTGTAATACGGCATCAGAAATTTATGTATCTTACAATCATGGTATCCTGATATGAATATTTTTTGAAATTTCAAAATAATAAATTTTCATATTTTTTTCTTTTTTTAGCGAATTTTCGTTAAAGTAAAAGATGCTGGCTCTTTTTACTGTGTATATATCATATATATATATATCATGTATTTCATGTACTTATTTGTTTATAAATGCAATATATAGTGTATTCGTAGAAACGAAGAACTTTTGTAAGCGCTACTTTTAACATTATGCATTGCTGCAAGGGAAACCCTGGATATAAGGAAGTGTCGATATCCATCAATTTTGTTCACATCATAGCACATAAAGTGTTGTTTCACACGTTGTTACAGCATATGCTACGGAATTCTACTCAAGATTTTATTAACGGTTCTAAAATATTCTACATCATTTAATCTAAATTTTTTCTTGTAAAGAGAAGATGGAATACGATATCCATTTTGTTCTCAGCACCCATCCATAACTCGCTCACAGGCATACAAACAAACAAACGAAGGAACAAACATCTATTCCATGCATGAATTGCATGACTGCATTTCGATTTTGAATATAAATATATCATCGTATGTACTGTTTCAATCTAATTTTTCTTTAATGCTAACAGTATTAATAGATGGAGCATGTCGGGAGACTAGATATACTTGCCATTTTTAATTTTCCATCTACATAGTCAATATAATTAAAGATCCATTATAGCTGTTATTTAAAAATTAATAAAAAATATATATTATATTAATTTAAACGAAAAAAATAAAGCAAAACAGATTTGTGTTGAATTATATGAAATGTGGAAAATCTAAGGCGCTTATAATACCGTTACCTTGTCTCCCTACATTATAATAATATTGATAATAGTTTTATAGTCTAGATCTACGGCTAATAGTAATAGCAGTAATGTGATAACAGTAATAGTTATAGCGACGGTAGCAATAATGTTTTTTTTTTTTCGTGTTAATCAATGATTTGACCTATCAATCAAATAAAACTTAAAACTGCAGTATACATCTATACTCCAAGAGTGAAAAATTAATCGTCCAAATAGTTATGCAGCTCTAGTATTATTCCTCTAGCCCTTTATAGACTATTCTCACTAATCAGTCGAACTTTTATTATAGATTGGATCGTAACATTTTATATCAATCTCTATAGAAAGTTTTTTTTACGTCTTATCCTCATTTTGCAGATGATTAAATAATAGATTTTTTCTTATTGTATAGAAATACAATTTTTCTTTACTGCATAACTTTTATAAGCAGTTTTTCTTTTATTATAATCATGAAAAATGAAACATGATAATTTACTATATATTATTATGTATGCATGTTGGTACGATCCATCTAAAATGTTATCATTCCTAACGAAAAATAAAAAAGAAATTTTTATATAATTATAAATTTTTGACTCGAGTATAGTCTTCGACTAAAATTAAAGAAGATTCTACCTATTTGAAGGTTTACATCGGGACTTGATAGATATCTTTTCAATAATACATGTATAATGACAGGAAAAATCTACCAAGTCCTTTTTCCAGTTCTTTGACTATCAACTCGGAAAAGCTTATTTCGAGCGTTTATTTCACTTGTCATGCTAAATCTGTGACGAAAATACATTACAACACTGATGGGTTCAGTTTAATCTACCCAACACATAAGTGTTCCATGGTAGTCAATCCAAATCGTGTAAATAAACGTAATTACACGATGTTTTTTATATGCCCCATTCATTGAGTGCTTACATAACACTATTATTTACGTTGCTTTATCCTCACCTATATGAAAAATGCAAATAATTATTGCAATAGAAAATATAATAATTAAATAATAATTAAATAATATATATCAATAATTACTATCACTGTTTAATATAAAATTAAAAAAGAATAATGTATACCTTACGTGCTTAATGAATTCAAAATGTCATTTCTTCGGTATTTTCTGCATCAGACGAAAGCGCTTGACGTAACGTTTCCATACAAGATTTCGGAATAAGAGTTCCTACAATTTTCAAACCTTCATCTGCAATAATATAATTGACGTATATATTTATTTAAATGAAATCAATTAAGCGGAAAGTCATTTCGATTAGATTTCTTCCAACTACAGAAAAGAATTTACCAGTTCTTAGTCGGACAACTTGCATCTTAGAATTATGTCCAGATCGTGCAGCAAGTACACTTTCAACGCGACTCCAAACGCTAAGAACCGAACCAGCTAAAACATTATATGACCGTCTTCGTAACCCTACTTCACATTCCATACCAAGAGTGACATTTTTACAATTGCCACGCCAATAAGCGTGTGAACATGTATCCACAGACGCTTCGTACTGTTGCGTCCAATGAGGCTCTGCTTCCTCAGTTGAAACCTTTTTGTATTTCTTTTCTAATTCACCTAATGATTCTTGACGTAATTGTAATCCTGTATTTGGCCTACAAACACATGCACATCGATAACATTTTATTTTTGTTATGTACCATTATATTCTTTATTTAAAATGAACGAAAGTATATTGTACCTATAAACCATATATAACTGATCTTTTTTACTTTCACTTTTCTTTTTACCACCATCGACAGCAACGGCTAGGATAGCTGTTTGTTTACCATTTCGTATTTGATGGCTTAAGTAAAATCCCTCCTTGGCACCAGTCAATTTGGACCATTGGTCCATTGCCTCGGTCCAACTCATACCACGTTCAACGTGAACAACATGTAATTCGGTAGGTGCTTTACCAGTTGCATGCTTCCGAAGGAAACGATAAAGTCTTACTCTACGAACATTCTCTCCTGATGTACCAAGATCAAGAATACCCATGTCGAAACGTCCAGTTTTCTTCGCTTGAAGGATAATAGCATTCAAAGTATCGGTAAAATACTTGAATAATCGATTTTGCAAGTCAACTGGCATTCCAAGAATACGATTTAAGAATTTAGACATGTTATTATAATCTTTGTCCAAAGTAAGAACTCCTGGCATATTTTCGCTATTACAAATTAGTCCTACTCCTACTAGAGCGTCCGCCACATCTTTGAAAAAATCACCATTATAGTCTTGTGGCGGTGGTACCAATGGCGGCTCGTACCTATTATTTTATTTTACACTTCGTTAATTCAACCATAAATAGAATTTTCATATATACATTAAACATGCGATTGATTATATTTATAAAAAGGATATATGTATATATATATATATATAATACAAGAGCATAATACAACAAACCCCATTATAGTCTTCATTGTTGCCTCGAGAGCCGATCGGCCATATTTGTTATCGATATTAAATTGTGAAAGATCTCGCGTTTCGGTGGCTCTGCGATCTCCGTGTGTTAACGCGCCAAGACTTTCAAGACGTTTCGCGACAATCGAAGCAAATCGTCTCTCTCCGGCAAGATCCGAAATAAGGAATATATATTCCGGAGCATTTACTTGATTCGAACGATGTGTTCGACCAAATTGTTGTATTGCTCTATCTGCGCTCCATGGTAGTTCAAGTGTGATATGTACTCTACGCATTTGATTTCTCGCACGTCTATCACTTTGCAATGATATGCCACTGCTAGCTGCTTCCGAAATAATTGCAACTGTCTTTTCACCATCCATAAATCTAATAAAACGTACAGTAGTAATATATATTTTTTATCGATGGACGAAGATGAATTTTCATAAATAAAAATAACAAGTTTACCTTTGTTTTTCTGTTAAGTTAAGCGTCTCTAATGGAACGTCGACTTCAGATCTAGATTCATATTGTATTGCACCATCTTCCGTTTGAACAACACGACCTTTTCTTCCAGTCATTTCTGCGACGTTCTCCGGACCACCAAGTTCGTCGATTAATTGATCTAACGTATTCGGTGGTAATCTTTCACCTAAGGTCTCTATTTGTGCTAACAATTCTTCTTTCATGCTACAAGCACGTTCAATAGCATCCCGAGGTGGTCCTTGATTATTAGACGATGCATTACCATGATTTCCGCTTACTGCCGAATCTCCGTTACGTTTATTCCTATTATTAGACGTCTTATGTGCAAGCATAGATTGTATTTTGTCTTGCGTGCTTAAACGTTTCTTAGCTGGTTTCTTTTGTTTCTTACCACCTTTCTTCTTTCGTCTGTCCCACGGATCTATGAAGAGAGATAAATAGTAATATTTGTTTGCATCAATTTAATTCAATTATAAATAAACGTTGTATTCTTACCAACATCAGAATCACTATCACTATAAAATGGATTGAAATCGGAACTTATATTACTTTCCTCGTCAGTTCGATGATCATCTTCACTCTCAGTTCCACTCAATTTAAATTCAGAACCAGAACTATGATCACCATTTTTTTCTTCATCAGTTATCTCTTCTTCGGAAGACCATGCTCGAACTTTTTTTGAAGCTCTTTGGGCTGCTTGACGCACTGGTTTCCTTTTACTTCCTCCTGCAGATCCACCTGCACCATCAATTATATCTTCCCCTTCTGATTTATTCATTTTAGGTAGATCCAAACCAAGAAGCCGATGGATTCGATTACGATCTGGCGCTGGAAAATGTTTTTCCACTAACGTCTGGAGTACTCCTTTAGCAGTAGAAACAAAATCACTTAGTTCTCCATCGTCACGTTCCAATTGTTCCAAAGTGCGTGCTTCACCGGTCGATTGCAAGCCGATAACCACACATTTTCCGCATTTAACAGCTTCTCGAGCTACTGCAACAGCGTGCTTTACTTTTGCTGCAATACATAAATACTTGAAGAAACGTTGATGAGACGACCAAAATTGACCCCACATAGTTTTTTTCATGCGATTTTCAGCATCAATTAATTCGGCCGCTTCTTGGAATTTCTGCATTGCTTCTACCCACAATCTTACCGAATGATCGTATATTTTAGTAAAGTCCTTGGATAGAGGAACTTCTTCGATTTTAAAAGCAACGCCGTGAAAACTAAGTTGTCGAGCAATATACATGCCTCGTAATTTCATATCCATTGCTACTATTTCCATTGTACCAACTCCACGTTTTTCCACCGCAGTGATAAAATCATTGAATTCAGGGAAAGGAGTTCCTTCGCCCCACATACCTAATCGTACCATATAGGCCATATTGCGAGGCTCAGAAGCGCCAGTGGCACTAGCATATACCACTCGTGATTTAGGAAGTTTATTTTGCAATTCTAATACGGTTAAACCAGTTTTGGTAGGTTTGGAACTTCCGGTAGGGCATAAATTTTTTGCACGATGGCATTCGTCAAAAATAATTAATCCATCAAAATCTTCTCCACACCATTGCAACAATTGTTTTAATCTACTTTTGTATTTACCTCCACTTTGAGAGGATTCACCAATTAATGCAGAGTATGTACTAAATATTACACCTTTCTTAACATTACCATTTACAGCTGAAGAGATTTTTGCATATTTGAACTTATTTAAAGCATGTACTTCGATTTTGGATGCTCCAATGTCTTTTAAATCACGTTCGGCATCGTATTTGAGATCATTGGAAACGGAAACCCAAATGGCACGTTTCCTACCTTTTAAATAATTTTCAAATATAATGCCTGCTATAGTTCGTCCTTTACCAACACCAGCTCCATCTCCAATAAGAAATCCAGCACGTGTACTGTCCGGTAAAAGCTGTTCATGTTGTTGGGACGCATAAGTTATGGATTCTAATTGAAGAGCCGACAAAGCTCCAGATCGTATTGTTTCCTCGGGTATAGAAAGTTCATACCAAACATCCGTAGGTTCTACACTAGATAATGATGCTGTTTCAACAACTGGATCTGGATGTTTACGTCCACGTTTTACTATACATTTTAAATGAACTCATTAGAAAACTGTTTCTAATCTTTTATACAAATAAACTTTTCTCATTAATGGCGAAATAAAACATACATTTAGTAGGCATATAATCTGCATAAGTTTCAGCAACACCCATATCTTCATCATCTACCTCTTCTTCTTCTGGTATTGTTGGTTGCATACCCACTTTTGTTGGATCACCAGCATTCATCCATAATTGTGATACAGCTTTTCCTAAATAATAAATATTATTATGATTATAATAAATTGAAAAATAATTTGAAAAACTTGATGTATATATAAAAAATTTGTAAATAATACCAGATAAACCTGCAGGCCAATTTGGATGAAGCCCACTTTGATTGAGAAATTGAACAAATGGATTGACACCCATATTCATTCCAGCCATTCCCATAAAGCCTCCCATTAAATTATTCATTTCCATACCTACAATATTTTATCAAATAAAATATTGATCTAAACGTTAAAATAGCTACAGGATTTGTGCGAAAGCAAAATGCATATTTGAATAATTATATAATTTAATAAAATAATGAAAAAAAGAAATACAAGATTAGTATATATATATATAGAAAAAATTATGATACATTCTCATAATTAATATATACATATATCAAGTATGTTTGTAAAAGAAAGAAGCTATAAAAGAAATCAAAGGAAGGACATGGAAAAAGAAAGAATTTAAATAAAAAATATATAATATCCAAACTCAGAAGACATATTAATTATAAACATACTCTGTTGTAAAAAAGCTGCAGGATTGAATCCTGCAAGACTTGCTAATCCTGGAAAGTTATATGGTCCACCAGCTCCTAATTGACCCAACTGATTCAATTGGTTGGTACCAACAAAATTAGGCGGAGTACCTTGTGATCCTCCTACACGTACCATTTCATATCCTGGTGGTACAGTTTTAGTTACTAATCCACCTGGTATTTTGTTACTAAGTTTTTGATTTAATGCTGTTAAATAAATATAACTTAAGTAATACCCTGTTCACTACACCTTTTTGTAACTCATTGAAACAAGTCTATATATATTCATATAAATGTAGATAATAAAGAATTTTTTTTTATTACAACATATATACAATTCATAGTACCTTGTCCTTTATTCGTGGCATTAGATGGTGCTTCCGCAGGTTTTTCTTCTTTAATATTTGCTATACCAGCAGCTGTTGCAAGATCTTTACCGCCACCTATTTAAAATAAGTATATAACATTAAATAATTTTTATTTGTTTTTGACTAATATAATTTTTGACTAATAAATAATACGTAGCATTATATTATATCGTTATATCGTCATTATGAATTTAATAACGTATAAATTATGAATGCAAAGAGACTTACCAGGTACTTCAATTTTATCAGGATCCTCATCATCGTCGAAATCACTACCACTTGTATCATCACTCATTGTTTCTTTATATCTCTTTGTTGCCTAAATGCATATATCACGTAGTAATTATACAAGAAACGAATAGACCATTCCGATGAAATATTTATATTATTCATAAAATTAAACAAAGAGTATTTTTTTTCAACAAAATCATTAATTTTTATGAAATATTAATTTTTGATGAAGAACAAGAAAATCTTTTATATATTGATACGATTTTAAAAAAAAAAGCTTACTTGTCATTAACATATAATAGATTGTTTAAATATTCAGATAGAAAAAAAAGAATGCGAACTTATTTTCGTAGTAAATTTATATAAATTTTTTGAAAATACTAAAACAAAAAGAATATGGAAGATAAAAAATGAATCGTTAAAAAGAATCTGAAGAATAAATGCGCAAAAAAATTATTTATAAAAAAAGATATACAAGAAGTTCTTAGGTTAGTTTGTCTCTCGAAGCGGAGATTAAAAGAAAACGCACGCATAAGAAGCGCGCGTCGCTCCGAATGGAACAATGAAAATATAAAAAAAAAAGAAACATCTTACCATGATTGAAAAAATTTATTTTTCCTTCCTGCAGTCTCGATAAAGAAAGGGAAGAGATTTCAATGAGGAACACGATCCTCCTAGAAGATATTCCTTTCGAACGTGAAGCTGCAATTCTGACAGAGTAGACGATGAAAACTTTTTTTCCCTCGTTACGGGTTCCTATTTTATGTCGCGTCAAGTAAGCATCACTCGTCGAACGGCAAGTTTCTCGTTTATTGTGCGGACTACGAAATCACAATGCCTGAATTTAGTGTGCGCTTAGGCCGAAGCATTTTTTGTGGTATGCATCGAAGCGCTCACTCTAAACGCGATCGCCAAGCACGGCTGCCGCCATCTTGGTTTTTGCCCGGCCCACGGTGCATCACGATGCAAATACAAAAACACACGCGCTGACTACAGCTGCCTTGCGTAACATTGTTAAGCGCAGTTGCCAAATCTACTTTTACAAAGAGATCTTTTGAAAAGCAAGTTTACAGAAAATAAGGCGCGCAATCGAAGAAAATCTATCTTTTTTTTCAGTTAATATTTCATTTATATTTATATTTGCAAAATATTAGCATATAATGACGAATGAATAAGAATTTATTCTAGAATATACTAGCATAGTGCTAGATGTAATACGAAATCAACATTTTTTCTTTTTTTTTTTTGTAAGCATATGTACAAATTTAAATATATATCAGACTTACAGGTGTTTTGGAGGTGGCACGAATTTGATTTACAATATTCAATAGCGTTCCAACTTTTGGGTCTATATTATTTGCATTTACTGAATAAATATATTGATTATTCTTCCCTAAGGTAATGCGCTTACTATCTATATGAATATTCTATTTTTACATTTCATTAAAATTAATTTTTTCCAATGTCATCAATATTGCCGACCGAATTCTGTGCCTTTGTAATGCAAGTCATTATTGCGTATAAACGGATCGTTAAAGACTTACGAATATAATTGTTGGTATTATAAAGGAAGTAGATTGATTCTTCTAACTTTCTTTCGAACACGTGTTCGTTGATTTCACAAATGAACAGTAAATAAAGCGCGAATATTGAGTATCATTTGTCCGCACGCGCGTCATACACACGCAAATGAAAGAGACTATTACGATCTGGCAACGTCGCTGCAGAGCAGCGCTAATCGTTAGGCGATCTAAAGTATACGCGGTAAAAAGAAAAGAGTACGACCTCGAACTTGGTATATAACTCTTCAGTAAAATCAATTGACAATTGTTTAATTTTCTAATACTAAATCAGACACTTCTAGATAATACACATACCAAAATAATTAAAGTATATATCGTATTACAGGACTACAGCTCTTAATCTATTTAAAAAAATGTATCGCTCTAATACGATCGATCCGAGCTTCGCGCCGCTGACAACGCCACATTGTGGTGAAATATGGAATCACATTTATGCGCGCTCTAATTTAAAACTGTTAAATAATTTCTTTATCATTTTCTAAGTTTTATATATATATATATATATATATATATATATATATATATATATATATATACATACACCATTACACATAACATCATACATACGTTATACATACATACATACATATACGTCTTCGCATTTATATATTTTGTATAATGCAACTCTATTGAGCCGTACATTTTGCATTTTATATTAAAAATGATGCGACTACAAACGATATAAAAATTGCATGAAGTTGTATAGAGTTACACAATATAAGGCAAATGTTAAAATATTTGTAGAGTTTATGGAACATAAATAGAGTTATAGTGCTAAACAAAAAATAAAAATTAACAAAATAATAATAGTAATGAAAAATAACGAATACACATAGTATAAATACAAACAATACAAGTTCATTTAAATTGTTAGATTAGTAATAATCAGATTACAATAAATTAATTTAAATTATATAAATATTAATATTATAAACAAAGAATTATATTTCCTTTTAAGAAAAAGTTTTCTTTTTAATTAAAACACAAGATTTTATTAAATGAATAATAGAGAAAAAAATGTTCCTTAACCTATTAGAATAATGTTAACATAGACTTTTCGTACTATGGAATCTGATAGTAATTTAAATTGAATAATACAAATATATATATATCATATATATATATGTATATTTATTTTTTATTATATAATGGTATTCCGTAATCTTGTAAAACGTTTAAATAGGATACAAATTAATTATGTTTTCAATAATACATATAAAATAAAACATGGAACGTAAGTATAGGTTATAAAGTAAAGTTGATTATGTGTTCTTTATTATTAATAATATTTGATCTATTATATATAAATAAATTGAGAAAAATATTATTGATTTATTTAAACTATGAGACTTTGTTACTTATGATAATATACTCTTTTAGGAAATGTCTATATATGCAAAAACAAACATACAGTACAAATGAGAATGTTAAAAAAATTTATGAAATACCTATTGAAAATATCCGAAATTTTAGTATAATAGCCCATGTTGATCATGGTAAAAGTACCCTTGCTGATAGACTTCTAGAAATTACTGGTGCTATAAAGAGGAATTCAGGAAAACAAGTATTAGATACATTGCAAGTAGAAAAGGAACGTGGAATTACGGTTAAAGCTCAAACAGCTTCCCTTACGTATTCATATGAAGGACAAAATTATCTTTTAAATTTGATAGATACTCCAGGTCATGTAGATTTCTCATCCGAGGTATATCGTTCATTATCAGCTTGTCAAGGTGTCATATTATTAGTGGATGCAAATGATGGAGTACAAGCGCAAACTGTTGCAAATTTTTATTTAGCTATTAAAAGAGAACTTGTAGTAATACCAGTAATAAATAAAATAGATTTGCCAACTGCAGATCCAGAAAGAGTAAAGAATCAGTTAAAAACATTATTTGATATAAATGAAAAAGATATATTAAAAATATCTGCTAAATTAGGAACGGGTGTTGATGAATTATTACAAGCTGTACTCAAAAGGCTTCCACCTCCACTTGTAGATAGGAATTTACCATTTCGTGGTTTAATATTTGATAGCTGGTATGACAAATATAAAGGAGCTGTTTCCTTAATATATGTGAAGGATGGAACTTTATCTGTTGGTGAACATATTACATCCTTTACTAACAAAAAATCTTATGAAATTAAAGAATTAGCACTTTTAAGACCTGAGGAAGAACTTGTTAAAACTTTGTGAGTATAGGATTTTATATATGTGTATTTTTTGTATGCTTAAATATATTACATATAATTATAATTAAAATATATATTTATAATTATAATTAAAATATATTGCAGATTCGCAGGAGAAGTTGGAAGTATAAAATGTAATATGAGATCTTCTAAAGAAGCACATATTGGGGATACTTTATATAGAAAAGGTCACCCTGTAGAATCATTAGGTGGATTTACAGCAATAAAACCAATGGTATTTGCTGGAGTGTATCCTATAGATCAATCACACTTTTTTACATTACAAAATGCGATTGATAAACTTATTTTAAATGACAGTGCTGTTGAAGTTGTACCAAGTTCTAGGTATTGATTATTTTCATAATTGAAAAATATAAATTGTATACATAAATTATTAATTAATAATAATATTGTTTTAGTGCTGCACTTGGACGTGGCTGGCGAGCTGGATTTTTAGGACTTTTGCACATGGAAGTATTTATACAGAGGTTGGAACAGGAATATGGTACAGAACCAATAGTTACAGCACCTGGTGTTACATATAAAGCCAAAGTTAAAGGACATAAAAATATAGTACGATATAAAGGAGATATGATTGCCTTCAATAATCCTGTTGATTATCCTGACAAACAAATTACTGTAGAATATTATGAGCCAATGATCATTGGTACTATTATAACACCAGGTATATCTTTTTCTAAATAACAATATAATAATTAATCGTAATTTAATGTCTACTATTATTGGTATATATTAATACATATATGTTAAAATAGATAAGTATATAGGACCGGTAATTTCATTGTGTCTTGAAAAACGTGGGGTTGAACAATATTCCCAAACTATTGGAAATAATAGAACATTATTAAAATTTTTAATGCCATTAAACGAAGTGGTCCTTGATTTTCACGATACATTGAAAACCATTACTTCTGGATATGCTAGCTTTGATTATGAAGATAATGGATATCATCCTTCTGAAATTGTGAAGGTAAAAGGCACAATCTTTAATTTAATATATTCACATTCAATAATTGGTGTTACCTTTTTTTCTTACAGTTAAATATTCTCTTAAATAGTAATATTGTAGAAGAATTAAGTACAATTGTACACTGCACTAAAGCAAGAGAAGTGGGGAAAAGAATGTGTAGTAAACTTTTGGATATTATTCCACGACAATTATTTGAAATATCAATTCAAGCAACAGTTGGAAGTAAGATACTTGCAAGGGAGAATTTGAAAGCATATAGAAAGGACGTTACTGCAAAATTGGTAAAAAATCACATGTAGCTATATTTCATTTGCTATAAAGAAAAATAAATTAAATGTAAATTGTATAAAAAAAAACTATGTATGTGTATGTATATATATATATATATATATATATATATATATATATATATATATATATATATATATACTTTTTTAGTATGGAGGTGATGTTACCAGAAGGATGAAATTATTGGCAAAACAAAAACAGGGAAAGATCAAAATGCGCATGATCGGAAATATTTCCTTGCCACGAGAAACATTTATAAATGTACTCAAACGATAATTTACCGTGTATATATATATATATATATATATATATGATTCTTACTTTGAACAAAAAATAAAAAGAATATATAAAATAAAGATAAAAGGTCAAACATTAAAGGCAAATATTTTATGGTTCACCGAGAATTCTTGCTTGTCTGAGAGGAGTTAATTATACTAAAAAAAGAGGAAAATAGCTTAAGATCACTCGATAACTAATCGATTGCCTGTCTGTTTACGTTCTTCGACGTATAAATAAAAGTGAAAGGTATCTAGCGGAAGTAAATAATTCCAGAATTTTAGCAAAACGCCATTGAGGGTAAAATTGGAACGATGTACGGTTGGTTGATCTTCCTTATGAACGCGACGTTATTGGTGGTGTTCAACTAAGACAAGCTGACAGGTGCTTTCGTAACGTAATGAACATGTCTATGTTGTTCAATTCTTTCACCGATGATCAGAGCGTTTATAAGGGAGGTTGCCCTCTTATAGGTCGTCATAATACGTACGCTCTCATCAGCTAAGGATAACCACCATCTATCTGTACGGTGAGTATTTCGATCTCTTTGGAATTTCCAAAGTTTTTTATTTTCTTTCAAGTTTATTCAACGACCATAAGTTGAATAATTTTCATTAATCTATCATTTTTCGGTTTCAAATTATGAAAAGACCGTTACTTATATATGTATATATATATATATATATATATATATATATATATATATATATTATATTTAAATTTTATTTAATCTATATAGAGTATATAGATCATGTAAGAAACAATGGACAATGTTACTTATGATTTAAACGTTTAATATCATGCTAGAAGGAAAGATTCATAATAGAAATAATCATTTCAAATAATAAAATTACAATATTTATGTTATTATATTTTCACTTTTACCTTATATTGTTATATAATACCTTTGAAACGTTCGTAGATCTTTTGATATAATAACAATATAAACAAACGAGTCTTTCGCCCTATCACGTTTCTCTTCGAGCGATGAGTTGTTCGTTGGCGCTCGGACGGTTCAGACGCGTTTCCTCGATCGTCTCTTGAGTAAGAATCAAGAAAAGGATCGAAGTCGTGTGCGAAATTGTGTTTGTTTTAATATTATTGATATTTATATCGATATATGCACCTATGCCGGTGTAGATATATATGTATATGTATATCGTATATAAGATATCGAAATTATTGTCTTTTAAAGAAGAATGTTTCACATTGGATCGAAGAATCGATAGAGATCGGTGTTATAACGAGTGCAAAAGGAAAGCTAAATTTGTGATCTTTACTTATGTCACCGGGAAGAAATCGCGTGTTAAGTCGTTTAGGGGTGCCTTCGAGAATGACTCTTATATCGAGGAGAGATTCACGGTAATCGACTGGCCGTTGATCCTGCAATTTTCTAAAGCAGACCTGGAAAAATACATACGCGAGAGAGTGGTTCGTGTGGGAGAAGTACCGAGAAGAAGGTACATATTAGTTGACATTCAAGACAGGATACATTCGTCTTTACAAATTTAAATTGGACGTTTGTATTTGTAAACATTAAGAGTTCTTAAGATTTGTTTTGAATTAGGACAAAAGACAGGATAAATTTGTGCTTTTGGAATTTGAATTTGTCGTTTGATCATTATGTAAACTTAAATGTCGTAAAGTTTCGTTTTGAATTAGAAAAAAGACAGACAGAGAGAGAGAGAGCGGAGGGAGAGAAAGAGAGAGAGCGAGAGAGTATAAGAAGTAGGGAAAAAGGAAAAATAGAAAGAGATTAGATTAGAAATCATCTAAAGTACGTTGTAAAGTAGGAGAAGGAAATAAAAAAAAGAATAATTATCTTCTTCTTCGTTATAAAGACGAAGTTATTATATCTGAAATGTTGTATATCTCGTGAAGAACCGATGGGAATGCTGACTATGTGTCATTCCATGTCGTTTACGAAGTACATCTTTCGTGATCGTCGATAAAATCTGGACGATCATCTTTTTATATTACACTTTTTGTTATGTCAAGTGAAAAAAAGGAATAAAAATAAATGAAAATGTGATTAACTGTACATCGCGTGAGATCGTGAAAAATGATAGAAATGATAGAAATAGTAGAAAAATGTTTAAAAATGAAATAAATATTTGTCTCTTCTCTCCCTCTCTCTCTCTCTCTCTCTCTCTCTCTCTCTCTCTCTCTTTCTCTCTCTCTCTCTTTCTCGTAAAGAATTTAAACGAAGTTTTCAGATTCCCGAGCAAAGTGGCAACACTTTTAATCGGAAAAGTCGATCACCCCACTGTGACTGCGTTCGTCGAAGATGAGTGCATTCCCTCTCGGTGACTATAACTGCATTCGTATAGTATCTTTCCAACTGTTATATGCACGTATTTATTACTTGTCTCAGCCAGTGGCGCTTCAGATAATAACGAAAGAGAAAAAAAGAGAGAGAGAGAGAAAGAGAGAAATTAATGCGTGCAACAATAGGTCATAGTCTGGGATGAGTCCTCTTTTCAATTTGCGGGCATTCCGTTATCGAGGAGAGCGTGTGCCTCTCCTTACAGTCCTTTCCTTACAATCGTCGCAATACGGAAAGCCAATGAACGGGTTATTTAAACGAGGAGTATTTTTTTAAACGAGGAGTGCGTATTTAGGAGTGTTCCGTTTTTAGCGACAAATTAAGATACGATGTAATTATTTTTAATGTATACGCATTCGATGAAATAACGTATACCTATTTCTTGTTGTGATTAATCAACGTATCATTTTTATCGGTCCTTTTTGCCATCAATAAATTGACATTATTTCGTGCTTCTCTTGTACATGTTACTTTATCAGATTCATATTGGAGTTAATCTTGACCTTTCGTAAATAAAAAAGCAACCGCGATTCTTTTCGCGAATGCGAGATAAGCCAGGCGCAACAACGACGACAACGACAACGACAACGACAACGACAATGACAATGACAATGACAACGACAACAAGAACGAGAACAACGTCATTTCATTTAATTGGGAGATATTAGAAGTTGAAGTTCGACGAGAAATAGCACGTCGCGTCTTCGTATAACGATGTTGACTCACGAGTACGGCAACTTTATCGTAGGTCATTGAATTCGTCTCGATGTACTTTACGATACTCTTAAAAGAGAAAAAAGAAGGAATAAAAAGAAAGGAAAAGAAAGAAGAGACAAACCTGATTCCTTGCATAACTTCCTCGAGAAAGAGAGAGAGAGAGAGAGAGAGAGAGAGAAAGTTGTTATCGTCTTTGATGTACTCTCACAAACGTCGATATATTATTAGACATTGATGAATTTTATTAGACTCGCTAATTCTGGTCAGTATCATCGTACCTAGATTATTTATGTTACTTGTTTTGATGTAAGTGGTAAAGTCACTGTTTGCTAGCATCGCGTCTGGCACGCGTCTACCAAGTAATATTACGAATCCAAATCAGTAATTCCATGAAGTTTTAATGATCGACTTTCGATTTCGAGATTTTTTTTTCCCAAAAATCTAATACGATTTTTTAATTCTATTGTTACATTAAAAGAACTATATAATTCGACAAAATGAAATTGATATCAGCTTTGAGTTCCGTGTTCTTTATATGAATGGAAAAGTTATGATTTATCAATGAGCATCTATATAATGTTTACAGAGCAATTGTTTTTCCTTGAAGATTTCTTAATAAAAATTTGTTTCCATTAGATCTCTCTTTCTCGCTCGCTCTCTTTCTCTTTCTATCTCTCTTTTTCTAAAGAAAAAAATCGGTGTATATTCGTTCAGCTTTTCTGAAATCAACGGATAGAATTGCAGTCAACGTGGCGCCAGAATGCGTCTCGTGGATAACGGCCCTATTTTCGCATATCAAAACAACAGTATAATTATCTTGGAGATTCAATGACTCGGAGCTAAAATATAAACAAGCAGACCACTATCCTCATTCCACGTTATGCGATGTTCACAATGTTGGAATGTCTAGTCGTACGTCTTAACGATAGCCGCGATTTGTCTACTACCTCAATGATTGCAAAATCTAACTCGATTAATCTTCGAAACTAATCGACGTCCTACATCAGTGTTAAAACCAACTCTTATTATGATAATTTTTCTTTTTATCTAGTTTAAATGAATCGGAGACAAAAAGAAAAGATTAATATAATTGTGTCAATGTATTATTTGTTTGCAAATTTAGTCGAATTAATAAGTCGAAGCAAAGTGCACGTTGATAAAGATATATTCAGTAAGATGACCTACAGACTAAATTTACATTTTTTCTTATATATATATATATATAAAATAAAAAAAAAATAAAAAAAAAAAAACAAAAACAAAACAAAAAAAAACAAAAAAAAGAAACAAAAAAAAATACAAAAAGAAAAAAACAAAAAAAAAAACGCGTCTCTTCAACTTTGTTTACAGATGTCTACATATCGATTCAACAACGCCTTTCTGGCTTTGGTGCTCGTCGTAGCGGCTTTCTTAATACAATTCGGAAATTCTCAATATTCTTTCCAAGATAAGCGACAGTCGCAGACGCTGCATAAGTATTGCGGGAAAAATCTATCGAATGCACTTGGATTGCTCTGCGACGGCGTCTACAATTCTATGTTCAAAAAGAACGGGCAGGGTAAGTTACGGTAACATTGTATATATGAATATGTATATACTATATCTTTTAATATATACCTTGTATTTCATATCGTTAGGTATCTTAGTACGTTTCTATGTTTCTTTTTAATGAATCAAATTAATGAAAAATAATATGAAATTATACTTATGTAATTTGATCCAAGATTAATTGCGTAAAGTGCATTTATTCTAATCATCATTTTTAATCGAAGTTGCAATAATTTTATTCATTATCTATATTCGACGAGCGCATTATTTCACAAATGTAATTTTTAAAGGAAAAAAAAATCTAATAAAATATATCGTTATTGCGTTATTTTCAGAAATGGAAATGGACGATTATCCGTTTGCTTATGACGAATCATATCCATTTAGATCGGCAGTTACAGCGAATGCAATGATGGGTCGTTTTGCCGGTACACGCTTTCGAAGAGAATCTAGAGGCGTTTATGATGAGTGCTGCGTGAAACCATGCTCGATTCAGGAATTAACTAGTTATTGCGGCCGTGTTGCGCAATAATTATCGACGATCAGTTAAATCGATCTCTGCTTTACCACTCTTCGTCTATTACCGTAAATGTGATAATACCGACGATAATGACGTATCAGGTCTCTGCTTTACCATTATTCTCTTCTGTAATACCATAATGTGATAAATGACAATTAATGTACACCACATCTCTGCGCGACACCTATCGAAAGCTTTATACATGTTTAAAATGCATATAAAAAAAAAAAAAAAATACGGAGACACCGGGTGACCCACAAATAATGAGTTCACGTAAGATAAACATTATTTATTTTGCGTGGATCAAAAAACATTCGCCTACTGCTTGCCTATGAACGTTCGGCCTGAAAAAAAAAAAAAAGATTCAAGACATATATGTTAAGTTAAATCAATAATCATATGCCTAGATATCTTTTCAATCACTTAGAAATTACTTCGTAGATTTTCATAATAAAAGAACAAACATTGATTTTTCGTCAATGAAAACTGTGATTGTTAATCGTTTGTTGAATGAAATAATGTTGTTCGAAAGTACATATATATATATATATATATGATATAAAATATATGTAATATATATATATATAATCGAAGTAATATTCAGAACGTTCGAAGTGTGCTTTTTAGCGAATGGTTTTTTAAACTTTTATGATAATATTATTTTTACAGCCGAAAATATTTAATAATACAAGTATCCAATAAGATTGTGTAATTGAGATTGAAAGTTCGAATAATTGGATTTCGATCGGAGTTGGCGAGATGTATTGATGAAATATATTTTATATAGTTGAAGAATCTAGGAACACGAGGATCATTAGACTTTGCAAATATTGATCGATTACAAATTTCGATTCTTAAGTTTTTATTCTTAAGATGTGGAATACGAATTTGTAAATTCGTGTAGCCGAATACTCGGCATTTCTTAGATAGAAATCTATTGGAAATAACGTCCATTGGACTCAAGCGAGGATGGCAAAAAAATTTCAAGAGAGAAATATATTATATATATGTATAAATATATATATTATATATATGTATAAATATATATATATATAAATATATATATAAATACATATATATAAAATTTATGTATGTATATATATATATGTGTGTGTGCGTGTGCGCGTGAATTGTGCTATTTTCGCAAGGATAGTTTGCAGCAAAAATTTAACAACGTCGTTGCTTTCTAAAGATCTTTTTACATTCGTAAGAGCAATTATAGATCGATTTCTAATGATCTGATCTGAAAATTTTCGATCATTCTATGATATGAAAATTTTCAATCATTCTATAATCTGAAAAAGATCTTCGCTCATAATGTCGCAATGCTATGTGCTTCAATACCATCTTTTGAAGCACACTTTGTTGATACATTTTAATAACGCGTAGTGTAAAAAATTCGCCGAGATTAAATCGTTGCATTGTAAACAGTACCATTGTAATCGTCCATGCTTGTGCTATCGCGATTGATTTCAATTTATTTATATTTAATCGTCATACAATGATGCAAAGATGATAAAGAGGCAAACATTACTATACCGTCATTAATAATTTTCACTGATTCATAATCCCTTTGTACTTCTTATACTGCAAACTATCGCTTTTTCTTAGCTGATCGATCGAATATATATTGAAAACAAAAAAAAAACAAAGATATATAAATAAAATGACCTGTATTATTTATTAGACATTTCCTATTTTCTTATTTTATTATATGTTAAAAATATGACTAAATTTATAAATGTATTGTAATAAAGATAATTTTGTAAACATTCTGTTACCGCGATTTGAAGCTTTAATAAATATAATCAATGTTGTTTTTAATTGATAAATGAATAAAAAATATTAACGACTAATAGTCATTCGATGATTAAATTGGTATTTTAATTTGACCTTTCATCAAGAAAATACAAAATTAAATATGTTCTTATGAAATCTAGGCATTACCTATTTACGTAACAAACAAGCAAATTATCGCTACTTCACGCGACAAACATATCCAATTTTAGCATAATATGGAAATCAGTAGTGAAGGTACGAATTTCTTCTTTTTTGTCGCCAATTTCTAGGAGAGCCACAATACAAAACTTTTTTGTCGAAAACAGCATTTATGCACTGAAAAAATTCTAATTTCTTTATTACTCTCATTGTTTCTTATTTGTTTTTATACTTACTATTTATTTTTTTTTTTTTTTATAGGTTAAACACTATATTATCTATTGTATTAACGCGTCTATTGTAACGCCATTATTCTAATAAATTTCAGAATTCAAGACATGCATCAGTAATTTTCTTTCCACTTTTATAATATTTCTATTATCTTTTATATATTATTTTTTATCTCTTATTTATTTATTTATTTATTTGATCGCAAATAATATATATATCGTGGTAATATACGTTTAAATACACTTTTGGATATTTATATAAGTAACTAAAAAAGAAACAAAAATAATATAAAAAGTTTGTACAATTAACTAACACTTTTCAATTATTTTCTCTTAAAGTAATATAACTTGTTATATCATTTTCATTTTGCTTTTGTTAGATGTTATTATTCTTTTTACTGCACACAACAATTTTTCTCAATCTATATAGTCTCATAGTTCATATTTTCCCCATACTTGTCGTTGAAATCACAGAAAACAGAAGTACCAACTTTCATTAGAAAAACTTTATGTACAACGAGAGTACATGTATGAATCGACAAATATAATTTACTTTGAGTTTTATACTTAGCGTTATCAAGTAATTAGTAAAATTTGTTACGCTCCTTTTTTTTTTGTTTTTGAATTAAAAAATTATAATTTTGCTGTTATAAGAAAATGTCAAAATGACAGAAACATACAATCCATTCGTATATTGGGCTCAAACTGAGAATCAGATTACATTAAAAGTCGATTTGGCTGACGTCAAGGTATACAAGTCATTGTCAATATAAAAGTTCATATATATATATATATATTTTAGTAATAATTATTAACATTATTAATATGTTTTATAGGATATTAATATTAATTTGCAAGAAAAGAAGTTGCAAATAAGTGCATACGGTCAAGGTGCAAGAGGGTGCAATAATTATGGATTTAGTATTAACTTTCATGAACTTGTTAATCCTGATGTATGTTTAACTATAAGATGCAATCATAATTGATGATATTTTATAAGTTATAATCCTTTATATGTATAATGATTGTACCTTGTAGGAAAGCAATTACAAAGTGATTGATCGTCAGATAGATTTTACATTGAAAAAACAATGTTGTGGATGGTGGCCACGATTGACTAGTCAACCACAAAAACCACCATGGCTTAAAATAGATTTTGATAAATGGAAAAGTGAAGATATGGATGATAATGAGTATGAGAAGCGAGATGTTTCTACCGATTATCCTGATATGTATGATAAATTACATAAAGAAGAACTTGGATATAGGAAAGGTAGAAATATTATGTAGAAATTAATATCAATACTTATCCTAATACATTATATTAATTTGAATAATTTTTATATAACAGAGGATTTTAAGAAGGTATACTTAATCATCTACAACTTATGTCAATTTGTCGGATTTCTTTATATTCTTGTCGTTATGGGCGTGAAATATTCTCGTGATGGACCAGGTTAGCAATTACTATATCGTATCAATCTTTAGACATAATATTCTTTCCCAATCTCAATCATAACTATATTATTAATTGCAGCTTCTATGAAACATACGTACGCTACTGTTGGAAATCCAATGAAATTTATACAGTTGCTACAATTTTTAGAAGTTATGCATCCTTTATTTGGTTATACCAAAGGTAGCATAATGATACCTCTCTTACAAATAGGAGGCAGATCATTTGTATTATTTTGCATGATAGAAGGAGAATCACGTATGCAAACTAAACCAGTTGTGTTTTATCTCTTTATTGTATGGAGCGCAGTAGAAGTAATCAGATATTTATATTATATTACACAATTATTGAATGTAGATATTTATTTCTTAATGTGGTTAAGGTATACAGTATGGATACCATTGTTTCCATTAGGTATAATATGCGAAGGTATTATAATTTTGCGTAACATTCCATATTTTGAAGAAACACAACGTTTTACCATATCGTTACCAAATTCGTTCAATTTTTCTCTTCATTTTCCGACTTTCTTGCGAATTTATTTATTATTATTATGTATACCTGGTATTTACACAATGATGTCGCATATGAATCATGCTCGTTATAAAAAACTTGGGAAATCTAATATAAAAAGGAAATACACATAACTTCATTTTACATAGTATATAAATATAACTTAAAATAATAGCCAAAGATAATATTATTTTTAGTATAATATATACTATAATATAATTTTTCTTATTTTTTTTTTTTCATGTAAAGGACATATATTAATTATTATGTGACATTTACTGTGACTATTAGCAAAATATATTTCTATATTTCTTCTTATACAGTAGATCAATACTATGTAGATCAATATTTAATTATCAATCTAATTAATTAACTATTAAACTTTTATTTAGGCTAATGTCTATCATATGATATAATTAAATTGAGATCACGTTGTGAAATAATATTTATGTCTACATATTTTTATTTGACTTTTTTTATCATTATTATTATTATTATTATTATTTAAAATTAATCAAAATAATAAGCCAAGATGAAAATAATTCTACGAAATAGTTAGTCAATGATTAAAATTCGTACATTGATTAACTACATTGTAGACATGCCGTGATTCATTGACAAATTATTCTTTAGGATCTTTCCCATTGATTAATTATTTTCTAGATATTTCGTAACTCATTGATGAAATTCTCCTGAATAAATGTATAATAATAAATTAAAATTCTATCAAAAAAGATTTAAATTTATTCGATGAGCACACCATGTACGCATGCACACATACATATATACATACATATATATATATATATATATATATATATATATACATCTTTAGGAAATTACATGTATAAATATTATTTTTGGAATTGCAAATTTGCGAACACGTATTTTGTATTTATCAAATCATAAATCTGAAGTAATAATGCTGTAATAAAATCACAAATGAGTCATCTTCGTTGGAAATACCAGATTATTGACCTCGCTTTAATTTCTAATGAAATATGATTAACGTAACAACATGTATTCACAGATCTCTCATTAGTAATAATCTGTTCAGGAAATTCTGCAATAGATGATGATCTATAACTATTATTATTATGCATAAGTGTAGCAGATGACAATGATGAATATAATTGTAAAAGGAAGTAATTTATTTATAGGATTGTAATGTCACACTTTATAAATAGTATGTACTCATTGTTATGAGGAAAAAACTCTCGTTAGAGACTTTTGACACGCTTGGGTATTTCATTTAATGTATTTTTTTCAAAATGATAACAAAAGAAAATATGAATATAGGGTGCATAATGCGTATAATACATTGTATATATAAATCTGAATGGGAGCGCAAAAGTTAGTTTTTCTATCGTTCGTTGTATCGATAAGTAGCGACGCAGTTTATTTCTTTTCCCTATCTGCAAAATGTATAACTTTTTTTATATATTAACGATTATGTGCTTTATACAAAAATATGCTAAAGCACAAACTAATACAATTGTTTTTGATGGTACTACGACTGCTAATACTTTAGCACCAAGTATGTATCAATTGCTTAAATTAATTTTAATTATTAATGCTTAACAATTAACTCGTAGAATTATTTCGAATCAATGCATAATCGTATTCTGATTAATATTTTAGCTAGTACTACATCTGCAGGATGTAGATGTGTACCTGCAGGCACTTGTGATGTTGGTGGTAGTAATGGTATTGATATAAGAATTGTAAACACGGTACGAATATATTCATTTCATGTAATTTATTATACAGCATATCTTTATACATACATATATATATATATTTTTTTTTTCTTAGCTTTATTATTATGTTTATTTCATTGTACAGGGTGTAACTTGTTCAGCAGGCTTAATATATTGTTGTACATCAGGAAATATAATTGATACTAGTTGTGGAATAAGAAAAATAACTCTTACTGCTCAACCAGAAGGAGTTGCTAGTTACGGAGAATATCCTTGGCAAGCAGCACTTTTAACATCAAGTAATTCATATATTGGATCAGGAGCTCTTATTAATGCCAATCATGTTCTTACTGTGGCACATAAAGTAACTCCTTACTTGTAAGTGTGACATTACATTTGTTTTTGCATCAAAAACATAAATACTTTATGTGTATTTCTCATAGGACTGGGGGTCTTAAAGTAAGATTAGGTGAATGGAATGGACAAAGTTCTTCAGAAACTTATCCTTATAGAGAATACAATGCACAAAAAATATTTGTACATCAATCTTATGACTCAAAGAATCTTCAGAATGATATAGCAGTTATTAGATTAAGCTCGTCTGTACCTATTGCAAGTAGTCCAAATATTAATACTGTATGTCTTCCTACTTCAGTACCAGCTGCACCAACAAGGTATATTTATTAAGTCTTGATGATAATAAGTATATGAAATTGAAATTGATTATTTCCTAATATATTAATGTATTAATATTTTTAAAGATGTTGGGTATCAGGTTGGGGAAAGAATGCATTTGGTAATAGTGGTAGTTATCAGAATACACTCAAAGAAGTTGATGTACCCATAGTAAATCAAAATAATTGTGAAACTTCTCTTCGTACTACTAAAGTAGGACAGTTCTTTACCCTCGACAGAAATAGCTTTATATGTGCAGGAGGAGAATCAGGAAAAGATGCGTGCACGGTAGAGAACTCAAAATTAAATTTTTACGTACTTTTATTGCATAATAATTAAAATCATTAGACATAATATATAATTTCATAGGGAGATGGAGGTGCACCATTGGTGTGTCAGTCAGGTAATCAGTGGCAGATTATTGGAATGGTAACATGGGGTATTGGTTGTGCCACTAATGGAATTCCAGGTGTATACGTCAATGTGATTAATTATATTTCGTGGATAAATGAAAAATTGACTCAGTCATAAACCACAGTTTGTAAGTAATGTGCTAATTCGTGAAATTAATTGATTAAAATATATTAATGAACTTTTAATATACTTTAATAGTATATACAATTGCCAACTTTAGGTAATAATTTTATATAGGGGTTTACATTTTTCAAATAATGTAATTCTTTAACTTTACAGAATCAAATTATCGACCTCAGAGATTACCGACGTTACCTCACATGATTAAAAAACAACAATGTTTCTTTGTTTACTAGTAGATGGCATATAATTTGATGTCCACAATGTGCTGCCATCTTTCTATCTTGATGGAACTAAATAGTTAAAAAACATTAATTAAAACGATCATATGTTTTCTATCAATTTTTATAAATGATCATATGTTTTCTGTCAATTGTTTATGTGTTTTACGTGAATCATTTATAAATGATTATATTTTTATTATTTTTTGTCAATTTATTTATATCACTATAGAAGTAAAAATAATGTAATATTTAAAATAAAAATCGTGTAGAAACTAAATGGGATAATAAAGTGTGAACTAAAAAGAGACGAAAAGAAAGGAAAGGAAAGGAAAAGAGAATGAAAGTAAAGAAAAAAAAAAAAAAAAAAAAGAAAGGAAAGAAAGAAATCTGCATTAAAAATTATTCAGAAAATATTAAATTAACGAATGATAAATACCAAGAATAAAGTAAATAACTAACAAATTTAACATTTCATATTCATTGAAAAAGAAAATGAAAATTCTCCGAAGGAGTAAAGTATTATTCGATCGATTGGGATCTGTTACTATCGCATATTTCGATTTTCTGTACACTGATTCCCTCTCACAGTGCACGTGTCAGTCCGTTTAGAATCTCGTATTGGTGGATTGGTACGCGCGGTATGCGGTGTGTGGTGGTTGTTGAAGAGTAGTGGGGAGTGCGGGTGGGAGTGTAAAAAGGGGAAGGGGAGGGTAGGCGTCGACCGTCTCGACGAGTAGGAGGAGTGTCGTAGCCGCAAACGTAGGTAGCTTGAGGTGGCTTGAGTGAAACGCGGGCGTCACGACGACGTCGGCGTCGTTGCTTCAACTCCTGCGATTCCTTCAGCGGCCATATTGCCATCTACCTGGGGCGGAGCACTTGACTCCCTCTTTCTCTTTCTCTTTCTCTTTCTCCTTCTCTCTTTCTTCTCCCACTCCCTCACGAGATTTCGTTTTCCTCTTCTTCCTCTTTCTTTTCCTTTCCTCTTCTTCTCACTCACTCACTCACTCACTCACTCACACTCTCTCTCTCTCTCTCTCTCTCTCTCTCTCTCTCTCACCTTTCTTTTTCTTTGACTTCTTCTTTTTCTTTTTCTTCCTTCTAAAGGGGCTCACTGCGTTTATAGACTGCAGGTTGCGCTCGAACTACACCTGTGATCGTTCGCGTAACGACCCACCCTGACTCCCCTTTATCTTTTATTTCTTTTCTTTCATTCTTTTTCTTTTTTCTTTTCGTTTTCTTTTCTTCTTTCTTCCTTTCTTTCTTTCTTTTTCTTCTTAACCGGATGGACTTTTGTCGGTGTACCTCTCTATGTGTACCGAGGAAACATCGTCTCTCGTTTGGTCATCGAGGAGATAACGTTGGATTTGTTTTAGTCACGATCCATCTTTCTTTCTTAATCATTTTTCTAAGTGATCGATAGATAATTATAAATATAATAATAATACTTTATATATGTATTTTATATATTGAGAATGAATGAAATCGATGATAATTTATGAACATGATTATAATGTATTTATATATTTTTATTTAAATGAAAATCAAATGGATCAATTTTAATGGCATTTCAATGGTGTTAATGTTAAATTGTAATGTAGTATCTTGTATCGCAAATTATATCTTTTTTGAAATTTGTTATTAACATTACGTCGAACGTACTTTTCCTTTTACGTACAATCTTTTGACTCGGCGAGATGTCCGTTGATTTACGACGAGTTACAACATCACGACGACGGTAATGTCGGCGACTACGTTCTTTTAGTATGTATTTCGTTTTACGATTAGGCGAACCGCCAGTGTAATTGCCAGTTTTGTCTTTAACGCTCGTCGTGCGCCGATGTTATTCCACTTGCATATACGCATCAGATGTCCCATAGATCATTCCGCGCTAAAATTACTTTCTATCGTAAGTCGTAATAATTACGATGGGACTCGTGAGAACGAGTACGTGTACGTACGTACGTACATTTCTCTCCGTACCTGTGCAAAAAACTAGTGATGTTCGAATTAGTTCGTCGATTTTTTGTTTTTTTTCTGTTTTTTTTTTTTTTTTTTTTTTTTCATTATTAAAGAAATATTAATATCAATACATATTTGTAATGGTAGAATTAATTTTATCGAAATACACATTGATACCTTTAATTATCTTTCCCACTTAAATTCTTTCCCATAGGTATAAATGTTTTCATTTGGATGTTTAAAATCGAAATTCCTCTAATCATGTTAAACTTAGATAAGCGTATGGACATGGTATGAAAATGTTAAAAAAAAAAGATCGAGGAATGAGGTTCGCGGTCAAACTGGGCGGTATCGTATTTCTCGTAAATCATTTTTGTCGACGTTACGTTCATCGAAGTCACACGCGAGTCCGTTAGTCCAACGCGGCAAGGAATCGACGGTGAGCGTTATCGTCTCGTGGCAACGTGCAATTACTCGCCGGTGGCCGATACCCACGTCGAGTTTATTTTTCGTAAAAATGTTTACATCAGTCGATCGAATCCGTGGCTGACTCGAGAGCGCGAGGCTGCCCAAACATCGACGAGTCTTGTTTACACCGCGAGTATTTATGGGATACGGTCCGCCCACGAGAGAAGAGAGAGAGAGAGCGAGAGAGAGAGAGAGAGAGAGAGAGAGAGAGAGAGAGAGAGAGAGAGAGAGAGAGAGAGATGGTCGTTTTCGGAATTCGGAGCATCCCTGCAGCGAGAGAAGTTCGAAACAGACTCTCTCTCTCTCTCTTTCTCTCATTCCGTTGAGTTGACCCTCCTGGATATGCTTAACCATGGAATGTTCCCAGCTTGATCCTCAGAATCCTGAAACTCGACCGATCTCTTTCCTATCTGGTAACATCCGTCGAGGGACGCGATTAAACTTACTTTCCCGCGCTTTATCCTTCGAAGGGATGACGTATGTTCGCCGAAAGAGAAAGGATCTTTTTTCCTTTAAATCCTCCTTTAAAAAAATCATACAAATGTATATCGTTCTACGATCTTTCCTGATTAATCTCTCGTTAGGGAAGACAATTTTTATCGTTAATTTTGATCAATCAAATTTTATCTCGATTTCGCATCGACGAACCCGATGGTAGATCGATACCATCCATCGTGAGAAAAGAATGAAAGAACAAAAAAAAAGAAGAAAGAGAGAGAGAGAGAGAGAGAGAGAGAGGGAAGACGTCCATTTTCACCGTCATGAATCACATGATATGATTTTGAATAGGCGCGAATGACATAAGTCAAAATGAGGATTTTGACGGTACACAGGAATAGGCAGGTATCCTTTAGCAGGATACGCCAATCTGCCACGATGAGGACGAACACGAGATGATTTATATAGAAGTTAATGGCTCGAAGGTCGGCTCTTGTCATTTGGTCTCTCTCTCTCTCTCTTTCTCTCTTTTTCTCTTCTTTAACCCCTGCTTTAAATTATACAATACGTAGAGCCACGCAACAATGTAATATAACCGATGTCGATTACACGTCGGAAAGGAGACGGAGAGATGCTCGCGTGCCCCCGGAAAACCGTTTATTTTTACATCGGATCCATCCTAGACGGTAGTGAACAAAATCTCGAACGGTAGTGAAAACAAATCAATCTAAATTTGATTTGTATATTTTCCTGGGACGTGAAAAAACACGACTCGTCCGTTGTATGTATGTACATACCTATTTCTAGGCGGGGGATGAGAAGGGAGATTGGCCTGGCCAATCCTATATGGTATCGATGAATTACAATGTGTACAATACCTACATATACGTGTTGTATGAAAAGTATCGCGAATAGCAAGCACATTGATTCTTTACATCCTCGTTTATAACAATAAGCTTAGAATTTCGATAATTTTTAAATTACGGAATATATATGGGATCGGTCTTGTTCCATGATCTATCGATTTCACAGTTGATTTAAGTACGATGAAAGGATAAAGTAAACAAACGTAAGATCAATGATTAATCTAATCGTAAATAATAACACGTTGAAATTCTTTCGTTTCTCTGTACGAGCAATTAAAAATATCTTTCTTATGATGGATTAAGCAAGTAATTACGTTTCATTCACGTACGAATTTCTAGGGATAGATAAACGTCATTTGGATTAAATTATTCAATCGAGATATTCCTCGTGGCGCGTACCACGGGTGAGAAGAGAACTAAAAGGATAGATATATAAGTAAGAAGAGCGAAACAAAAAATAAGAAGAAGGGAAGAAAAGAAAAGAAAAGAAAAGAAATGAAAGGAAAAAGAAAGAAAGAAGAAGAAGAAGAAGAAGAAGAAGAAGAAGAAGAAGAAAGAGAGGACACCTCGGTACGGAGAGAGGAGATGCGTTTATAATGCGCGTTCGAATGCACTCGGAGTAGGTACACGTGCAACTCGTACGATGCATGTTTATCGCGGTGCAACGTGCGTCGGGTGGCCCGCACAACGGGGGTCTCCGCATCTCCGACGTGAATTTATGGCCGACGAAATATTTTATCATAATAATACAGAGAGTAAAAGGGAAAGAAAGAGAGAGAGAGAGAGAGAGAGAGAGGGATTGAGGAAGAGAGAGAGAGAGAGAGGGAAGGAGGGTTGGTACTGGTGCAAATGAGCCACGATGCCCGTGTAACTTGCATGAACGGACTTCTTTCTCCACCCTATCTCTTCTACACCCGTCTCGTATCTTCTCTCTTTCTCTTTCTTTCTTTCTTTCTTTCCCTTTCTCCCCCCTTTCTATCTCTCTTTCTCTCTCTCTCTTGGTCTTTCTTTCGTTTCTTATCTTTTCGGCTCCGGAAAAGGACGTATCCAAGCTGGTACTCCGACGTTTTTTTCGATAATCAATTAACGAGGTATAATTCATTGCTCAAACTCGTTGTTCGATTAACATTCGAACTTCGTGACTATCGAACGTCTTTATAGGCAAAGTCTTAGTTTATTAGTAATACCTTGGACATTAATAGAACGAAAAAAAAGCCAGATAAATTTGACAAGCAATTGCATCGTCTGTGAGAAACTTTGATATGAATTAAATACGTACGGATGATATTTAATCGATTTTATTTTAGACGAAAAGTAATTATCTATTTGTATCATAGTTCAATTAGGTAATTGAATTATTAGATCAAATATTGATAGATAAGTGTTATGGATGGGGGGGTGATTGGAAAATGCTATTTGTATAAGAGAAAAATGTATGTTGATTAATATGATTTATCATCATATTGATCAAAGGATCCCTGTATAGTATCTGTATCCTACATTGTACCATGTTTAGCTGATGATCGTCAATATAGGCTTTTCCAATATAGTTACGTAGTCGATAACGTTTTTCCTGATTTTAAAGTGGGATTACAAATAATTATATTGAAGTGTCGATCGACAGATCGGATCCCCGTAAAATTAGCTTGAAAGGTAGAAGGCAAATGGAGCAAGGAAGGAGGCATGGGTATCGATGTTTTGTTGTACTAGCAGACTGACAGCTGGGATAAAAGAATTAGTGAAATTCAAGAATAGTGGATTGGACGAGGTCGAATGCCAAACGGCAGGTGAAATGTCCTTCGTCCGCTTATATTTGACGGGTTAGGATTACTTCAAAGCACTTAAAACGAAATCCTGATTCCCTTTCTCTTTCTCTTTCTATTCTTTTTTTTTCCCTGGTTCGACCATCGTGTACGGTTTTAAACAGTGTGGCAAGTGGTGGTCCACCACCATTTTGCCGAACATTATTCAGCTCCGCGGGTGATCCCTACCAAGACCTCTCTTTTCTTTCTGCTTTCTCTTTTGACCCTTCCATCGTCCTCTTTCCCTATTACACCCGCGTCCTTTTCCTTTTATTTTCTTTTTCTTCCCCTTTCCCTTCCCTTTCTTTTCCTTTCATTCTTTCTTCTTTTCTTTACTTTTTTCTTTCTCTCTCTCTCTTTCTTTCTCTAATCTCTCATTGTATCTACGGAGACGTTTTGACTTCAGGGAAAGGCATATAACTATCGACGAATCGAGATAGCAAGGTCTTGCAAGACCTTTTCAGACCTGGAAAACCAGATTCTAAGAGATCGGTCTGGTTCATTGATCAAACCCATCAGTAAAGGGGATACAAGAGGAAGGAAACAAAGAAGATCTCTCTCTCTCTCTCTCTCTCTCTCTCTTTCTCTCTAGTCTTGTCCCGGATTCCATGAGTTTCTTTTTCACGATTAAAACTTGTTTAACCAGCGTGTTCAACTGGCACACATAGTTTAAACGATACCTTATTATGTGTGACCTGGCATCCAAATAATGATAGATAACATGGTTACACAGCAAATATTCTGCCAACGCATAACATATATATATATATATATATATATATATATATATATATATATGTCGTCTTTGCCGTTCGTTTGTTAATCGTTAATTTGTGCTGAAGTTACGTATTTACATATACATTGGTACATATATATATATATATATATATATATGTATATATATATATATATAAGTATATATACGTATGTACGTTTATGAGAGATTCACGAGTCGAAAGAACTAACACGCGTCTTACGAAAACTCACAAATTTTCACGTTCACCTCAGGGGTATATAGCGCCGTTCATGTATTTAATCGCGTTCGCGTGCAAGACAGAGACAGAAACAGAGACGGAGACAGAGACACACACAAAGAGAGAGAGAGAGAGAGAGAGAGAAAGAGAGAGAGAGAAGATGAGAGAGTGAGAAAGAGATTCCTCGAAAACTCGCTTTTGTATCTTACACCTACTACCTTTACTAGCAACTTTATGTACCGTATCGAGATAAGATGAAGCAAGATCTTTTATCAAGATAATGTACCACTTCTGGTAGCAACCATCGAAAAATATAATCTTCATAAGAGATATAGGTAAGAGAACACTACCGTAGCGATTATACGAGCTGTGGTTAGTGAATAATATTAAGATCGTAATATTAAGAAGCTCCATATATTCGAGTTAATATTTCGTTCGTTTCTTCATTTAATATATTCAATGTACCCAAGATGATCGTGTTTTAAAGTTAACCACAACATCCTTTTACTCTGGTATTATCAAACTGGGTGAAATTTTAGAAAACCTGACAGAGAGATAGATAGATAGAGAGAGAGAGAGAGAGAGAGAGAGATTTTTCATCATATTTATCTGGTATTTGAACTATACCAGAATACTGGAGGGGATAGGGAAAGGATAAATTTATCTAAAGGGTAACTTATACAATGAAATAAATGGGAGAGAAAGCGAGATGAATGAAAAGGACATAGCGAGGGAAGCTTTTGGAAGAAAGAGGAATAGAAGAAAACGAAACAGTCTTACGGCGTGGGTATGCGATCACACGCATGTTTCTCGTTCGGCCCAGCGGGTGGTGGTGTATGGTCCTTTTTTTTTTCTTCTTTTCTTTTTATTTTTTCTTTGCCTCATTTCTTCCTTTCCCTATCCTTCTGTCTTTCTCTCCCGATTCCTCTCGATCACAGAGAACTCGAAAGCGCGTCCTCCTTTCTTCCCTCTTCCTTCTCTTTCATCCTCATCTTTATCTTTCTTCTCTCCTCTTGCTACTCCTCTTCTTCTCATCATTCA
>NC_140825.1:4060000-4070000 GCF_050613455.1 Vespa mandarinia | reverse complement strand
ATCTACATAAACTTGGCTGAACCACCTTGCTTCTCTCTCTCTCTCTTTCTCTCTCCCTCTTTCTTTTTTTCTTTCTTTCTTTTTTCTTTCTTATCTCTCTCTTTAAAACGATCGAAAAACGGCACGCATTTTTTCCCTGCAAAAACTCCAGGAACCAGATTTCAAAATTGTTCGAATAGTTTATACTGTTCGATTAATGTTAAATATTATGGTACATTAATTAAACGTCATGTCTGTGAAAAAAAAAAAAGAAAAAAATAAAAAGAAAAGAAAGAAAAAAGGAAAAATAATTAGATACTAGAAGTCGTCGTCTAATTCTCCTATTAGATTTAATTCCCTGTTCCATTGCTTTCATCTACGATTGACACCAACAAAATTGGCCACATAGACCAATTCTCTTTTCTCTTTCTCTCTCTCTCTCTCTTTCTCTCTCTCTCTCTCTCTCTCTCTCTTTCTTTTTCTTTTTCTTTTTTCTTTTTAATCCCACGGGAGCTGTCAAACGTAAAGGCCGTCTACCTTACCGATCAAAGCCACATAAATATCCATTAAGTCGCTTTTCAATGATCAACGCGAGCCGTCTAGCTACTAAAATACGATAGATATTTATCTTATCGCGATCGGAAACGTTTTTGCGGGAGGAATAAAACAATTCGATGATATAGCGAATATCAACGTAGTAGTTAGTCAATATAATAAGAGTTTTACGAAATAACTACGCCATGGAGATCGGGATCATTGATAAATTGCTTTGTAGACATGTTAAATCATACTAAGGACGTTAACTAACCCGTAGAAATATTTTCATTTCGTTTCGATTATCGTATTGATCTGTCGTTAAATCGTTAATTGAATGAAATATTCAATGGAATACTACTGTTCGTTAATTATTCGCCAAAGCGATTAAAGAGACTAACGGCAGGAGGGTCAAGTGGTATATCAGATCCCCTCTCTCGCTGTTTCAGATCGAGGTAACTCTCGCGAAAGAGTATCCACCAATTTTTTTATTTCCTTCGCCGACATTTCATTTTTCTTTTCTTTTTTGTTATTTTTTCTTTTCTTTTTTTTGCTTCTTTTTTCTGTTTATCTTAGCTTGTAAATTTTTTTTCTTCTCTTTCTTTTCTCTTTTCTTCTTCATCCTTTTTTCTTCCTTTTTTTTTGTTTTTTTGTTTTTTTTTGTTTTTTTTGTTTTTTTTTTTTATAGAAAGAGATACACATAGAGAGAGAGAGAGAGAGAGAGAGAGAAAGAGAGAGAGAGAGAAAGGCGTCTCAGTGGTGTTCCGATGCTCGCTCGGACGATACGAATGTCCGGGCTTAAAAGTTTTAAAACCCCAGCGTTTTATTTATATCGCCATTTCTTACCACCCCTAGTGCCGCCTCTTTTCGATGCTACCGGCTCGAGATTTCCAGTCTCTCCGCCGTTTTCCAAATTTACGATATATGTAGGTTGCCAGGTATCAGTGTGCGTTCTGTCCTTGTGCGTGTTTCAGATCGAAATTGTTTGAATCTTTTGTATGCCACGCCTTTTCTATTCCTTTTCGTTTCATTTCGTTTCGTTTCGTCTCGTTTCGTTTCATTTCTTTTCTTTTCTTTTCTTATTCTTTTTTATGGTCTTTTTCTCTTTTTCTCTTTTTTTTTTTGTTTCTTCCTTCTTCTTTTTTTTTCATCTTCTCCTCCCCCCCTCCACCGTTTTCAAGATACCTCACGACGATATTTTAGTTCTACAAAATCTTTCGATGGATATAAAAATCTCGCAATTATGCATGTTTATTTCGATCACTATCCAAGATCTTCGAAGAACTTGGTTAAGAGTAGGTACAGAAAGAGAAAGAAAGAGAGAGACAGAGAAAGAGAGAAACAATAAAAGCGTGTTTCATGAGTCGACCGAAGAGAGGAGAAGAGTCTTCGCTATAAATCGCGATACGAGGAACACTTTACTTTCAATCGAGAGTTAATTTGGCCGGTACTCGTCCTTTGTACTTGCCGACCATGCGTATTCGTCGTCGGCATCTCTTCCTTTCCTTTTATTTTTCTCTCTCTCTCTCTCTCTCTCTCTCTCTCTCTCTCTTTCTCTTTCTCTCATTATTTCTCTTTTATTTTCTCATTACTCGCGCATTCTAAATTTCCGAAACGCGCGAATAAGATGTGATCAATATGCGAATTCGAGACAGCTAATGCTCATTATGGATACTACTAAAGGGAGATTAACATTCGTTGCCATAATCGATTAGTAGACTTACGTATTTAACACGTTTTAAATTCGTATTATTGACGACGATATATTTGACGATAGGAATTGATCAATAAATAAAATATGAAAAAAGTTCTTGAGAAAAGATGATGACTTTAACTGATTGCGTAACGCGTCTAATTAAAAATCCTTGAACGGAAGGCGAAACGGTCGATTTCTCTCTCTCTCTCGCTTTCCTGCTTGATGGCCAGTTAAATGATTGTTGGTGATGTCTGAGATGACAGAAGAGAGAGAAAGATAGAGAGAGAGAGAGAAAGAGAGAGAGACAAAGAAATTCATGGAGATGAAAAAAAAAGGAAAAAAAGCAAGAAAAAAGACAGAAAAAAGATAAAAAACTTGGCGGACGAGTGACAACGGAACGAGTTCGTAGGCGCGAGCAACAAGCCGATTAGCATTTTCCATTTGCATATTGACGGGATTTCTAAAAGTTATGAATATTTTACGAGGCTCGCCGTTTAGTTACTGAAAAGTGTCCGCGCAACGAAACTCGCGTGCGAATGATCTCCTCGCCGGACAAATAAATTTGCAAATAATGTTTGTCGGTCATTTCTGGATCGATTTCTTTTCTTTTTTTTTTTTTTTTTTTTTTCTTATAGAACGATTAAAACGATTAGAAAGCGTTTCAAAGCCGACGATCCAATCGCGCGAAGATCGATCGATGAAAAGTTTTCGAACGGTAAGATTCCGTAAATGCCGACAATGCACTTTTATTTCTCTATTCAGCCGCTAGATGACTGTAGCGTGATATTTCATTCGTACATACGACTAGGAGGGGAAAAGGAACTTGCGCGGGTAAAGACAAATATATATGTATATATATATATATATATGCATGTGTGTATGAATCTGATGATATATTAATAAAATGATTTTCTTTCGTACATATTTACGAATTATTACGAAATAAATGGATATTTTTTATTGCGTATTTATCTTTTCCGCTTAAAGCAATTTAAAAAGGAATTAATCTGATTGGACGAATAAAATCCTCAACAATCGATTATGACCAATCGAATATCGATATATTCGAAATAAAAAAAAAAGAAGATAGTGCAAGATGGCCGTTGTAATTAGTGGACGGATGTTTTCGTCGTGTCGTTCCATTAGTTTTTTTTTTTTCTTATTTTTTCCTTAACGCGCGAATTACCCGTAAAAAAAGGAACAAGAAAAAGAGAACAAAAGGAAAAATAAAAGCGTTTCAAATTATTGAAAGATTTTCGTTAATAGTGTCTATTCGATCTACATTTTAAGATTCGTTTAAGACGATGATACGAAGAATTAAAGAAGGTACGAGAATGAAAGAACAGGAAAGGGTGAAGAAGCCGTATAGTGCTGTCACCTGACGTCAGAACACATTAACTATTCGATGTTCCATCGAGGAAAAGGATCATACTACACCTTTCTACTTATTAATTTTCATCGGCGCTTTTAATGAGTAATATATACATACATATATACATATATATATATATATATTTAATGAACATTAAATATTATATAAATTTTCCAATAAGAAAATATCGCGAATTAAGTTATATTCCTCTTGTCACGTTATTTTCGATAATCGATAATTGAATAAGCAAGTAACTTAAGAATTGAATAAGATCGAAGTTTTATAATTCATCGTTTTAACCTTTCAAACCTGGTACACGAGTTTTATTGATCGTAAGAAACAATGTGTATATAATTATTTAACGATTAAAACTATTTGCACGATGGGTGGGTGGATGGGGGAGAGTAGAGCGGCAGCGGCAGGAAGGAAGGAAGGAAGGAAGGAAAGGGTGGGGGAGGGCAAACAATATGTAAGCATCGTCTCGATAAACGATAAGCTGGCATATCGACAAATGAATTTAATTCTGATTAAAATCCTGCTATAACCTCAATCGTTTTTTGATTTCAGATTATCTTCTTCGAATTCTCATTGGATGAAAAAAATTCTTCGCTCTTCAGGTATAGTAAACTATGAGGAAAGATAAGGTATGAGAGAGAGAGAGAGAGAGAGAGGGAGAGAGAGGGAGAGAGAGAGAGAGAGAGAGAGAGAGAGAGAAAGAAAGAAAGAAAGATAGAGATAAAAGAGAGAGATGGAGAAGGCGGTAGGAGAGAGATAGGTCACAGAAAGAAGCACGAGTAGTCTCTAAGGCTATATACGATGTTCTTTCTCTCTTTCGGGGCGGAGCACTGTCCATCTACCTGCCTGCGACCAGGGTAGAAACGCGCATTCTAATAATAATCTATGGGAACTACGCTGAAAGGCACGTCGCCTTTAGCGGCCTAAGAGAAGGACAGGAGGAGGGTTAGTGGCGAGGGGGTTGGTAGGAGGGACGGAGAGGGGAGGGAGGAACGGAGAGACGGATAGAAACGGGTACGGTCAGGTGAAAGGAGAAAGAGAAAGAGAAAGAGAAGGAAAAGAAGAAGGAGTCGAGGAATTAGAGGGACTTAGGAAGGTAGAGCCTATTATAAACGCAGCGGGTGTGTGGACTACGGGGGAAAAAGAGTGGGGATTGAACAGGGGAAGATAGGGAAGGGAGTCCCCAGTATATATACTTAGATATTTAATAAGTAGAAAGTAGTAACAATAATATATTCAAATGAATATAGTAGATATGAATAATTATTTTTTTCATAATTCGTTGCCAGTGATACATACATATATATATATATATATGTATATATATAGGTATACTATCTGAATACTATATGTTAGTAGCTATCTTATCCCCCTAAGTCGGTGTGAGTATGTATCGTCTTCTTCTTCTTCGTTTTCTTCCTTTTCTTCTTTTTCTTTTCTTTCTTTCATTTCTTTTTTTTATCCAATTATCTCGAACTTTTATTCAAGCAAAGATCGTGATATTATATAATAGGATGGGCGTGTGAAATATTAGATATTCGTTTTATGTTAAAATAGGATATAATAATATCTAAGATTATCAATAGGGAGACATATATATATATATATATTTGTGTCGGATATAATTATATCGATATGAATATTATTACAACGAATAGACAACTAATGCGGAGTATATATCATACGGAGTTTAGATTTCATTCGACGAAAATGGAATCGAAAGGTTAATTAAAGAGTACCGCCGATTCGTTCGTTCATTAGTTCATACGTTCATAAGGGATGTACGAGCGAATGGGATGGGGTGGGATATAGTGGGCTAAAGGAGTAGAAGGAATCGAGCATTTTTCTTGTCGATTTTGCCGCTTCTACTCTCATCTCCTTTCTTTCTCCTCCTCGTTGAAAGCCGCCTGTCGATATTTAATGCGATAATGTCCCGTCGCGCGTAACCGCGCGACTCCTCTTTCACGACAAGGCTTTCGCCTTTCGTGGAGAGAGCTCGTGCGCCTCGGACGATTGATTCCTTGACGGACATTGGAGGACGTCCAAAGGAAATCGTCGGACCCTTCTTTACACCCTTCTTTGGATTCTCTTTTTTTTTTCTGTGTGTCTTTTTTTCTTTTCTTTTTTCTTCTTTTTTTTTCTATTTCTCCTCCTTGTTCCTTCTACTATTACTACTACCACTACTACTATTACTACTACTACTATTACTACTACTTGAACCCCTTTGGGAAGGACTAACCTTCGCGACTATTCAGTTTTTTTTCTTTTCTACATTTAGATAGATAGGTACGTAGGTGGGTAACTATATAGGTACATATCTATTTTACATCGCGTACCTTAGGTATCTATCTAAGTAACTAAGTATGTAAGTAAGTGAGTAAGTAAGTAAGTAAGTAAGTAAGTAAGTAAGTACCTATCTGCGCATTTGCATTTATCGCTAATGTCTGCGTACTAGTAAGGAGTGAATGAAACTCACACATTGACTGAGAATAACGTAGATTTACCTATGTACGTTTGGTGGTATACTTTTCTTAGGCTTCTTCAGAGAAATATTTCTTTTAGTTACACGATGTGTAAGCTCGGCACACGCGTTACCACAATTCACCCTCGCATAATTATCTACGTGGTGCCTATCGTTTTTTCTCCTTCAATTTTCTCTCTCTCTCTTTCTCTCTCTCTCTATTTCTCTCTGTCTCCCATTCTCTCATTCTCTCTTTTCTTTCTTTTTTTTTTTTCTTTCCTACAAGAACCACCGCCCGTTTATATATCACGGCTGGGCGGTCGTTTACCCGCGGCAGGTATAAGGCGCGTGTCACCTGTCTCCGGACATCTCGTAAATAACTTAAATAACATCTTAAGTCCAGCGTACGATAGCGGACCCCTTATTGCGAACCATCAACCCGATTCTATGCGTCGTTTGCCACTGTGAGCTTTTGCCGAGACTATGTTTTTAATTTCCATCCTTGAGAATGAAATGAATTTCTTGTGGAAAAAATTCCTAAACCCACTCCCAACACCCGGCGGCCCCTCCTCCTCCTCCTCCTCCTTCTCCTCCTCCTCCTCCTCCTTCCCCTACTCTTGCTCCTTTGAAAATAATCTTACCTACGTATGTAACCGGATACACGTAGATATAGTCGATACATGATTTAATAGGACGAGGTGGAACTACTAGATGAAATATTGCGATCAACCAAAAGCATCGTTTTTCGATCGGTGCTTGAGAATCGATCGGATAATCAATAACGTCATAACGAGGATAGATTGAAACGTTTTCCAGTCTATCTCACTTGCTCACACATAAGTACATGTGCATGTGTGTGTGTGTGTGTGTGTATACATATACATATATATATATATATATATCTATGTAGGATACATAAAATCATAGAACGATGTTCGTAGTGGAGGACGATAGATCGGATCTTACGTAGAGAGAAACGTCTTTGTTGGATCGATGGATCTGTAAATGCCGCGCCGGATTGTCTAGCGGTGAAACGGACTTATTCTCGATAAGGATGGGGTTGCTTGGTCAGAATGAGTCCGCGTCTTTTGGAGTCTCGTGAAAGAGAAAGAGAGAGAAAGAGAGAAAGAGAGAATGAGAGTGTATGGTAGTTCTTCAATATAGATACTTTGGTCCAGTGCATTTCATTCTCTCTCTTTCTCTCTCTCTCTTTCTCTCTCTCTCTCGTTCTCTATCTTGCTCTCTATCTATCTATCTCTCTCTCTCTCTCTCTCTCTCTCTCTTTCTCTTATGAGAATGGGTCAAAAGGTTCCTTCAGATCAAGATCCAAACTCAAGATCAGTTCTACGATGGAATCTACTCATTTGCTTTGAAAGAGATTTTAAAAAATGTTATAGTAATCGATCTACGAATTGCTAGCCTTTAAAATCCATCAATAATCGTGACGAATACTTGAGAGAGAGAGAGAGAGAGAGAGAGAGAGAAAGAGAAATGCTAAACTAATATCGCAAATTAAAGGGATATTCAATGAAAAGAGGTAGGTCGCACGACCTCTTTACGTCCACTGAGAAAAGTTTGTCGGTTTCATGGCGATGGAAATGTTCCTCGAAACTCGAGAGAACGTTCGCTATTCTTCGTTACGCCTGAAAATTCTATGCATTTGCAAGTGACGACAGTTGGATAAAGAGAGAGAGAAAGAGAGAGAGAGAGAGAGAGAGAGAGAGAGAGAGAAAGAGAGAGAGAGAGAGAAAGCTTGGTAAGAGCAGGACTTTCTCGGTACCCTGTAATATTATGTACCTATATACCTATAGATATGTATATACTATTTCCATTGTGAATTTCGAACTTTGCCTTTTTGAAAGTCGAAAAATTTTTCTTCCTTCCTTTTCCATTCTTTATCTTCATTTTCTTTCATTCTTTCTTTCTTTTTTTCTTTCTTTCTTTCCTTTCTTTTTTAATTCCTTTTCTCACTTCTTCTTTTTCATCCTTTTCCTCGGGCAAGACTTCGTTAAGTCATCCGTAGGTGAAATTCCTGTCTTGATTTTAGAGTAGATGGATAGATATCGGATTCAAGAGGAAGGTATAATCGTAATGCGCGAGAGACTAGCCTATCGAATCGATATTTCGATTCGATTCGCGTCTCGAAACGAACGCGATTACATACGAACGAGTTCTGCGGGAGAAAGAGAGAGAGAGATAGATAGATAGATAGAGAGAGAAAGAGAGAGATAAAGAGAAAGACCGCGTACCGTAATATTCTCGAGTTCGCATTAACGTCGTGGATATGCGTTTATTATCCTTTCCTTAATGGATCGTGTGTACGCGCGAAGGCGATGACGGAACGTGCGGCATTATCATCGGACTCGTTAAAAGAACATAGATCTTCGTCCGGTGCGAGCGCCCTTACGAGCACGTCCTTGTGATCCATTGCTTTTTTTTTCTTTATCCTTTTTCTTTTGATTAAAGAATTTCAAGTGAGAACGTTGTACATATATATATGTGTGTATGTATATATATATATGTGTGTGTGTGTGTGTGTGGTACCTATGAGTAAAAGGGCAAAGAATGAGAAATATGAGAAATCATATTATTTTTATTATTTTTCGTACAATGAATTTGATCATTTTTAATCTTACAATTTAATATAGATATATTTAATATATATATATATATATATATATATATATATATATATATATATTATTTTTAAAAAGTTTTCAAGTAAACGTATTGAAAGTTAAATAATTCTGAGAAAAAGTACGATAAATAATATTCATTTATTTTTCTCACACATGTCTTTCGATCTCGGCAGCATCGTTTTTAACCATTTCTAAAGGGACTTTAAGGACGTAATGAGAGACGAACCTTTGCATACCGAGTGGATCCTCTCTCTCTCTCTCTTTCTCTCTTTTTTTTTTATCTCTTTCTCCCTTTTTCTCTCTTTATTTTTCTCTCTCTCTCTCTCTTTCACTGACTCTTCTTGGCCACGCATCGAGATTCAGATCTCGCGGTATACACACAAACAATGACGGCCGAGGGATCGCCGTTCGGTGTCGTAAATTAAAATGCGCCGTCCGCGGGTGCTAATACGTTGATACTAATGAACGTCCGGTCCTCCTGTGCCTCACGTTGGTATTATCGTTTCATCCTTTTTACTCTTTTTTTCTTTCTTTTTATATGTATATATATATTTTTTTGTTTCTTTTTTTCTTTTTGTTTTTTGTGTCTATTTTTTTTCCTGAAAATTCACCTCAAGAATATCTATTTTCTCTTTCTCTCTCTCTCTCTCTCTCTCTCTCTCTCTCTCTCTATATATATATATATATATATATATATATATATATATATATATATCATGTGTTTTCTGACGTGACTAACGACGAGATATTTAAATATAGGATAGAATATAATGACGAATAGTAACGTATAAATTATCTTTCGCTCCCCTTTTTTTTTCCTTCTCTCCATCGAGAAAGATAAAAGATAGAGAAAGAAAAAAATGAAAGGGAGAGAGAGCGAGAAAGAGAGCTTCTTTTGATTTGGAGCCGTATGCAGAGAGATCCTTCGCGCTTGTCCCTAAAGTACGTCGGGGCCTTATGTCGGAGCCCTACGAAAAGGTCTGGCCCTGCCAGTCATCTTACGAGGGTTTAGTCACACTGGAATTTCGTTCGAAGAGGATCCTCCACCGTATCCTTTTCTTATACCAAAGTCAGCCGAGGACATCGCGAAGCGCGCGGCCGAGATTCCATCCTCTCTTTTCCTTCGACGCGCATGCACGCAACACAAACACACGTCTTCTAACGCGAGCTTTAAGGCCCTTAGAAAAGGGGCCCCGGTGTTGGAATTTCGCTCTCTGACTTTTCGTCCGCGCCTTCAATTATTCGCCTTCGACTATTCGAGTAATTCTCGCTTCGTGTTCTTAAAAGGTACGAATGAGTAATTT
>NC_140825.1:4027500-4052500 GCF_050613455.1 Vespa mandarinia | reverse complement strand
TCGTCACTGTGGGAAAATACAGCCGCTACGGTGGCTCAGCACGCAGAGTTCCCCGGCGCGGCCAGGGCGTTCATGGCGCAGCCAAGGGTACGTCTCTGCCGAAGCCTTTTCCTTATTGTCTATCTTCATTTGTACTTACTTATTTACTTACTTATTTACTTTCTTCATTTTTTGCAAATTTTTCATCTTCTACATCCTCTTCTTCTTCTTCCTCTTCTCTTTCTATCTCTGTTTTATTATCTTTCTAGAATTTCTTTCGAGTCTGATAAAAAAATTTGGAACTGACCTCTCCTTAAGTTATGTCGTTCATGTTCGTGAGCCGACGGTTCCGAAAAACATACCTACACGTGAAAGTGAAGAAGCTTTTGAAATATTGTGAAATTGAATGTTTTGGAATCAACGTGTTATGTGACATTCATTTTTTCTATTCCGCTTATATCTGTTTTTTCCTCTTTTTTCTTTTCTTCTTTTTCTATTTGTCTCTCTCTCTCTCTCTCTCCCACTCTCTCTGTCTCTCTATTGTAGAAATTCATTTGCCATGAGAATTCGTCGGAACTAGTGCGTTGATAGGGTTATGAGAACGTATGTACATATAGGATTTAATGTTTTTCACGTGCATTCATAATTTCGAGTGATTGTTCCCTTATCGAACAATGTTATTTTTATTGATAATTCATTGGCCTTCTGGTTGTACTACAAGTTTAGATAATTGTACGAATCGTCTTACCGACGGATGGTGATTTTAAATCGAGTGATCCGAAAGTGAATGTGGATCGATACGTTCTCCTAAATCAATTTCGTCGAATCATTGAGTTTTTCGTTGTTTCTTAGATTAATCGTCTCAAAGAAATGATTTGCTTTTTCTTTCTTTATCTTTTTTTTTTTTTTTTTTTTTATAAATAAATATTATCTCGTTATTACAATCCAATGAAAATATCTAATAGTCAAGAAATATTGAGCGACGATCGTGTTAATTAAAAATAGAAATAGATATTAGTTAAAAAGAAAAATAATGTCGCATGTTATTTACGTTTACGTAATAGAACGTATATAACGGCATTAGACACGTATTTCTCCTTTTTCTTCTCTCTCTCTCTCTCTCTCTATCTTTCTCCCTCTCTTATTTTTTTCTTTTTCTTCTTCTTTCGAATATCATTCAATTATTGATACCAGATTGGTGTAATAAGATAAAAATCGTGTCAAAGAATTAAATTTATAAATCATATAATTCATTGCGAAATAATATCTATCTATTACATTTTACATTCTAGTTGAATCGATGTTTACGAATAAATATATATATATATATATATTTATATGTGTACGTGTAACTCTTACAATGTGATTATTTAATGTAAACAGAAAACAGAAATTGGAAGGGCATCTAGGCAGTGTGTATTCTAATGCGTTAGTAATGTAAATTCAGTGTCGTGACGATGATTCTTATCGATCCGATGGAGGAATATTATTATATCGACGAACAGGTTCGTCCTTTCTTTTAAAATTCAATCTCTTGTTTACTCCGAGAGTTTTGACCGTTTACCGTCGGTAGTTTAACTCTCCCGTAATAGAGACTCTTTCTCTTTCTATCTATTGTAAATTACGTAGCTACGTAAACATTAGTCGCGTGCGCGAATAACATTCTGTTAATACTATCATCATTGTCGTGAATTAATTAAATAATTTAAATGATCGTTAAATTTTTATATGAGAAATTATTAAAATCCTGAATGGAGGAATAATGATAGATGAGATATTTGAAAAAATACAAATTTTAAACGAAGATTCTCGGGACATTGGTTGTATCGTTGGGATGTTGGTTGATTAAGGGAAGGGGGAGAGTTATCAGAGAGAGAGAGAGAGAGAGAGAGAGAGAAAGAGAAAAAGAAAAAGAAAGAAAGAGAGAGACGAGGAGGAATCTTCCGCGTTCCATTTCATTTGTGTCTCGTTTTTCTGTAATAGGTAGACATATGTTCATTTGAATTTGAAATACTAATAGGTGGATACCAAGAGAAGAAAGAAATAATGAATGCCAGAAGGAGTTCGTGCGTGTTGAGATTCATATAAATTGGTGTGGATCCGTTCGCCGTTAATGATTCGCGAGCATGTAATTTTGGTTTTGCGATGTGAAACGAGTTGGATTCGTTGAAACGTTTTGTTCGAGATTCAACGGTATAGATAGACGGTAAGAGAACGTGAACGAGAACGATTCAAGTTTTGTGAACGAGTTTGCGAGTTCCCTTTTTGAAATTTGCGTGCCAGGACATTGCTTTTGCCAAGGATCTCTATAAAATGTTCGAGGTATTAATTAAGCGTGTCGACGACAAATATTTTCTTTATTTTTTTTTTTTCTTTTTTTTGTATTTCTCTCCGTCAAGTTTCTCCTCGTTAAAGGATAATTCATATGATTATAAAGGTTAACGAACACGTTTATTCGTTACTATCGCGACAATTTTACTATATAACTAGATAGGATGTGGACATTTTTTTCTTTTTTCTTTTAGCTTGGCTCTTTTTCTTTTTTCGTTCTTTTTCTTCTCTTTCCTTCTCTTCTTCTTCTTCTTCTTCTTCTTCTTCTTTTTATCTCTTTTTCTTTTTTTTTTTTTTCTACCGATTAGAGTTCGCTCACATTTTTTTCAACGAGATTTTCATATTTAATCCTCGGTCGGTCCTCTTTATTTCTTTCCTATCACTTTAACCACTGTCATTTTCCCCTTTCCTCTCTCCTTCCCTCTCTCCCTCTCTCTCCCTGGTTTCTTTTTTTGAATGATAATCGTCGCATGGTAATCGTATAATTGTCAAATGAGTTAGTTTTTATGTTAATTGTAACACTTCCATCAAGATACATATATCTATTCTGTCAAAAGTGTATTACGTTTCGTTGGCATAATAATTGAAATTTAGTTAATAGTACATAGTATCATCTTTCATTTGTCAAAATAACGAATATTCATGGATTATAAGTCAAATACAGATACATATATATATATATATATATATATATATATATATATATATATTTATGTTCTTATTTCCAATGGAAGGTCACGTCAAACATTATCTAATTATACGAAACGAGAAGCGTTAAACGTTTTAGTAAAGGAATGAAGAAGCTTCGCAGCATCTGTTTCATGTTTTGAAAGATAGAGATACGCTGTGTTTCATCGTACGCGAATTTTCCAATGATTCTACGAATGTTGTTCGATGAAGAAAAAACCAAAGAAAAAAAAAAAAAAAACAAAAAAAAAAAGAAGAAAAGAAAAAAGAAAGAAAAAAAGAATAAGAAAAAAAAAATAAAAATAAATAAAATAAAAAGAGAAAGAAAAAGAAAAGAGTATTACCGAGCCGGGAAAGTTTTCCAATTTGGTTTCGACGTTTTGACTCGAGCGACGAAAGAAAAAGTAACTTTACACGTCAGACTTTGAGAGCCGCGAGTCGAATAGGCTTGTAATTCGGTTTCAACGCTCGGCACTTAAGCGTCTCGTAAAATGCGAGTGTGTGAAAAAAAAGGGACTGATGAATTGCGCTATAACTGCGATTCGTTCGCGACTGTGACGTAGGTATCGTTTGACCCTCTGCAATCCAACATCCCCCCCCTCCTCCTCCTCCTCCGTCTCTTACTTCAGAAAGTATACTTAAACAGGTACAGGATATTAACGCGAATGTTACTAAACGTGGATATAACACGAAATATATATATCTATATATATATATAAAATACGAATAGATGGTATATTACTTTGACATTAGGATGCGTTTGTAACGGATTAATGTGAAAAATATTGAAATCTGTTGCACTGTGTCTTTACAAAATAATAGCTATTTTATTTATATACAAATGTAACTATTTAAATAACTAAAGATATTTTTTATTCAAAAGTTTGAAGGAACGTATTAGAATTCATGCACTAAGAAGGTGATCACGATCGAGGAAATCCATTTTCAAAAATTATGATGCACTGAAAGAGAAGGATAAAGAATAAGAGAAAGAGAGAGAGAGAGAGATTGAGAGAGATTGAGAGAGAGAGAAAGATTCGTCGAGACGAATTTCAATGTGCGTCGGATTAAAAATTGTAATCGCGAATCGGGCGACGGTAGACAGGAGTTTTATAAGCGTGTTATACCGCAGCCTGTGATTATGTATTTATGGATATACATCAATCACTTTCGCTCTTCCAATTTCGAATTCCGTTATTCCGACGGCGTGTTCGGTCCGGTGTGCTGTCACGATCCGTCGCGATTCTTTCCTCTTCTTATTTCTCTATCTTTCGTGACGGGATAGAAAGAAAGAAAAAAAAAAAAAAAAAAGAAAAGGAAAAAAGAAAAATAAGGAAAGAATAGAATTAGATAAGAAAGGAAAAGAAGGTAATCGTAAAAAAAAAAAAAAAAAAAAAAATGAGAAAAAGAAAGACATTAATAGGATTAGTAACTCGATCGTTCTAATTATTGTTAATAGTTTTGAATCTTTCGTACAAAGTATTAAATCGTAGATCTCACGGTATGCATACGGTTCGCCTCGTAATGTTTTTCAAATGTCGTCATTAATCAGAGAGTAACGAACGCTTTCCTGTACCCTTTTTCTCTTTGTACATACTAACGTATAGGTCTTTTATGCTTACACATTTATATAGTTTCTCTATGTATCTATATATCTTTCTCTCTCTCTCTTTTTCTTTCTTTCTTTCTTTCTCTCTCTCTCTCTCTCTCTCTCTCTCTCTCTCTCTCTCTCTCTCTCTCTCTCTCTCTGTCTGTCTTTCTTTCTCTAGTTAATGGTACAAGACCAAAAGGTAGATAAAATCATTTGGATCATTCTACGATGAAATCTTTGCTCTCGTAGTAACTCGTAAACGTGGGACCAACATCGTTCAAAGAGGAAGAGGAAAGGAGAAAAAGAAGAAAAGATAGAGAGAGAGAGGGAGAGAGAGAAAGAGAGATACTTTAACTCTCTTCGAAGTGCATAAAGATACTTCTCTAGCTTTCCCTCATCCTATTTTCGGCCTCTCCTTTCACTTTCGAATCGTAACGACACGTTCAAAACGGGTCGGATGGTCAAACGATCTTTCTATTTTTCTTTCCTTTGTTCTCTTTTTATTATTCTTATTTACATATCTATTATCGTGTATGCGAATATAGATACACCAACATAATATCCAGGTAGTTATCTGGATTGATATAGATGTAATGCGAATTCTTCAGTTTAATTATTTAAAAGAAATTCTTTAGGTCAAGTAATGCAACGATACCATCTGTCTGTCTTTCAACGGGAAAGAGTTAATTACCGAGGCACGCATTAATTAGAAAAAAAAAAAAAAGAAAAAAAAAAGAGCAAAAGAAAGAAATTATTAGATGGTTGCGTTCTTTCGAACAATCAAAATCGTATCAGGTTTATATCGAGGAAATTATTTTCTCTTGTAAAATAATTATTATTCTATCGTTGATTTGTTCATAATCATTTCAAATTACAAATCAGTTTATACATCCTGTAAATAATCGATTGTAAATGGAAACTCATTTTTTCTTTAATTCCTTTCTTTTTCTTTCTTTCTTTTTTCTTTCTTTCTTTCTTTCTTTAATATTTGTTAGGTATATAAAAATTATTTCGCTTTGTAACGTTCGTAATTTTCATACATGTGACGGAACATTACCTAGCTCATTGTTTTGTATGTTTTTTTTTTTTTTTTTTTTTTTTTTTCATATGCTGGGCCAGTCATTAAATATCGATATAATTATATTTTATAACTCTAACAATCAGTAAATGTATGCGTAATTATTTAAAATTATCACAGATAGCTAATAATTATTGGTTCACCTTGCACATCGAGAAACATTAACAATAACGTGCTAGATAATGCTTAGATATAATTAACAACACCTGCACTGTCGTCATTCCAATTAATTATGTATCCATCGATCATTATCGTATTTATATCTTTTTAATATGATCCGACCAAATATTAATCTAAAAAAAGGGGTTATCAAAATAATCCGAAGAATAATTTCAAATAATGGTGAATACAAAATGGTCGTATAAAAAGGAAAGAAAAGGAATGGACGGCAGAGCGAGCAAAATTATTATCGTACGTAATTTTTGATAAACGGGAGATGTTAAAAAAATTCGACGATGTATAGGAAGAAGAAAGGAAGAAAAAAAAAAGGAGGAAAAAAGAGAAAGAAAAAAACAAAAAAGAAAACATTTGATCTTAGAGAAATAGTTAGACGAAGGTGATATTTTGAATGTTATTATTGAGTGTCACCTTCGTTCTTTTAATAATTAAGGACTCTCTCGAGCATCCGGCTTTCAGTTCTTAGTTGATCGTAGCCTGCGTCGGAACTCTCACGAACGTCGCGTTTGGATAAACACGAGCTTCTCAGTATTTTTCTCTCTTGAAAAAGGAGAAGAAGAAGAAGAAGAAGAAGAAGAAGAAGAAGAAGAAGATAAAGAAATAACCTGCCTTGAGTATTTTTTCTTTTTTTTTTTTTTTTTTTTTTTTTTTTTTTTTCTTTTCTATGGAGAGTCACGCAATTAGTCGTAATAATTAGTTTGCTTCCGCATTTTATCGAAATCCAAGAGGAAGGATTTATATTGAAAATTTGATCGGTCGAAAAAACGATTTACAATATCGTTCCATTTCTTGTTCATTATTTTTTACCTGTTTATTTTTGTGTTATCGATAGGAAAAAAAAAAAAAAGAAAAAAAATGATATAAGGAAAAAAAGAAAAAGATAGGAGAAAAAGAGAAGGAAAAAAAAGAGAAAAAAGAACAAAAAAAAAAAATAAAAGAAACGCCGACAATAACGAAGGCGTCGCCCGTAAAGTTTAATTTTACTAACATAAGCTATTTTTCTATAGTCACTTTGACCGTCCCACTTACGCGTATCGCCGATGGTGTACGAGTACGGTATCCGGTTTTAGAACGCGTCTGCCCTTAGCTCGCACTAACAGCTGTCGTTCGGCTCACGAACTTTGTTGTTGTGGAACTCTCGACTGTCCCGTAGTTGGTTTAAAAAAAGACACAGACCAGACAACTATTTCTCTTGTTTCACCTTGGACTAGCTCTAAAGGGAAGACGTAATGCATAATTTGTGAAACAATTCCTACAATTTTTTCTATCCACTTTAAATTTTGTTCCCGAAAAAATATTTATCATTTGTATTATGGATTGATGAATAATTAATTAACGATACATACATATATATATATATTTATTTATTTATTTATACATATATATATATATACATATAACGTTTGTAAATGTTTCAGTACGATGATGGCGGGCTGCACGGGGCCTACCTCGAGGGAGGTGGTGGCGGAGGAGGAGCAGGGCTGTACGATCCACACGGTAGCGCCCGCGGTGTTCCGGGTCTTCACCACAGCCCTCATCTCGGGGGTATGGGACCGGCCCACCCTCAATATCCCCCGCCGCCGCCTCAGCCACCCCAACACGTGCTCGCCGCGGCAGCAGCCGCTGCAGCCTCGGCAGTGCCCGATGTACACAAACGCGACAAGGACGCCATTTACGGGTAAGTGCCACTCGTAAAATCTCTCACACGATTATTCCATGCCATTCGACATTATTCTCTTTTCTTTCCTACTTTTATCTAGTAGTTGTTTTATAGCGAAACAACGACTTGCGTCACAGTGAAAGTAATAGGCCGACGAAATAACTTTGATTGTTACTTTTCTTTCCCCCTTCTCCTTTTTTTCTTTTTTTCTTTTTTTTCCACTTTTAAACGAATCCATATCGATATTTATAATATCGAATTATTAATCGATAACACGTTAAAATATGTATTTGGAAAATAATAATAAGCATAGGCATATGTATATGCAGTCGCTATATGTAGAACACAAAGCAATACATTCGTATCGATAATTCAAGCGGTCGTCGAATCGCGTCATCGGAATTGTAGTTCGAACTGTCCACTCTTTCTTCTTTTTTTCTTTTTTTCTTTCTTTTTTTTTTTCACACGCAATATGTTTTTTATGTACATATATACTACACACGCACACACACACACACAACAGACATAGACGCATAGACCCATGTAGAATAAAATTATCATACGGATAGACGACGACGAAGACAACGATGTGTGTGTTTTGTCTCATACTTATTTAACTTATTCATAATTCCGTTTGAAAGAAGGTTACATTATACAACTCGATACGGCTTAAATATTATTTTCTGAAACGAACGAACGAACGAACGAACGAATGAACCGACCGAGCGCGAGTGAGCAACGAAGAAAAATCTGCATAATTCCGTAATGCATATTTCGAAGGCTTCGAGTTTATCGCTCGACCTGGAAGCTTAACGATAGAGTTATACTTGTTAGCTTCGAAATAATATACAATAAGTTAGAGTCAGTATTTTCGCTCCACCCACGATCATTCTTTGTTTTTTTTTTTTTTTTCCTTTTTTTTTTTTTTTTTTTTTTTTTTTTAATTTTTCATTGCAACGTGCTTGCGTTCCTTTCATTTTAATTTCCGTCTGTTTCTTTTTTTCTTTCTCTGCCTCTCTCTCTCTCTCTCTCTCTCTCTCTCTCTCTCTCTCTCTCTCTCTCTTTCGATAGAAAAAGTAAATGACGAATAATAGTGGTCCAGTCAACGATGACGATTCTTTTAACCGTCCCGATTCGTTTGGAGCAAACGAAATTTGTTCATTTTTCAATTTTAATAGCTTTCCTTCGTTAACGTCGGCTAGCCACGTTTATCGCCTGATTTATCGTAAGAAGCTTTTACAGTTCGTTGCACGTCATCGATCGTACATTTCATATTTTCCTATCGGTTGATTTATCGTAAGGAGCTTTTACGATAATTTTCACAGATAAATGTATATAGGTAGCTAGCTACCAATCTACGATTAACTGTACATCGTCGTCGGCCATAGCTACGTTTTCTATTTAACGTTAAATTTACTCTAAACAATTTTTATAGGCTTTTTTTACAGATAAATAATGATCATTTATACCTATGTATATATGCACGAGTGTATACACACATGTGTGTGCGCGCACACACACACACATATATATATATATATATGTGTATCTACCTATTCTTTTTACGTACACCCATAGATATTTTTTCGCAAGTTGATGATGTACTATTAACCGTTGGAAGCTATGTTATAAAGTAAACGATAGAAAGTTTTCTACGTTTGCACAGTAAATTGTAGATTGTTAAGGAACGTGTTAGAGATGAAATAGGCGCGTGCCTAAGTGAGTAAAACGCCGAAGAGATCGGGATATTCTCTTCTCGTTGGTGGCCGTTTTATGAAGGCCGCGTTCACCGCGTGATTTATGGCCGTACGAGATGGCCCGATTTCTGGATGTATCCTAGAACGGGAGCCTCATTATTTCGCGTACCCTGTAATTTGTCCACTCCTTCGGGTCGCGCGCCTCGAGCATCGCGCACGAGCAGAAACACGAGCACACGAAGAAGATCATAGGAACACACGAGTCTTCAGGATTATGCGATTTTCCTGGAAGACTCATCGTATCGGTATACCTTCATTTCTTCCGCCATAATTCTTTTCTAAAACAATTTTTCACAATCAAGTACCAGTTTTTAGTTAAATAGAAGTTCATAATACGCGGATGATATCGCGAGGAAAAATGACACGTGGATTGGTTTGCTTGCTTGTTGATCGATCGATCGATCGATCGAACGAACGAACGAACGAACGAACGAACGAACGATCGATCGATCGATCGATCGAAGGAGCGAGCCGATTACACGGATACCGAAGAAGGTTTTACGTAAAACTCGCGTACATAACTGACAGGAGAATCTGCCAATCATCGAGAAGACTCGACTTCTTATGCAAGAAGTTCGATTGGCCGAGTCATCCGTGCGGATCGGATGTCTTTCTGCGTCTCACGCAAATCCTTCTGTGAATGTGAACGAGTGAAAAAGATAAAGAGAGAGACAGACAGAAAAAGAGATGGATAGATAGATAGATAGAACGAGAAGACCTTCGTATGTAATTACGGCCGTGGTAAATTTATTCCGTCGATGTTGAGATCGCGAGACGTAACGTCTTGCGAGCGATCGATTATCCGCCATTTAAAATTTCAATCGATTTTGGATGGCTCTATTCTCTCTCTCTCTCTCTCTCTCTCTCTCTCTCTGACTCTCTCTCTCTCTCGTTGCAAGGAAGAAGGAATTTCGAAAAGAAAAAAAGAAGAACGGGCACTTACTTAAAGTGCATATATCTCATTTTCTTTCCTTCCCTTTTTTCCTTTTCTTTCTTTTCTTTCTTTTTTTTTTTTTTTTTATTATCTAGAAAAAAATTCGCATTTCAGGAGTAGTAACATTCGATAGTCGGTATCGGTGGTGGATATCCTTATCGCCTTTTATCGTCGGTGCTCGACTCCGTTGTTTTTAATTTATCGCGATAAAATCAAAATGCACAAGTCTGCCGATATGCAAAAAGCGTTTCCATGAGTTTTATTCCGACGACCGTGTTACCTCGGCTTTCGTATTTTATTCCTCGTTATTTTCTCTATTTTTTTTTCTTTTTTCTCCTTTGCTTGTACTTTTTCCCCCGTCATTTTCCTTTTCTTAATTTTCCCTCCTTTTCTTTTTCTTTTTTCTTTTTTTTTCTCTTTGTCGATTTTTCTTCTTTTCAAATGGATCATAGCGACGTACACATATCCGTTCAATCCTAATCCGATCCATCTGCAATATCGATTGATCTTTGAGATCCGATTGGAAGAAAAAAAAGAATGAAAATAAATAAATAAATAAATAAAAAAAGGAAGGAAGAAAATATAAAGAGTTTTCGTGTTAGCCAAGTTTCAAAATGAAGCCGTGGATGAGCCGTAAACGTCGGTGGTGCGTAGTAAATCATAAAGCAGCCGATGGTCGCGTATAAAAAGAGCCGCGGAAGAACGAGCGAGTGAGCAAATGACCGAGAAAGAGAGAGAGATAGATAGATAGATAGATAGATAGAGAGAGAGAGAGAGAGAGAGAGAGAGACAGAGAGAGAAAGAGAGAGAGAGAGAGAAAGAGAGAGAGAGAGAGAGAAAGAGGCGTCGCACATCGAGGGCGGAAACCGCAAAACCGCAAACATCCCCCGGTACCGCGCCGTGTATGGCCAATCATATCATTACCTTCTGCGGTTCCGTCATTCTGACACCTCGTTTCGACTCGTCATTTGTCATCGACGTCGCACTTTGTTGTCCCTCGACCGCTTAGGAAAACGTGGACTGCGAGCCGCGTACGAGCATTTACATGTTCTCTCTCTCTCTCTCTCTCTCTCTCTCTCTCTCTCTCTCCTTTTCACTCGTATGAGAGAAACCGCGTGCGGCTTTGCTTTCCGTAACTTCTTCGTTATCGTTCACGTTCGAACGGATCGTTAGTGGTAATCGTTCGATCCGTTTCATTTTATACATATATATATATATATTTCTTTTTTTCTTTATCTTTTTTTTTCTTTTTTTAATATCTATCTTTTGATCAATTCTATAGATAATTACTTATACTTACTTATACTATCTTACGTTTAATTTATGTTTATACTTTATCTATTTTTTCTTTTTCTTTTTTTTTTCTTTTTTCTTTCTTTTTTTTTCCTTGTTATTCCTTGTTTATTGAAATTTAATAATGTTAGGATGATTGAAACGAGACACCCGTTGTATACGATACAAACGTTAAAGTCCAAGATGAGTAGTCCGTAATAGGAAAAAAGAAAGTGAAAAGGCTGCGGGTCGAAGTTTACGGTGGTACTTTCTCTCTCTCTCTCTCTCTCTCTCTCTCTCCCTTTTTCTTTCTCTATCTCTCTCTCTCTCTCTCTCTCTCTCTCTCTCTCTCTTTTCTCTCTTTTCTCTGAGAGAAAGAAGGGTGAAGAGACTTTTTTGCGAAGCTCTCTCGATTTGGTCCCGTTCACAGTGAGTCGCTTCGAGAGTTGGCGGCGTCGGCTACACGTCAATTTGTCGAAATTCGTTCCGTATCGTTTTATGTCCGCGAGTCGCGACCCGCTACCATGGGCACACAGAACACCTTCTACCGTCTTGCTACCAACACGTTAAAATGAGACTCTGTCTTAAAATATGTCGGAGGGAAAGAGAAAGAGAATGAGAAAAAGAATAAGAAAAGGGAAGAAAAAAAAAAAAAAGAAAAAAAACCGGAAAAAAGAAACTGTATGCAACTTTGTATTTACACGAACACGATATTCTTGCATGTAATATATTTACCTATCCCTATCAACCTATCTATCCCCTATCTATTCATTTAACTATCTTTTTATTTTTAAATCATTATTTATTTTGACAAGTGTTTCATCGAACCTTTTTGTATAAGTTAGAATAATGGTATTAATGTTTGTTTGGACAAAGATGACGCTGATTGGCAAAGTATTACGTAGATGAATCGTCTCTCTTTCTCTCTCTTTTTCTCTCTCTCTCTCTCTCTCTCTCTCTGTCTCTCTCTCTCTTCGATGCCGCCTCCGTACATAGTGTATCTATCTGCCTACCTGCTTTAAATCTTGAACAGGGAGCTCGATTGCAACATAGGTGCACCGGTTAATCTTATCTTATCCAAAGATCCCTCTAATACCGTACCATGCTTCGTAGTAGGTAGGATATACATATATATATATATATATATAGGTCTATCTTGAATATATACGTATGTATGTATATACGTACGTAGCGTATTCTGCGTGTGAATCAACGCATCGATAAAGAAAGAAAAAGAAAAAGATAAAGAAAAAGAGTACTCGCTAGTACTTAGATATTTCTTTTCTTTTCTTTTCTTTAATTTTTTTTTTCTCCTCCCTCTCCTACGTACGTACTTTATTACGAGAGGATCCCAACCCGTTGAATTTTCGATTGAGTTTGACGTATTATCTTTGAGCGAGTTATCGCACCGCTTATCGGTTAAACTCAACGATTACGACGAGAGATCGAATAAAGTGCGCGTTCGTGAAAAGTCGTAAAATTCCAAGTTTATTTTGATGTACACATTATCTTTTGGTATGGTGTGAAAGGTTTAAGAAAGAGAAAAAAAAAAAGAAGTAAGAAAAAAAGAAAGAAAGAAACAAGAAGGGAAAAGAAAATGAAAAGAAAAAAAGATAACGCAAGAGAAAAAAGTATAGGAAAAAAATAAAAAAAAAAAAAAAAAAAAAAAAAAAAAATAAATAAACTAATTGTATAATAATATCGACTGAGATAAAAGAATTGAATAAACGGGTATGTGTATGTTAGGATAGCCGTAAGATTTCGTGAGAAAGAACAGAAGTGTCTGTTGCCTTTTGAATCGCTTCACGCTAAATTTCGTTTCTTGCGTTGACCGCTTGTCCGAGTTAATTGCGTCCTCGTAGAACTAACAGGCGCGACTCTCGTTGTTCTACTACTTATTACGTTGGAAAAGGATAGGAAGAAAATAGAAAAGAGAAGTATAAAAATAAAAAGAAAAAGAAAAAGAAAACAACTTAGGAGAGAACGTAAGAGAGGATCTTTTTTATCGATTGCGATGACAGTCGTAACTTTGTATTACACTTTTGGTGTATTAAAAAGAGAGAGAAAAAAAGAGAGAGAGAGAGAAAGAGAGAGAGAGAGAGAGAGAGAGAGAGAAATATGATTCTTTATCTAATTGTCGTACTATCATCTAATTTTTTTTTCTTTCTTTTCCTTTTTTCTTTTTCGTCTTTTTTTTTTCTTCTTTTTTCCTCTTCTTTTTCTTTTCTTTTTTTTTTTTTCTTTTTTTTCTCTAAAACATTGTTGAAGCCAATTGAAATCAGTTGAATCATCTTAACTCAATCCTATATCTCTTATTTTTTCTTTTCAGACATCCCCTCTTCCCGCTTCTCGCATTGATCTTCGAGAAATGCGAATTGGCGACGTGTACACCGCGCGAGCCTGGTGTTGCCGGAGGAGACGTTTGTTCGTCCGAAAGTTTCAACGAGGACATCGCAGTTTTTTCCAAACAGGTAAGACCGTATTAATTAAATCTCAGATAGATAGATAGATAGATAGATAGATAGATAGAATATAATGTAATATAATCACTTTCATCGATGATTTTCGTCACGATCGTTTTCGCTCGTCTCAAGTTCGAAGAGAGTTATTCCCAGGCACGATCTTCCGAGAGAACTCGTTCGTACCTTTTCCCTTTCGTGCTTTTTCTTCTTTCCCTCTTGGCCTCCTCTTCCTCCTCCTCCTCCTCTCTCTCTCTCTTTCTCTCTCTCTCTCTCTCTCTCTGTCTTTTTCTCTCTTTCTCTTCATTTAGCTAGCCAGCCAAGAAGAGATGGCGAAGGTGGAGGTAGCTCTCCCCCAAGGACACGCGTAGGTAACTCGAGAAGCCAACGGAGCCCCGTACGTCCCCGGTGAAACGATTTCGGGCCTTTTAAAAACGTACCACTCCTGGCCGTCTACATTCCTGACCGCTCTCTCGCGTGTAAAGGTACCTACGTACCTACCCGGCAGAAAAATGTATTCCTTATATATTGCCACACACTGTGAAACCGGTATATAGAGTTAGTAGACGACGATGACGACGACGACGACGGCGGTGGTGGCGGTGGTGGCGGCGGCGGCGACGGCGGTGGTTACGAAGAATGAGAACTGAAATTTAACAAATGCTCGTTATGCCGCACTCGTTCCGAAATTGAATCGAGCGTGACGATACTAGGTGATATACTAAAGCTTAACTATATTCCTACCTACCTACCTACCTACCTACCTACCTCTCTACCTACCTACCTACCTACCGACCCATCTACCTATCGATCTACTTATGTATTAAATATAATCTATCCTATGGTGATTTAGAAATTTCGATTAGATCGATATCCAACGTAGGTACGATCTATTTCTATCTGTTAAGATATATAATATTTTTGTTTATTTTAAAATTCGCACGTTAATGCTAATTATTTTGCGTTTTAATTACCATTAGATATTCGAAATAATTGTGTATGGAAATATCGATATTTGGATACGTAGAAGGTCCACGTGAGCTCGTGGAATTTGTAGACGGGCAGGGTTACTAAATATAGGAGTTCGGTAACGTGGTAGCGATGGCTTTGAGCGGCCGTACGCAGAGATAACGATAAACGTTAAGCCTCCCTGCAAAATGGGATAAGGTAAACGTATTCGTAGGCGTGTACTTATATACTTAGACAGTTTGAGCGTGCCTTTAATTCGCTAAAAATATCTCGGGACACGTTTGGAAGGTTTTTAAGTGGATTAACTTTAAGACGTAATCATGCGCATTTACTTTTTCTATCTTATTTTGTCGTTAAAACGAAACGTTGTAGAACATCAAGCGTACATGATAAAGGAAAGGAAAGAGAATAGTTATCCAGGCGACGATTATATTAACTTTAGAACTCTGGGTATCGTTGTTTGTCGTTGTCGTCATCGTCATCGTCGTCGTCGTCGTCGATCGTTTATCCGGTTCGCTATTTCTATTATTATTTATCCGCGTCTTGTCGGCATTACCAACTCTTGTATATAAGTGTTACGGAGTTATCTCTCGGTGAAGTTCTATGGTATTACGAAATTGACGTGACATTTGCATCTTAATAAGGCGTATAGGATATAGAAGGTAGATTTCTAAACGCAACGTGAGATAATGTAAATACATATGTACATATAAATATACATATACATACATACACACACACACACATATATATATATATATATATATATATGTATATAGATAGAGAAAGAAAAAGAGAAAGAAAATCTATTCGGTTAACTATTTTATTTTCTTTCCTTTTTCGTAGTATAAAACCAATCTTAAGATTCATTCGAAAGTATCTACTTACTTACATATTTATCTTACCTATCGAACCGCTTAATAAAATTAATTTCGTAACGATAGTTTAGATACTTTTGCGAATAAAAATTTCAAATTGTAAATCGATATAATGCGTTACGAGATGCAGATGGGGGAAGGGAGAGGAAAGATGGAAAAAAAAATGACTAGGACCGATAGCCAAGGAAGCTTTATTAAGGAGACTTTAGAAGATAAGCAGGTGACGGTTTCTTTGTGCCGAACGTGTAACAACGTTCCTCTCTGTCCCCGATATTTCTACGTAGATAGCGCAAAGCCGACACAAAAGAGCCCTCACGCTGTGCACGGATTATGCGTTTTGCCTGATCGCTCGGTTATTCGCTCTTCGCTCGTTTCTAAACGCGTATGGACAGACGCGCACGCATGAACTTCATTTGCATCAGAGCACGCGCCTTTTTCTCTTTCTCTTTCTCTCTCTCTCTCTCTCTCTCTCTCTCTCTCTCTATATATATATATATATATATATATATATATATATATATTCTTCTAAGTCGTGTAACAATACTTTTCAACGTAACCTAACTTATTTACAATATTATTTCCCATTAAATCCTTTTTAATAGGATTTTCAATCTACTTTCGAACTACTCGTTTGGTTTCATTCCTTTCCTTTTCTTTGTTTTTTCCTTTTCTTGATGTATATCAATAATTGGTGAATAAGAATTGTCATATTCGTTGAGACTAATTATTAACCATGATCATTCATTCTTTATGATTCTATCAGGTCAGCGTGCATTATCAGAATGTAACAATCTCGATTTATTTCGATGGTCTCCAGAGAATATATAGGTAGCTATTTTTCATTTGTGCATCAGTGCCTACTCTTGACAGAGGAAATACGTATATGTATTTATATATGTCTGTGTGTGTGTATGTGTTGTGAGAGAGAGAGAGAGAGAGAGAGAGAGAGAGAGAGAGAGAGAGAAAAGAATAGAAGAAGGGGGTAGAGTAAGAGGAGGAAGGAGCTGCTCATTTTCTGCCATTGTAAATTGATCTATTCAGTGGGTCCAGGCCGATGGTATTATCCCCTCGCGTTTTACGCGGGCCGCGTGCTGCCGCTCGTCTCTTAGCCGTATGGGGCCCTGAACATACTCTCTCTCTCTCTTTCTTTCTCTCTCTCTCTCTCTCTCTCTCTCTCTCATTTTCTCTCTTTTTCTCACTCTCTTGCTCTTGGCCCCTTTCGGGGCTTTTGGCCTTGCCTGAGAAGCGAGGACGCCGCGAGGACGACCCGCTGTGCCCACGTTGCGCTTATTGTCCTGGCCCTTTTTCCCTTCGCGAGAGTAAAGGAAGAAGCGACCCAGTTTCTGTGTTCCTTACACACGAAGTCCTCGCTCTCGATTTCACACCGAGCGAGGGTCTAGTCTTGACGTAAAAAGAGCTACGGCGGTTTCCGCTTGATCTTTTCTATTTAATATTGGTTCGCGTAAAAAGTTTCTATGTAGTTATGAGGGCATTATCCTATCGATCTTATTGATTTCATTTAGAATAATCGTTCGTTGATCAATCCGCGAAACAAAATCACGTTTGTTCGGTACAAACGTGACCGTGTCTTCAAATCGATCGGATTTCTCCTTTTTTCTTTCCTTTTTTCTTTTATTTTTATATATATATATATATATAGATGATCATCGTCGAGCAAAAGCAGGTTAAATAGATTCGTATTTTTCTATGGAGACTTCTATGGACGCGGTTTTATAAAGAGATCCGCGCACGTATCGAACGATTTTGTAACGATTTTAATGTAAAGAAGGTAACTTAGGATGAAAGGGCAAACGCGTGGGCGCGTCGAGAGCAGGTAGTCTCTGTTCGTGTCATTTCGCTTCGTTTCGCTTTAGAAAAGCACTGACGAGAGCAACAGTAGGAAGAGCGAGAGAGATAGAGAGAGATAGAAAGAGAGAGAGAGAGAGAGAGAGAGATGACTACGACGAGGAGGAAGAGCTTCAGTCCCGGGATTTATTGGCGCAATTGGAATGCACCTCCGAGAGCATTAAACCGTCGTAAAACGTTGGCCCTCGTGTCACTCCTCTCTCTAACGCGTGCGACTACAAGCCGGCCAACACGATTTCTGCATACTATTTCTAAAGGAAAGAATTCTGAATTATCTCGTGAAATATGGGCTCGCCAATATGACAAAATGCATTTTCATTGTTATCGTGTTTCTTTCTCTTTACGAACAACGTATATTTATTATAGCTTGGGTTTTGCTCGATAGGAATGGGGGGGGAGGCGAGGAATGAGAGAAAAAAAAAAAGAAAAAAAAATAAAAGGAAAAAAGAGAGACAGAAGAAAGAAAAAGAAGGAAAGAGAAACGATTCATTAAATTACATGTGTAACTCGTATGTAATTGCAAAGGAGGAAAAAAATGGCAAAAGTGTGACGAAACAAATTTGCAATCATGCTTCATCAAATTCTACTACATAGACTTAATTTACTATCTCAGTGTTTTCTTTTTTCTGTATTTTCTTTTTCTTTTTCCACTCATAGCTTTTCTTTCCTTTTTTTCTTTTTCTTTCTTTTTTTTTTTTCGTTTCTTTTCTTTTTTTTTCCCCTCTCTTTTACTCTTTTACGAAAGGATTTTACGTTTATTCAATTGAAATCGACACGAAGATACTTTGTACGATAGGATCGATTTGAAAATCGATTCGATAGCGGATCTCGAAAGAGACACGTTTCTCTCAATTCTTCTTTTCCTTTCATAAAGATAGAGAAATAAAGAGAGAAAGAGAGAGAGACCAAGAGCATAAGTGTGCACTCTCAGGAGGTTTCGAAGAAGGGATAGCGTAAACAACCGCAAAGCCGGATTATCATAATCGCGATAACGATGTCCGGAACGTCTCTTTTGTCGGACGCGGTATGCGCGATCGATGCGTCACGATCTCGATCTCGATCTCGATCTCAAGCTTGACTTTATCGGCTCAACTGATTTTCTTCTCTCGCGGGAAATTATTCGAGGATCTATCTCTTTTCCTCTCTCTCTCTCTCTCTCTCTCTCTCTCTCTCTCTCTTTATTCTTTTATTATTATTATTTTTGTTTTTAAATATATCAGATATATCGAATGATCGAAACTTCAATCGATCGTAGTCAAAGTCATACGATCGAGATATTATTCTTTATTATTATTATTATTATTATTATTGTTATTATTATTATTATTATTATTATTATTATTATTATTCTTCTACACACATGGTCAAGTCTAATTAATTTCAAACGAAGTGACAATATGCGTTCTCTCAAGTTATTTCACTTTATAAAAAACAACACGGTGAATCGTATTGAGAAATAAGACGGAAAATTTATTCGGTTTATTAGAATATCAAGATTGATACTGAATAAGAAGGAAAATATATAAATCAATAATCGTCGTGTTACGTTACTTTACATTGCGTTACGTTACGTTGCGTTGCATTACGTTGCGTTGCAATGCATTGCGTTTTGTCTTCGCAGCTCGTAGACACGCCTTGAATTCTGTAAACCCGATAAAGTGGGTTAGCGGAACGTAATTCACGTAAGAGAGTGCTCCTGTATGTACGAGAGAGAGAGAGGGAGAGAGAGAGAGAGAGAAAATGAGATAGAGAGAAAGGTCGTCAATTGTAACGTCGAGTTGCACTTCTGGATTCGACCGGTTTTACTTGCACGTCGTTTCTCTGTCAAACGGCGAATTACGTTGTCCTTACAAATCTCTTTAATTTCTTCCTTCGAACCGCTTCCAAAAGTCCTTTATTTTCATACTACAAAATGGAGAAAGAGAGAAAGAGAGAGACAAGAGTTACTCTTACTTTTTCAACATCTTCGAAAATAACGTAGGACAAAACGCTTTATCCTTATCTGTTCTCGAGGATTCAAGCGTTGAATTCCACTTTTTAAGGGCCCCACAGAGTTATCGTCGAGAGATCTCACCGTCCCTCAACCCTCTCTTCCTCCTTCCTTCCCTCTCTCTCTCTCTCTCTCTCTCTCTCGCTCGCTCGCTTTACGAAGTCTTCTACAGCGTTATCGCATTTTCGAGGTAATACGCCTTCTATAGATATTATTTCTCTCTTTCTTTCTTTTCCTCTTTCTTTCTATCTTTCTTTCTTTTTTTTTCTTTTTTATTTTATTATATTTTCTTTTCTTTTCTTTTCCTTTCTCTCTCTCTCTCTCTCTCTCTCTCTCTCTCTCTCTCTCTCTCTCTCATTCACTCACTCACTCACTATTGTCCTTTCACGTAGTTATCCCTCATCGTTTTTAAATAGAAAAGAAAAACGAAAAAAAAAAAATAAAAAAAAAAAGAGAGAAAAATTAGGAAAATATAAAAAATATTCCATAAGTTCACATTGAAAATATAAAAATTAGAGATCTGATGTGACGTTTATCAATTCTTAAGGTTAATCGCTTCGAATTTTCACGATTGAGAATTCTTTTCGTTTTTTATATCTTACTTTAATGCATTATCTCTCATAATTACGTATTAGATATATTCAGTTGCGTTGGCCTTTTAACGGGAAAGTTCAAAACCTTGTCGCGCGTCATTATCATGTTGAAGTAATCATCGAAACAAAATGGCAGAAATATTATAAGAGAGAAACTTCACGGTGGATGCGTAGATAATTTATTTCATATTATTGAGCTGGTGCTCTGTGATTAATACAAAAAAAAAAAATAATAAAAAAGATAAAAAAAAAAATAAAATAAAACAAAATAAAATAAGAAAAAAGGAGAAAAGCTGTAAAAGAAAAAAGAAAAAAAATTTGCATGTAATGGTTCAAAACTAAGGTAATAAGGAGGAGGAGAAAAACAAAAATATGAGGAATAAGAAACAAGAGATACAGACATAAACTTTTATGAGGGTCGAGGACGTTTATTTAACAATGTTCGGACCTATATTACGACTATTTATTTACAACCGGTCATATCTTCATTGTTTGGGATGCAGAAAGTCAGAGAACTGCCATTGGGAGAAAGTCAACGAGAATATTTGAAAGAGTTTCTTAATGGTTGACCATTTCAAATGGTTTTGATAATTGTCAAGGTTCTCAGGGACCGAAAGGTCAGTTTAGCTATTATTGGAGAAGTTTCATGGTCATGCTTCATGATTCTGAACCGTGGAAAAGGAGCAGGAGGAACAAGAGGAGAAGAATAGGAAGAAGAAGAACAAGAAGACCAGAAAGAATAAGAGAAAGTGAAAGAGAAAAAGGAAGAAGATAGAAGATAAAAAAAAAAAGAAAAAAAAAGAGAGAGAGACAGAGAACGTATTACTTCGATTTCGTTTCTTGCGGACATATTTTTTTTTCCTTTCTTTTTTTATTTCTTCTTTTATTTTATTTGTTTAACTGAATGATCCAATCTCGAGATGAGCAAGTCAAAACAAGGAAAAGAAGAAGAAGGAGAAAAAAGAAAAGAGAAAAAAGAGACGTAGAACTGAACGTGCAGTAAAGTTTACGCGGGACGTAATTCGTTTTACTGCATTGAGACACGATGGAGGGAGGGAGGGAGGGGCTGAGGGAGAGGAAGGGATGCTCACTCATCGTTAGCCGGTACAACGTGGCACGCGGTTTTCGACTACATTATAGCACGTTTTATTCTTCGAATGGATTTTTTTCTTTTCCTCAATCATCCCCTCCTATTCCATCCTTCCCATTCCTCCTGCCCTCCCCGCCCATCCATCGGTTCTTTCCCTCATCCTTTTTTTTAACAATCGAGATCGAAGTCGTTTTAAAGTTTAAATATCTACTTGTGCATAGTGTAGAAGAAAGATATTGAAATTTTTAGGGGATTGGTAAAAATTGGTAAAAAAAAAAAAAACAAAAAAAAAAGAGAAAAGGAAGAGAAAGAAAAAAAAAGGAAGAGAGAGAGAGAGAGAGAGCGAAAAAAGAAAAGAGAAGTAGAGGAACATTTAGTATGAAAACTTTCCGAGAGAATTGGAAAACTTATAGGACAGCTGTTTGAGAGATATCTTTGGATGGGATCGAGGAACAGTTCGATGACGTTAATCGTTCCATGGCGTTAGGTGCACGCGTGCTGGCAAACGAACACGAGCGGCGAGAGAGAGAGAGAGAGAGAGAGAGAAAGAGTGAGAGAGTATGGGAAGCTTCCCAAACAGACGCTAACATTCTCTAAATATTATCGCACAATATTTTTATCGCAGGGCCAAGCCGGAATCTCTCGTTTATTTTCACGCCGGATACCTAGCTCAGCGACGATCGATCGATCGATTAATCTACGATTTGCGTCTCCCTTCTTTCTCTCTCTCTCTCTCTCTCTCTCTCTCTCTCTCGTACCGAACGAAAATTTTTATCGATTAATTTTTTTCCTCTTTCGTGCCTTCGCATCACGAGCGCTCGTTTCATGTCATATCAATATATCGATTTTTCGTTACATGTGCGTACATGTATATATATATATATATATATATATATATATATATATATACACATATATACGTGTGGATACGTACGTACGTACATATGCGTGTATGTATGTACGTGTGTGTGTGTGTGTGTGTGTTTGCTTGTAAGTACGTACTATACTACATTGTACAAGCTATTACGAAGAAAGCGAGCAGTATAATCCGTCGCTAAATATAATCGATAAACGATAATCGCCGTCTATGAAGGCTTATCGCGCCTTATCTTTTTAGCCTGGTTACGATCCTTTCTGGTATGTGTCCGATTACGCATTTCCCGATTTTTCCACGATTTCTTTTAAAACCTTACGTACAGGTAATTTAATCTTTTCTTTTTTTTTCTTTCTTCTTCTTTTTTTTTTTTTTTTTTTTTTTTTTTTAGTAGAGCATTAAATCTAAAAATACGCTATTTATAAATTACGAATTATTTATAATATGTGAGAGAGAAAATATATACATACGTACGTACATATTAATGTGCTAAAAGAAACGATATATATATATAGAGAGAGAGAGAGAGAGAGAGAAAGTGAGAGAGAGAGAGAGAAAGAAAGAGAAAGAGAAAAATAGCAGATAATGTTTACAACTTTTAATAGGAATGATTAACAGAATGACGCCAGGTAATCGTTTTGTTTGATGTGAAAAAATATATACAGATGACAGGGCCCTACGAGAAGAAACTAACCCTTGTCCATCCTTTTCATTCCCTTTTCGTATCCCGCCATTCCAACGACGTAACAAGTTTACCTTATTCCGTGTCACTTAACTCCCACGAAGAGTTGACAGTATTTTTCTTTTTCTTCCTCTTTCTCTTTTCTCTTCCTTTCTTTTCTTTTCTCTTCTTTTCTTTCCTTACCTTTTCTTCGTCGTTTTTTGTTGTTATTGTTGTTCGACGTTACGAGACGCCTTCATTACCTATACACTCGATGCGATGCGCGAGTCACTCTCATTCAGAATTCAGGCTCATGAATACACGGCAGGCCCGCCCTTGGGAATTCTTCTGAGCTCTTCGGACTTATTTCATTACCTCGTTCCTCTTTTTCCTTCCTTTCTTCCTTCCTTCCTTCATTTCTTCCTTTATTTCTTCCTTCCTTCCATCCTTCCATCTTTCTTTCCTTCCTTCCTTCCTTTCTTACTTCTTCCTACTCTTTCTTCCTTTAACTTCTCTCTCTCTTTCTCTCTCTCTCTCTTTCTCTCTCTATTTGGCTTTCTTTGAAGAATCGGAGAGCCGAGAGTACAGCCTCCGATTTTTACACGGTGACAATGCCGACACGTCGTGCCCATTCCGCGCACCTTTCTAATGAAGTCCGCGTCCACGAGAAGGCAATTTACGAGAATTCACGATGTCTGTGAAACAAGATGAACAAAGAAAGACAAAAAAAAAGGAAAAAAAATAAAATAAAATAAAATAAAATAAAAGAAAAGAAAAGAAAAGAAAAAAGAAGAATCTTCTTCTTGCCTTTTATTATCTTTTGCTTTATATTTCTCCTCTATTAAAAAAGAAAAGAAAAAAAAAAAAAAATAAGAAAGTACAAAAGCGAGATTACATGTGAGAATGAGACCGGGTCTGGGAAAAAATTAGAATAAAAGAAACAGAAAAAAAAAGAATTAGGAACAATTAAAATTCATCTGAATAAATTAGATGTATGTTTATATGTATCTAATTTTTTTTTCTTTTCTTCTCTCTCTCTCTCTCTCTCTCTCTTTCTCTATCGCACGCATGCACACGCATGTACGAAAAAATCTTTATTTTATATTAACAAAAAAAAAAAAAGAAAAAAAAAAAAAATAAAAAAAAAAAAAAGGATGTAAAGAAAGAGAAAAAAAGAACTTCAATTACATTCTCCCTTGCGATATGATCTTCGAAACGGTACTCATTAATCAGATTATTATAATCGAGAATGTCATCTTAATTATACGTGTATGATATATCTACCATCTACATACACGGATCATCATTATAATTAATGATTATTCTTGTAATTATATCTAACGTATAACATGTTATCTACATTTTAATGTATCAAATTTTGTATATTTTCTCGTTTGCTTCTGGAATATCGTCATTTTCTTTTAAAAATAATATAATTCGCATACCGAATAAGAAGGATTTTGTGTTCTCTATCTCTCTCTCTCTCTCTCTCTCTCTCTCTCTCTCTCTCTCTCTCTCTCTCTCTCTTTTCCTCTCTCTTTTTCGCTACTCGAAACGAGCACTCTTGTAATCTTATTGAACTCGATCGAATGGCCATTGAATACCCATGGCTACGTAATTCCGCGTGGAATGTTACAAGGCTCTTATCGGATATAATTACTCATTTTTTGTTTATTTTTTATTTTTTAATTTATTTGTAGATATATATATATATATATGTGTGTTGCAAAAAGTAGGAGCAGAAACATTAGAGAATGCTCTCGAACTCTGCGAAAGAATTTTAACGATATTTAATCTTTATCGCGAGTGCATCTAATCGGCTCGTAGTTTGGCTTGCAGTTGAAAGATCTAATCTCTCTCTCTCTCTCTCTCTCACTCTTTCTTTCTGTTTTTTTTTCTTGTCATTGAGAAAAGGAATACATATTGTATATACCTATCTATCTATTTATATACCTATATACCTATTTATATATATATATATATATATATATATATATATATATATGTATATGTAAGTATTTGCATAGTTAGCAATATAACTGAACGAATATAAAAATGTTTTTTTTTTATCATAAGTCGTTCTATACAACTCGTTCGATTCTTCGAAATATCGTTGAAAAATACTTGAGAATTCTCGTTGGATTTCTTTCTTTC
>NC_140825.1:4010000-4022500 GCF_050613455.1 Vespa mandarinia | reverse complement strand
ATTTTTTTTTCCTTGTAGATACTCGTAGATTTCGATTAAAAAGTACGCGTACGCGTCATTTTTCTTTTGTCCTTCTCCTTCCTCAATTTCCTTTCTTCTTCTTTTTTTTTCCCCCATTATTTTTTATTTATTTCATTTTATTTTCTAAAGAGCGAAACTACCGTTACGTTCTTCTCATCGTTTCATCAAAACGTTACGTCGTCGTATTTAAAAAAAAAAAAATAATATATATATATATATATATATATATATATGTATATAACATTGTTAAAGTTAGCTACGTTAACAGATAATGTACAAAACATCGTATAACATTTCTACATACGCATATAGACTAGCATTGACATAGACGTGCGATCGTACACGCAAGAATATACTCGATGAGGACACTCGAGATGACACCTCGTGGGCGTACAAAACGATGGCCCGGCTTCTTCGTCGATGTCGTAAAGGAAACGAGGGAAGAAAAGATGGCAGAGCAAGAGCAAGAGCATAAGGAGAAGGAGAAGGAGGTGAAGGTAGAGGAGGAGGAAGAGGAAGAGAAGGAGGAGGATGAAGTGGAAGAGTAGAAGAAGGAAGAAAGAGGAGGAGAAGAATAAGAAGCTTGGTCGTGGCTACGGAAGAGTGCAAAGCAAGCACGCTTTCCGTGCTCCTCCCCTCCTCTCTTCTATACCATAAGGAGAGGGACACATAGCTAAGAGAGAGAGAGAGAGAGAGAGAGAGAGAGAGAGAGAGAGAGAAAGAGAGAGCTCGCGATCGTTGCGAGAAGGCGAGCCTTCGCACACGCGCTTGAATAATATCCTCCATTAGCATAAGCGAGAAATGAGCCAATGAGATGCTAATTGCCGGTCTTGCGTTTGGAGAATAATTACTGCGGGCCACTTCGACTGGCCGTTGTCGTTGCAAGCTTCTCTCTCTCTTTCTCTTTCTCTCTCTCTCTCTCATTCTGTCCCTTTCTTTCTCTTTCCTAATATATGATTTTCTTTCTCATCAATTTCTTGCTGTTGTTTTCTTTTTTTTTTTTTTTTTTTTTTTCTTTTTTTTTTATTATATTTTTTAAAGTAAACAAATCGAAAGGACAATTTTCCGATACAATGTATACGGTTGTAATATGATTATGATATAATTCATTTTGTTTGTTTAATTGTCAACGATCAAGTAGTATAATTTGATATAAGATAGATTTGATTTGTGATTTTTCTGATGATTAACAACGTGTCTTCTTTTTCTTTTTTCTGTTTCTATTTTTTTTTTTCTTTTTTCTTTTTTTTTTTTTTTTTTTTTTTTGATGCTCGAGAAATAATATAATAAGATAGGGATGATATTTTTCCAATCGACACATGGGCCGCACGTGAACTCGCGTCTTAACCAAATAGGATGCTGCCAGAATAAGAGCCATCGGAGATCTAAATAAAAGTTCGACGAAGCATACTAGAAAGACTAACTCGAGTTCGCCTGTTAGCTACTATGAAAGATCCATGTAACGGTACCCGAGGAACCAAGGATACTCGATGCCTCTTCACCAGCAAGGATCAAGAACGAAACCTTTATCCCCCTATATCGTTTATATCTTTTTCTTATTTTCTTGGATCGTCGAAAGAAAGCGCGCACGCGATTAGCCGCCGATGATCGTGCGTCTTCTCTCATGCCACGAATATTTCTTTCCTTTTTCTTCTTCTTCTTCTTTTTCTTTTTTTTCCTTTTCTTCCTCTTTCACGAACGAACATGATAATCATTCGAATATCCTAATCGATATCGTCCTTCTTCGTTTATCGATGGCTATTGTAGTTACTCGTTAATTTTATATACTTACATACACATGTACATTTTTATTTATATATATATATATACGTATGCATGTATGTATGTATGTATGTATGTATGTATGTATGTATGTATGTATGTATGTATGTATGTATGTATGTATGTATGTATGTATGTATGTATGTATGTATGTATGTATGTATGTATGTATGTATGTATGTATGTATGTATGTATGTATGTATGTATGTATGTATGTATGTATGTATGTATGTATATACTTGTACAATTTCTAAGTTTTTCATTGGGCTTGAATGTGTATAATGTATTTTTTTGTAATCGATAAGAGTACCTATTTCAGGCGGGATCAAAAGCGAAATAAGATATATCCGAATGATTTCGTGTAAGAATAAAAGAAGTTTTGAGTGGCCCGTTGAGCCTCGAAGAAATCGCGAAAGGATAGGAAGAAAGAAGAAGGTATAGCGAATGTGTAAAGTATAATGTAACGCGCTGAGGGACTGACGAACGCACCGCACCGTCGCCACTCCGGTGGTCCATAGGGAATTCTTTGTGGACGAATGCGAGGATTCGCGCTGCTTCCTTTTCTTTTTATCTCTCCTTTTCTCTCTCTCTCTCTCTCTCTCTCTTTCTTTCTTTCTTAACATCTTCGAATTCTCTCTTTTCCTTCCTCTTTCTTTTTTCTCTCTCCTTTTTTCTTCTTCTTCTTTTTTTTTCTTTTTTTTCTTTTTTTTTCGCCTTTCATTATTATATGTACCATAATATTCTACAAGTTTTCGAAGAAAAACATTTATTCTTAATAGAATCGATTTATTTGAATTCAAAGATTATTCGAATCGATGATATCATCGAAATCCGATAGTAAAAGATAATTAAAAATATATTTATATAGAATATCACATAACTAACTAAGTAAGTAAGTACATACTTACTTAACTGTCTACGTATTCTTCCTTTACGTTAATTACTTACCTGTGTCATCATAATTGATCGATTAAAAAGACATACTTCGTCCGGTATTTATCGATACCGTTATAGAAAATTGACAAGGCTATTATCGATAGATAGTAGAAAAAACAACTTGCATAGGAATGCATTAGCAATTTCTAGTTTGAAGGGAGAGAGACGAACAGAGAGAAAGAGAGAGAGAGAGAGAGAGAAAAAGAGAGAGGTTTCAGATCGGAAGTAAAATAATTGCCGACACTTACATTTTTTCTCTTCTTTTTTCCTTTTTCTTTTTTTCCCTCCATCATATCGTGTCAGGATCGTAGTTTGTACTTGTCTTGCTTCACTCTTCGTATATACGTAGCTTTATATCGTCCCCGAGCGTGACATCGAGAAAAAGGAAAGAACATACTCGTAGCTCGTCACGTTCCATCTCTTTCTATCTCTCTCTCCCTCCTTCCCTCCCTCTCTATCTCTCTCTCTCTCTCTCGCTCTTTGCCTTTTTAGAAGTTGGCACACGGCGCTCGTTAAGACGTTTACGTCGCCAAAATATTCGTAAAAATGCAGCTGCAGTTAAAGAGCGACGTCACATATCTATACACGTATATACATGTATATATATATATATATATATATATATATATATGTATATGTATGTGTGTATGTATATACGTCTTCGTTCTCTTGGTCTTCTTTATGCACGCAGCTTTTATGATCCGTCTGCATACCTACGAGAATTTTCGTCTTTCTTTTTTTTTTTGTCTTTTTTTTATTTTTTTCCTTTTTCTTATTCTTTTTGTTTTTTTCTTTTTTCTTTTTCTTTCTTTCTTCCTTTCTTTCTTCTTACCGTTACGTTTGGCGTATAACAGATACGTCACGTTTACTCGTTATCGTTGTTATTCATAATTTTATATATTTTTTAATACTTGGTTCGTACCAGGTCGTAGATATGTACATACATATACATACACACACATATATATATATATATATATATATATATATAGTATACACTGATACGTTGTTCTCTAATCGTAGCTTTTATAAGAATAATTTTTTTTCTAAGTGCTTGGGTCTTTGAACGAGAGGTAGAGATAGAGATAGAGATAGAGATAGAGATAGAGATAGAGAGAAAGAGAAAGAAAGAGAGAGAGAGAGAGAGCTAGAGCTCGGAGTGTTTGCCGGTGACAAGTATTCCGCTGTTTAACAATATTTAAATATTGTCGCCTGGAGTGGCTGCGCATACCCGGTGCGTCGTAGATAAACCGTCCCTTGCTTGCACAGTGCTCTTGGGCTACCGTATATCGCCGGCATTCTTCACCATCTCTCTTTTGCGTGTGTACACATACACATACATACACACACACACACACAGATATATAGACATACATAGATATACATAGATATAGATACAAGGAACGTGGTTGGTTGATGACGTTCGTCATCTACGTCGGGAAGAATAATGTTTAGACGTAACGTGGAAAGCGAAAAGATGATTTTCCTTTCTTTCTTCCTTCCTTTTTGTTTTTCACAAGAAGAAGAAGAAGAAGAAGAAGAAGAAGAAGAAGAAGAAGAAGAAGAAGAAGAAGAAGAAGAAGAAGAAGAAGAAGAAGAAGAAGAAGAAGAAGAAGAAGAAGACGATGACGAAGACGAAGGAAAATAGCAAAGAAGAAAAAAAAAAAGAAAAAGAAAAAGAAAAAAAGCGGAAAGAAACGTGAAAGAAGAAAAATCTGAAATCATTCAAATCTCATTGATCGTATAGATACTTAATACGTAGATTCATAAGTTGGATTTATACAAGATAGATAAACAAGCGATAGACCTAAAGAGAATATTCATTGAAGCAGTTACTTTCTCTGTCTTTTTTCTTTCCTTTTCTTTTTTTTGTTTTTCATTTCATTATTTTTCTCCTTCTTCTTCTTTTTTTTCTTCTTTAATAACCGTCGAGTCGTCGTATATTACTATTATAATTGGCGCTAATCCTGCGAAATAATTACCGAGTGGAAGGAACTTAACTCATAGGTGACGCGTAAAAAGAGGAAGTATCGGAACACCTTTGGATAGTTAATGCGATCGTCAACGAGATAAAAAAAAGAAAAAATAAAAAGTTAAGAGCAACGTAGCTATGGAACGTACGATAGAATTAATTATACCTATATAAGAAATCTAATATAGGATAAAATCGCGATATAAAAGAGATATATACTTGGATGTCTCTTCCTTCTTAGTTATTTTGTTTTTCTTGTCTTTTTTCTTTCTTCTTCTTCTTCTCTCTCTCTCTCTCTCTCTCTCTCTTTCGTCTTTTCCATTTAACTTCGTCGATTTCTACGTATACGTAGATACGTAAGTTACGTTTAATAGCGAACGGGTGCGATAATGAAGAGATCGGGTGTCGGCCATCGGGCAAATTAGCAGCTTCGAAGAATGTTTTCGCGGGGGGTAATGGTATGTTGGTATTGGTGTTGGGGTTGGTATTGGGTTGAAAGGAGCAAAGAAGAGCGGAGAAACATAGAGAGATAGAGAGAAAGACAGAGTCAGAGATACACATACAGAGAGAGAGAGAGAGAGAGAGAGAGAGAGAGAGAGAGAGAGAACGCTCGTAAATCAGCGAACATCGATAAGAGTCGTCGCGTCGTCCGCACGATGTCCCTCGTTAATAATTGATACAATTAACGGCCATTCATTAGAGACTCGCGAGACTCTCCGTTGTACATGTACCTACATGCATACGTCGTACTCTCTCATACATATATACATACATACGTATCTACATCTATAAACAAGTATATGTACAGTATACATACATACATATACACGTAAACACGTTGGTAGGGGAAGAATAACGCGCGAAACGATTTACATCCACTCAATGTTTCGCGCGCTTGTTTTCTTCGATCTACGCCGTTTCGGGGTCTGCCTTTTATTCGCGACAGATAGTCGATATCGTCGACAGTTTTTCTTCTTCCTCGATATTTCTCTTTACCGAACGAGTTCGAGCTCTACCAACAACGCTAATGACCGACGCGATCGCGCGAACTTGATGTTGTTTGGTCTACGTTCTCTCTCTCTCTCTCTCTCTCTCTCTCTCTCTCTCTCTTTCTACCTTTCTCCTTCTCTTTCTCTATCTATCTATCTATCTCTCTCTCGCTCATTCACTCTCTTTCTCTCCTAAACTCACCATTATTTTCTCTCTCTCTCTCTCTCTCTCTGTTTCTTCTTTCTCTCTCTTTTTCTTTTTTTCTTCTTCTTACTTCTTTTTTTTTTTTCTTTTTTTTTTTTTTGTTACCATCCAATTAGCGAGCACGTCGAGGTTTATCGCGACGTCTGATTTATCGAATATTTTCTATGATTTATCCCCGCGACGAGGTATCGTTTTTCTTTAGCCGTAGGGAAAATCGCGGCAAGAGCAATGAATAGTAAAGCAATAGTAGATTATTTCGTTTCGAGTTTTTCGTAAATAGCGATAATTCCTTCGACGATGAACGACACGCGCGCGAAGGAATATTTCCGAATGATAATATTGATAAAGAAAACGAGACCGAGACCGAGAGCGAGAGCGAGAGCGAGAGAGAGGGGGGGGAAAAAAAAGAGTATACCTATCGCATGTAAGTGCTGTATTATTAATTAACGTAGTCGAGAAGTTAAAGCACGTTAAAGGATAAAAAAAAAAAGAAAAAAAAGAAAAAAAAGGAAAATAAAATAAGAATCGTGCGATACGAAGGAGAGAGAGAGAGAGAGAGAGAGAGAGAGAGAGAGAGAGAGAGAGAGAAAAAGAGAGAGAGAAAAAGAGGGAGGGAATGTTTAAGAGAGAAAAGCGTAATAGCTTCATAAAATCTTAATGAATATTTATAAACGCATTGAATACATCGTTATCGATACGAAAAATTCGATTAATTGCTTAGCAATATCGTACTATCACAAATTTTCATACGATCGAAATACGTTCTCTACGTTAATTTCTTTTATGCTTTTTTTTTTACCCTGTCATGTTCTTTTTTTTTTTTCTTTCTTATTTACATTACACGGATAATATCCCATCCTATCTATGACTTTATAAAATGAAATGAAAAAGAGAAGATAGAGAGAAAAAAAAGATGAAGAAGAAGAAGAAGAAGAAGAAGAAGGAGAAGAAGAGGAAAAAAAGAAGAAGAAAGAAGAAAGAAGCGTGAAAAATTATTGTCGATTCCTGTTCCGACAAAGGATATTGTATGGAGAGGCGCGAAAAGTATGGTTCGAAGGGAGGGTATAGAGGGAAGATAAAAGAGAAAAAGAGAGAGAGAGAGAAAGAGAGACGTTCATTTACGCGCGTACGTGCACCTCACATAGATATCTTGCGCATGCATCAAATAGCGGTGAGTGCAACGGGCGAGTGCAGCGAGCTTCACGCTGCGTTGCGTTTCACCGAGCGCAGATAGACGGAAAGAACGTCTTGCACTTGAATAAGAAGAAAAAGAAGAGAGAAGGAAAGAGAGAGAGAGAGAGAGAGTGTGTGTGTGTGTGTGTGTGTGTGTGTGCATGTGTATGTGGTTGTATGTGAACGTGTATGCATGCATGTGTATATATGTAAGAAGGATAGAAAAGGAGAGAAAAGTGAGGGCGTCTCGCTTCCGCCGAGTCCTCCATGTCGGAGATGGCTTATAAATAACACCATCTCTGCGCTTCTTCCTGCGTTTTGTCAGTTTTTCTTCGGCATCCTCCTCTTCCTCCTCTCTCTTTCTCTCTCTATCTTCATCTTCTTCATCTTCTTCTTCTTCTTCATCTTCTTCTTCTTCTTCTTCTTCTTCTTCTTCTTCTTCTCCTGCCTATCCTCAGGCTCCTCTTCTTCGTCTTCTTCGAGATTCTCGTCTGCGTACAACGCAAGCCTAATTAATACAGCGCGATGAACGATCGTGGCAAAACCTTCGAAATGATCGTGTGTGTGCGTTAGAGAAAAAGAGAGAGTGAGAGAAAGAGAGAATGAGAGTAAGGGATAGAAAGAGAGAGAGAGAGAGAGAAAGAGAGAAAACGTATGTAGATACACACGTTCACCCACGCGAGAATTCGGAACGAGAGATGAGTGCTTAGCGTATTTTTGTGTGTCTGTATGTGTTGTGTGTGTGTGTGTGTATGCGGTTGGATATAGAGAAGACATTGTCCGAGGAGAGACTGAGTCGAGAATCGACTACTTCTCGCACGATCTCGTTCAGAAAACCACCCGGGAGTTTCGTTACCGATATCATCTTCTCTCTCCCTCTCTCTCTCTCTCTCTCTCTCTTTCTCTCTCTCTCTTTCTCTCTCATACTCTTCGTTTTTATATTTCTTTCCTTTTTTTTTTACTTCTTTTGCATATCCTGAATCGCCGATGAAGAGTTCCGAGAGTGTCGAGATGGAGTATACTTTTTTAAGGGTGGTTCGCCATTATCGTTATATATATTAATATATACGCATGTATATATGTATGCATGTATATATAGGTGTATATGAAAGGATGAGTCATGTAAAAAAAAAAGATTGTTTTTTTCTCTCTCGTTTCTTTTTTTTTTCTTTTTTTTTTTTTTTTTTACATTCTCATTAGTTAGACTTCCGAAAGGCAAATCGAAGATTGGATCGGGGAACGAAAATATCGATATGGGAGAGATGTTAATGAAATTCCGAGTTTGAATATACTATGAAAGAGAGAGGTACGAGCAACGAGATAAGTGTGGTGAGATTCGAAGGAAGAGTCCATTGGTGGCATATCGAAGAAGACGAAGAAGAAGACAAAGACAAAGAAGAAGAAGAAGAAGAAGAAAAACAAAAAAAGAAGAAGATGAAAAATAAGAGTTGCAAATAATTTTCGTAGAGTCGCCGCTATCCGTGCTTGAGGACTCATCGTGCTTTTCTCTCTCTCTCTCTCTCTCTCTCTCTCTCTCTCTTTCTTTCTCTCTATCTCTATCTCTCTGTTTCTCTTTCTACATGTTATCGCCCGCGCAGAATCATAATGGGCCATAATTGCATAAATATAATGTTAATTAACAATTAAGATTGCCGCTTTGCCTAATTGAATCGGCGCTTCTGCGAGCTCAGAGGGGACATCGCTTTACGAACGTATAGTCCTTTCTTGCTTTCTCTCTCTCTCTCTCTCTCTCTCTCGTGAACACACACTTTCGTTTTATTTCAAGACAGACAGACAGAGAAAAAGAGACAGAGAAAGAGAGAGATAGAGAGAGGAACAGAGATAGAGAACGACGATGGTGGTTTAAGCGGTACGGCGTATCGAAAAATTATGCGAATGGTCTTTCTGCGTATGCACTTTCGATAGCTCGTCGAATCGGAGCCGGAAGACCGGCCTCATTCTCTTTCTCTCTTTTGAGGTTATTTTTCGATTGGTATATCGGAGAGTGAAAAAAGAAAAAGACGACAGAGAGAGAGAGAGAGAGAGAGAGAGAGAGAGAGAGAGAAAGAGAGACAGCGGGAAAGAAAAGAAAAATAAATAAATAAAAGGAAAAATAAAGGAAAAGAAGAGAGAAGAGGAACATTTTTGGATAGCTTTCGTTGGTTTTTATTATCCTACTCGTTTGAGAAGAATTAATGCGATAATATTATGAAGTTATTACATCGTCGAGTAAATGGCCTTCTCTTGTTTCTACATCTTCACCCTTACGCGTTCTCCATTCTTTCTTTGAGTTCTTTCCATCTTTCTCTTCTCTCTCCTTTTCTCTCTCTCTCTCTCTCTCTCTCTTTCTCTTTTTTTTCTCTTTCATTCTCTTTGCGATATCGACGAAACTCACAAATGGAATTTAGTAACGCAATTAGCGTATACCCGAGGATACAGTAATAATTAATTCACGTTAATCGACTCTCCGCTTCGTTCGAGAATATACCTATCTACCTACCTACCTACCTACCTACCTACTTGCGTACAAAAATAAAAATTCTTTCTTAAAAATATCCATTTCACATTAACCATACGTTCTTTTTCTTTTTTTACTTTCAGATGGTTCAAGCGATTCAGGTCCTTCGATTTCACCTCCTCGAACTTGAAAAGGTAAGTTCGTAATAACGATTTAAATTAGATTATACTATGATCTCCTTTTCTCTCTTTTTCTTTCTTTTTTTTTTTCTTCTTCTTCTTCTTCCTTTTCTCTTTTAATCGCCATTTTTTTCTCCCCTTTTTTTCACTTTAATCAGACATTTTGTATTTATTAAATTAATTCGATAAAAAGAGAGAGTGAGAAAAAGAGAGATCGTACCTATTCTGTTATATCTTCTCTCTCTCTCTCTCTCTTTCTCTTACTTTCTCGTCATCGTCATTCTCGTCCTTCTCCTTCTACTGAAGACTATCTTAATCGAACGACGATCGATAAGTCGATAAACGTTCGTGGAAGAACGTCCGACGCATACGTATCAAAAGTTTTCGGTCGCGTAGATGCCTATGCGGTCCCGCGCTTTTTTTGCGACCGCATTTTATCATACAAAATAGCCGGACATCCATCGCATTTCCATCGAAATGGCAGCTGACGTGGCGGCCATTGGTTCTGCTCGAGAGGTGGCCCTCGCGCGCGCGTGCACACACTCTCTCTCTCTCTCTCTCTCTCTCTCTCTGTCTGTCTCTCCACTCTCTTTCCCTCTCCCTCTTTCTCCTTTCCTCCATCTCCTTCATCTCCTCCTCCTTCTCCTTCTCCTCCTCTTCCTCCTAGTCTTTACCGCTCAGTTTAGCTCGATCGTGCAATTTTATAGCAATTTTATAGCAATTTTCCTCATTCGAGATGATTACATTATTGTGAAAAATGATATACCTACATATCTATGTATGCATGATAGCTGTCCAATCGTACGGTTAGCCACGGTTATCGAAGAGACTTAGGATGGTATTCATTGAAATGACGTCAATTCGATTTTAAAATTGAATTGACGTCATTTCAACGCTCGCAACGTTTATATCGACTAACCCCCTTGCTATCTATACAATATAATCACCCTTTTGTCATTTTTCGTTTCTTTCGTCAGAAGTTAAAAAGATTTCAATTGGCGTTTTATTTATTTTTTTCTTTTTTTTTTTTTTTTTGAAACTTGTCGATTATTACATATCGATCGTAGTAAAAAATTTCATATCCTTTTAAATATATCGTCAAGTATCCTTAGAAAACGTAATATGTTTCTTTTTTTTTTCTTACTTACTTAATGAATGGAAAAAAATAATTAAATTATCCTGTATCCTTGTACCTTTGTACAATGTATTATACGACGTAAAAGAAAAAAACAACGATGATAATTAATTACCAAGCAATGAATACGAAATATGGAATTTTATTATACGATTTTGTACGATTTAACGATTAAGAACGTACGAACGTATTTGACGAGGACACGCGTCACGCGTGGCTGCGAAATATCGGACGGATAAAAGAAGATTGAAACGTTTCTGTTACCCAGGAGAAACTCGAAGTCGAGCTGAGCGATCGAGGTTGAGCGGAATGCAGCAAACGCGAGATGGAGAGGATTCCATAAATATCTGCGTTCAAAGTAAAGAGAGAAGGAGAGAGAGAGAGAGAGAGAAAGAGAGAGAGAGATAGATAGATAGATAGATAGATAAAGAGAGAGAGAGAGAGAGAGAGAGAGAGAGAGAGGGCGTGAGGCTGGAAGAAAAGGAGTAGAGAGAGGAGACCAATCGGGATGAGAGGCATGGTAGCCCGCGGTGCTGAGCCTCGTGCATTTAACATTTTCGAACCAATCGTGTATTAGCATAATTACGTTTTGCTGGAGCCCGGTGCGTGGAAGGAAGGGCCAGACGGGCCTCACATACACACGTATCCCTCTTTATCTCTCTCCGTCATTCTTTCTCTCTGTCTTTTTCTCTCTCGCACACTCCTGCACTCCTGAGCACTTGAGCACCTCGAGCCTATCTCGTTCCTCGTCTTTTCCAAAGCTCGGTACATTCTGCCTCCTTCTTTTCCACTTTTCGTCTCACTCTCTCTCTCTTTCTCTCTCTCTCTTTATATCTATCTATTTATCTATCTATATATCTGTCTATCTATCTATCTATCTATCTATCCATTTATCTATCTATCTTTTTCTTTTTCTTTCTTTTACTCTTTTACTTGCTCCCTTCCTCTTGAACTCTGGGCCAGCGGCGGGGACAGCCGGCATATATGCACACACCGTCACTGGTTAGAGAGCGGTAAATTTCTTATGGTGTATTATGGCGCGGAGTGCATACCAACGGGATTCGTACGGGTAGAAACGCGCGGTCGTGCTACGGAAAACTGGTTCCAACCTATACGAGGACACCTCTATTCTTTCTTTCAAGAGAGAATGAAAAAGAGAGAGAGAGAGAGAGAGAGAGGGAGAGAGAGATTATCCTGTTCCATTTGGATGTTTCTTCGCAAATTTATTTATTTTCTTGTATGAGATTAAAACTCGTAGATAATAGATCATTGTATTAAGTATTAAGATTAGGATAATTTATGGTAAAAATAAAAAAAAAAAAAAAAAAAAAAAGAAGAGAAAATTACTCGAATATCGATCGAGGAATAAATCTTGTACGTTTTACATATTTTTATCTTATTGATGAGAGAAGAGAAAAAGTATTGGGACACCCGGTATATAGGTAGCCTGTGCGTGCCGTAAGGGGTGGTCAGATTGTGAATCGGTCCGCGAGAGGGACCGAGACAGACACCCCGAAACCTTCATTACCTTTGGCTTCAAAGGAGCCCATTGTGCCGTAAATGGGGTTCCCTGCTTTCCTTCTTCTTTTTTCCTTTTCTTTCTTTTTTTCTTTCTTTTTTCTTTCTTTCTTTCTTCCTTCCTTACTTCC
>NC_140825.1:3967500-4000000 GCF_050613455.1 Vespa mandarinia | reverse complement strand
ATAAAATATTATAAATACATAGAAGACATGTTACGAGTGTGTCTATCCGTACGAGCGAATGTGTCCTATGAACGGTTTTTTTTTATTATTAGATAATTATTAATTAAGAAAGAGACAAGAGAGATTTTAAGCCACAACAAAACCGTGTATACGTATTAGCTGTTAATTGTGAAATTGTGAATTGTCTTCCTAAGAACGAAAGAGATAATTGTTATCTCTCATTACAATTTCGAATACGACGCATCGGACGTTGCTTTATCTTCCTTTTCTTTCTTTTTTTTTTTTTTCTTCTTTCGTAATTTTTTTTTGTGTTTATTTTTTTTTTTCTTTTTTTTTTTTCCGTATCGTTCTTATTCACTCTCTCTCTCTCTCTCTCTCTCTCTCTCTCCTTTCGTTTTTTTTCTTTTTTCTTTTTTTTTTTTAAGAGGAAATATTTCTTCCTTCTTTTTTCTTTTGTTTTTTTTTTTTACTTTGCGGGGTTTTTTTTTACTTTGCGGAGTTTTTTTTTTCATTCTCGCTCTATCATACACTTTTATATGGAAACGTGTTCCGTATATGTATTCCTTTCTCACTTGATCTCTGAGCGTTGCATTTATTTTTGTTTTTCGGAGGAAAGATCGAGAACTTATACATACGGGCAGGAGTATCTCGATGCGAGTCGTAATGTTTTTAACATGAAGTTTGAATTATTGAAATTCTCAATTCTTTTTCTTTTGTTTTTTTTGTTCTTCATTTTCTTTGTTTTCCTCGATGTAATATTCGAATTTTCTTATGTTTAATCTTGTCATACGAGCCGTGGAATCGTTTTTGAATGGAATTTTCACGAAGGGTTCGTTTTTTTCCTTCTTTTTTTTTTTTTTTTTTTTGGTTCGGACGGAGTTAATTTCTTTTTCCCTTTTGGTAATAATTTTTTTTTTCTTCTTTTCCTTTTTTCTTTACTTTTCTTTCCTTTAACTCTTCCTAACTGATAAAACGCACGGTCCAAATGCGTCGCGGAGCGTTTACGAGTGCGTTAATGTATGTGCGTGTGTGTTTGAGATTTTGAAAAGGAAAAGCCAACAGATGTGCGAGTTAAAAGAAGGGAATGATAAAGGAACGAAAGAAAAAAAATAAAAAAAAAACAAAAAAAAAAAAAAGAAAAGAAAGATAAGAGGAAATGAAAGAAAAGAGGAGAAAAGAAAGAAAAGAAAACAAAAAAAGAAAAAAGAAATAAATAAATAAAAACAATATATAAAAATAACGTGAATACTTAGTGCCATAGGTTGCAGTGGGCGTCCTCTTGCGCTCGGACTGTGTACTTAAATAATTAATAATCAAACGAATTGCGATTTTAGCGATTAGAAAATAGAGAGGAAGGGGAGGGGGGCGAGTTATACGTATGATAGAGGAAAGTCTGCAAAAGCGATTACAAACGACGGTATAAAAGAAAAGAAGAAGAAGAAGAAGAAGAAGAAAAAAAACAAAAATTCTATTGTATGTTGATTGACTAAAACTCTTTTCGAACTTATAATTAAATGATTGAAAAGTTTATCGTCTCATATGCGATGGATCGCTTTGCAGAAAAAAATGCGGCACGAACGAATTTTTCCTCTTTTATATTTTATTATTATTATTATTATTATTATTATTATTATTATTATTATTATTATTATTAATATTATTAATTATTATTATTATTATTAATTATTATTATTATTATTATTATTATTATTATTATTATTATTATTATTATTATTATTATTATTATTATTATTATTATTATTATTATTATCTTTAAACCGGGAGACACTTACTCGTCGCGGGGAAAAGCATTGAAATTTTTGTTATGGATATCGAACATTTGTTGGCGAGAATAATCACGCGTATTAGTTACGTTTTTTACGTTACGTAATAATACTCTTTTTGTTTTTCTTCTTCTTTTTTCTTTTTTTTTTTTGTTTTTCTTTTTATCCTTTTATCCTTTCTTTTTTTTCTTTTTCTTTGTTCTTTTTTTTTTCTTTTTTTTTTCTTTTTTTTCTGTAACTCGTTAATGATATTCGTTGACGAACGCACAGATATAGATATGTGTATAGATATATGCATATACATAAGTACATACATACGTACATTCGAGAAATTGAATTTTTGTGAAAATTATTCTAACGTTCATCCATGTAAGAAGAAATTATATGCGAACACACGCACGCATACACATACTTAATAAAGAATGTAACTTATTCGTAAAATCGCCGACGATCGAAGAAATATACGTACATTTATCATGCGAAGAAATAAAAGCAAAAAAAAAAAAAAAATAAAAAAGAAAGAAAAAAAAGAAAAGGAAAAGAAAGTCAAGAGGTTTTAAATAGCGAGGAGGTTGGTAGGGAGGGCGGGAGGGAGGGAGGGAGGGAGGGAGGAAAAGAAAAGAGGCATTGTGTTATGCGCATGTGTGTTATTACCATTTTCAAAAATTACTAGAGTTAAGGGAAAGAAAAATAAAAAAAAAAAAATAAATAAATAAAAGAAAAAGGAAAAAAAAAGAAGGATGAAGAAATGAAACTCACCCGACATTGTATACGACTAGCTATTATATACATATATAATGATATAATATATTACCGATAATAAATACTTGTTTAAACTATTGTCTCAATCAACGTACATATTTTCATTATAAATAAATGTTAGCCTTGTTGAGTTAAACGAATCATTGACATGAGTTTTCATTTAAGCTAAGAAAATCTCGCCGCATCGACTTTTTTTCCTGTATCCTGGCCGCAACATGCAATACACAATTTTTCTTATCGATACCGAAGAAGAAAAAGAAGAAGAAGAAGAAAAAGAAGAAGAAGAAGAGGCAGAAGAAGTAGAAGAAAAAAAAAGATAAAAAAAAAATATATATATATATAATAATAATAATATCCGTCGGCGTAAGAGAAACTTCGTGTCCTTATCGAATCATACATACATATATGCGATAGTATTGTATTACGTATGCGAGTGGAGATTAGAAGTAAGACACGTCCTCGTACGTACGTACATACATACATACATACATACATGCATACATACATACATACATACATACATACATACATACATACATACATACATACATACATACATCATACATACATACATACATACATACATACATACATACATACATACATATTTACCTATGTGCGGACGTATCCTACGAAAGGGGAGACTCTTGCGGTAAGCTGGAGTTTATTTCAATCATATTTTGCGATTATAAAAAAAAAAAAAAAAAAAAAAAACAAATAAAAAAAAAACTACAGATTTTTACAGGTGGGTATGGAATTTCTTGAGATCGATTAGAATAAACTTTTATATATATATATATATATGTATATTTATATATGTGTATATATATATTTTTTTTCTCTTTCTCTTTCTACGTTTTCTACGAAGCGAAGTAGTCAACGAACGGTCGATAAATCTTGGTTAACTCTCCGCTAATAAATATTTAACCCTTTAAATTTGCAACGACCCCGTGGCTTGTAGCAATTTGCATAAGACTCTTATTTCATTTACACATCGCATAATTGAATATTTAAATTCAATTGCCGGCCGTTACGCGCTCGCAGTTTCGAGCCGCAAAACTGCAGTAAAACTTGTAACGGGAGCACTTTGCCTCCCACCCTATCTACCTCAACGAAACCTCACCTCACCTCACTTCATCTCTCCTCCTTTCCCATTTCCCTCCCCGAAAAGCAACCACGGAGAGCGGCGTCCTTTAGCCGCGTACATCGCGTCTCCGCCACCCTTCGAAAGTGTTTCTAAGAATATTTTCCTGCCTTCGGGGAGCCAACCAGCCTTCTCCTCTTCTCGCTAAGAGAGGAGAGAAATCCTCTACAGGGTTAAGAAATAAATTTTCTATCTTGCTCGCTCACTAACTCACGCTTTCTCTCAGAAGATTTTCTGATAATTTCATCCCTCAAACAGAATTATCCCTGTTACCTTTAATTTTACCAAAACGAATTTGCATTATTATTATTATTATTATTATTATTATTATTATTATTATCATCATCATCATCATGATTATTATCAATGTCATCGTATTATAATTATCATCATCATCATCATCGTCATCGTTATTAATTATCGAAAGTTTTACAGATTATTATATTCGTTTCCTTTTCTATCTACTTAAATACTATATAAATTCTTGAAACTATTCAAAGAATTTTTCACATGGTTTTTCGTTGCACGGTCCTACGAGCACGATGATTCTTCCGTCACTCCAAAAATATATTGAAAGAGACATGGTATTTCCCTTCGCTTTCGGATGGCCAAATTAAAAGCGTACTGCGTCGCGAGTGTTACCACTCATGGATCTTCTTATATACCTACTCTCTCTCTCTCTCTCTCTCTCTCTTTTTTTCTTCTCTATATCCCTTCTCTCTCTCTCTCTCTCTTTCTCGACTCTTAGCGACAAATATTTTTAGAAAAGTCTCCGCGTTGGGTGCAGAGCAACGGCCACGCGTCTTTCCTTCTTCTTCTCCTCCTCCTCCTCCTCCACCTCTTCTTCTTCTTCTTCTTCCTCTTCTTATTCCTCCTCCTCATCTTTAGCCTCTTCTTTTCCTTTCTCTCTCTCTCTCTCTCTCTCTCTATTTTTCTCTTTTTCTCTTTCTTAGCATTCTCAAAAGGCATCTGCCGTCGAAGCACGTATGGCCGTTAGCACTTTCACGAAAGGGATTACCATTGTCACGTTATTCATGCTAACGATGATCGGCCGAGATCGGCCACGTTGATAATCTCCGTGTCACTAAAATCGAGGAGGCGGTCATTGTGAACGACATACTGACAGCATAATAAATTATCCTCACTCTCTTCTCTCTACTATACCTATACATATATCTCACTCTCTCTTTCTCTCTCTCTCTCTCTTTCTCTCTGTCTCTCTCTCTCTCTATCTTTCTCTCTTTCTCTCTCTATCGTCGTTAACGTACAGGTATACTATAGCAAGTTGCGTACGAGGAGTCATCGTAATGCGATACACGACGATCCGGCACGCCCGTCTTAAGCGATAATCTCGTAGCTCGGGCGTCGAGTACAAGCTGAATCCTCTCTTCCTCGGGGATTTCATGATACATACATTCACATACATATATATATATATATATATATATATATATATATATATATGTGTGTGTGTGTGTGTAAGTATGTCTATGCGACATACATACCTACGTATATAGGTAATACATAGACGCGAGTGAGACAAAATTTACGAATCATCGCTCTTCAGTGATGGTATATATCTTTGATCGTTGCCTATCGATAAGTCCTTTAATCTCTTGGCACACAAAGTGCGTAAAGGCTATACAACCCCCTTTTTTTGTACTTCTCGATGAGGGCGTAGAAAAGGGAATAGTTGAGGAATCGAAAAAGATGGAGAATAGAAAGATAAATAGTAAGATTGTATATCGTTGGAATTGACGATAGATCGTCGTGGTAAATGAATTCGTTCGTCATCTATATAACTAAAGTATGGTATATAAGTGGTACCGTGAATATATGTAAATAGAGAAACGTATTTATGTATATACGTTTTTATCCGTGAGACCGTTTCCCACACCCACGATCCAGCAAAAGAGAATTCGCAGGATGGAGGAATGAAGGAAAGAAGGACGAAAGGAAGGAAGGATGGATTGGTGGATGGTAGAAGGCCAGCTATGGTGATGCACGCATGAACTTTCTTTGTCTCTTTCTCTCTCTTTCTCTTTCTCTCTTGTTTTTCTTTAGTTCTTTCCTTCTTTCAGATACACGCGTCTGGCTTCCATGAAGGAGTAACGCGATAAGTGTAACGAGTACGTTGGCCAATTGCGGTACGCGACATTCCTCGCTTTAGAACCGCCCATTTGCGTTTATAAACACCAACGACCACCGAGTTCTCCGGTAGTTTCTCGTCGTTCCTTTTCTTCCTACCCCGCCCTTTTCTTTCTTACTTCTTCCGGGTGTGACACGCACACACACGCACACATACACACATGCATACACGCACATATGTAGCTGAAGGAAGAGGTGATAGATATGTACATACGTTCTTTATTTTATTATTTTATTGTTTTAGTTTTTTTTCTTCTTTCTTTCTTCCTTTTTTTTTTTTTTTTTTTATTGCACCGTCGCTCAAGCCGTCGCAATTGACAATTAATTGATAATATTTAAAAGATGGGGAAGGGAGATGGGTTGGCGCGGAAGAGAGCGGATATTATGTCGTAGATATTATCGTTAAAAAAAATTTCTTCGATTGCGCTCCTTAATTTTTAATTTTTTTTTTATTTCTCTTATCTATCAACAATTTCTTAATTAATTTAACACTTTTCTCTCTCTCTCTCTCTCTCTCTCTCTCTCTCTCTTGTTGTCTCTCTTTTTCATACGATATTAGCAAGTTTCTTTCTTTCTTTCTTTCCTTTTTTTTTGTATATATATATATATATATATATATATATATATATATATATATATAATTATATTCGTTGACGTTTACGACGTGGAATCGCGGTTTAATCGTTCCGTTAACGAGGCCCTACGTAAGGGTAATCTCTCTTTCGCGGATCCAGTTAGAAAACTACGGGAGAGATTTCGGGCTGGTCGATAATTACATCGCTACCAGCCATGGGGATGTATATTTTCATAATGCAATATCGCAGGGGTGGTTTTCTTTTCCGCGCGAAGGGGAAGCTCGGTGGATGTGTAGGAGTATGGCGAGGAAGGAGGGTGGAAAGGCCGGAAGAGATGGGAGAGAGAAAGTGCGTGGAGGGTGTTTTGCTGGTAATTGGTGCCAATTTAATCCTGCCCTTCGCCCTTCTGCAGAGTCCGTATTAACGCTAAGGGAGGAACTCCGAGCGACGAGGCTACCGTCGAACGCGTTGAGGGTAGGAGGCCCTTCCACACCCTTCCCACGCAATAGAGAGAGAGAGAGAGAGAGAGAGAGAGAGAGAGTAAGAGAGAAATAGAGAGGGCCACGTGCTTTCGGGTTTGGAAAAGGGCACTTATACCTTCGCACCTAACTACATATATATATATATATATATACATTCGATTGCCGTAGGTTTCTCGTAAATGTTCACCCACACATATAATACATCCAACATCCCCGGTTACGAAAATATAATTAACGGTAATCGCTCGCGTATATGGCTCGGATTAACTTTGGTCTGGGTTGCGCGAACCGAGGGTGGCCAAAATTCTTCGCCAGTTTATATCGAATTGCGAGTTGAGTTTTACTTCACGCCTGAGTAAAATTATATATATAATTTTAATTATATATATATATATATATATATATATATATATATATATATAATATCGTCAGTTTTGGATAAAGACATACTTTTTTATTATTGTTGTTGTTATTTTCTTCTATTTTTGTTTTTTCGTTTTCCAACATCTCATATATAGATACTAATATATACTTCATCACGTATATCCATTATATAATATCACACGTACATTGTACGTACGTACGTAAATAAATATATATACGTGAATTCCAATAAGTTACGATAATAGGTAAATGCATACGTCTAAGTAAATATCTACCAACATACCATATTCCTTATGAGATATATACGACAGTATAAATTAGAGTTTATCCATCGTCAACGAATAGTCACAAGTATAAGAGGAAAGTTTTGGAGATCATGAGATTAGAGAAGGAATCGGTCCCCTGTTAGGAGAATCGCGGCTTCTATATCGTCAAGGTCGCCGATCTAGTAAAAGGCGGCGATCCCCGAGACTTCTAAATGGGACTCGGAGGGACTTTTCGAAGGGGACCTTCGTCTATTGTTCCTCCTCCCTTCAGAATGCGATCGGTTTCTCTGGGTCTGATGGACCGCCGTGTAAAGTTCTCCGCGATGGCAAAGAGAAAGACCGACGAGAGAGAAGAGAAGAGTGAGAGAGAGAGAGAGAGAGGAGAGAAGAGAAGAGAAGAGAAGAGAAGGAGGGTGAGTGGTCTCGCGAGCGATGGCGACGGGAACGAAAGGAAGAGGGAAGGTGGGAGGAGGATGAGGGGGAGAAGATGCCAGGAGATCTTGTATGCAAATTCCCTCGGTGCATCTCCGTGGGATCCTGGTGGGATCCGCGCAGGATTAACGGGCCGGCTTGCATGAAAGGAAGAAGAAGAAGAAGAAGAAGAAGACGAAGAAGAGGAGAAGGAGGATGAGGAGGAGGAGAGAAGCAGTCTCTTCTTTTTTTCTCTCTTTTCTTTTCCTTCTTCTTCTTCTTCTCTTCTTCTTCTTCTTCTTCTTCTTCTTCTTCTTCTTCTTCTTCGCAGAATTTCGGTCTTTGAGCAGAGAGTCTCTCTTCTCTGGAGTCCTTCAACCTCCTCCTTCTTTTCCTCCTCCCTCTCTCCCTCCCTCCGTCCCTTCCTCTTCGATCCTCCACAAACTTCGTTGTTCGGCAGTGCTGCCAAATAAGAGAACCGATCGCGTTTACTCGCGCGCGCGTTTGAGCAAGAGAGAAAGATAGAGAGAAAGGTAGATAGATAGAGAAAGAGAGAAAGCGTGCGTTTTCGAGCGTTCGAAAAAAGAAAAAAATAGAAATAAATGAGGAGGTAAATCCAGGTTTTTCTTTCTCCTCATTCACCTTCTATTTCTCCATATCTTTCTCTTCGTTCTCTTCCTTCTTAGTCCATGTCTTTCGAATGATAGAGAAAGAAAGAGGAGAAAAAAAGATGAGGATGCATTCCGCGGCATCGATGTCGCCTAGCTCGAAACGTGTCTTCCTATCTTTCTCTTGCGGATCTTTCGCGTGAAAACGTCGAGATAGAGTGTGCGAAGAATCAAGGGAACGAAATGGAGGAAGGAAGAAAGAGGGAGAGAAACAGGCAGAGAGAGAGAAAGAAAGAGAGATGCCGAGGTGCGAAGAAAACTATTTGCCGAAGATTTTTGCCTCTCTCTCTCTCTCTCTCTCTCTCTCACACACATACATGCACACACTCCCGGTCCGTTAGATATACGATCGCGAAAGAAGAGCGCGGCTACGTGAGCGGCGTGCAAAGAGGAATCTCGCGAGCCGACGTCGCCTTGCTGCCGCGGATTTTATCGTTATTGTCGTGCGTTAAAGCGAGACACAAAACGGGACCGGGAGTGAGATAGATAGAACCGAGAAAGGGTTGGTGGGAAAAGGTGCGGAAAAGGATTCGATCAGCAAAGAAGCAAAGAATGATCGTACCGAACGATCTTTTGTCGGTTAGCCGTTCTCGACTTCTTTTCTCGAAAGAGGTTTCTCGAAGACGTTTAGAAAGGATTTAGAGTATTTTTCGAATGGTGGTAATAGTTGGTACGTGTCGGGAATAACCTTAGCACGCTACATTCCCCTTTTTATAAACATTAACACGAGTTTAATGTCGTTGTAATGAAATTCATTGGATACTTAGATCGAATACCAAACTCTCTCTCTCTCTCTCTCTCTCTCTCTCTCTCTCTCTCTCTCTCATCCTTTTATTGTCGGGGATTTCTTTTGCGCGTTCCGATTCTAATTTTGGCGATGTAGAAAATTAACGCGCTGATAAATGGTAGACGATTGTGTTAGATTTGCACGGGGGTAATTGGTGTATCCTTGACCGAAGGTAATCGAGCTCGCGCGCATAAATCCTATTAGAGGATTAGAGGGAAGGCCATCGTTCCCTATCTCTCTCTCTCTCTCTCTCTCTCTTTCTATTTATCATATACGCACACATGCACTTATAACGATAATTGGAACAAATATAAGCGAGAGATCCCGAAAGTATCTTTTCACCTTGATAACCTGGAGTATAAACATATGTGTGATATCTAAAAAAAAAAAACAAAAAAAAGAAGAAGAAACTAAAATAAAAAGAAAGAAAGAAAGAAAGAAAGAAAGGAAGAAAGAAACGAGCGGAACTCGTAAGTGTTGGGAAAGACGTTTCGATGACAACGCGCTCCGGATGCGTTCGAGTAAATCGACCGGATGAGAGAAGAAGAGAGTAAAAGAGAGAGAGAGAGAGAGAGAGAAAGAGAGAGATAGTAATATTTCTCATCTTCTCTCTTTCTCCTTTTCTCCTTATTCTCCCTTTTCGATGTTTCTATACTTTTGTCTTTCTCTCTTTCTCCCAACCTCCCTCCTTCCCTCCCTCTCCCTATCTCTCTCTCTCTTTCTCTCTCTCTCTGTCTCTCTCTCTCTCTCTGTTTTTCTCGGTGTCTCTCGTCTACCTTGGTGGGAACGCTCGATTTGCGAGCAATAAAACGACAATGTCCATGGGCCGTCTCGCGGTCGTCTTCCGTTCGGCTCCGTAAATTTTCGTAAACGTCGGCTCGGTCCAGCCTTGGTCCTCCGCGATTTATGCTCCTGTCGCTTCGACGTCGCCCTTCCTTGGGCAAAACGATCGACGACAGAGTTTCAGAGCGAAATCGTCTTACTTAGAATTCTATCTAAAGGTTCCTCTTTCAGCGGGGTCATCGTGCCTCATTCTCTCTCTCTCTCTCTCTCTCTCTCTCTTTCTCTCTCTCTCTCTCTCTTTCTCACTCTCTCCCTCTCATTCTCTCTTTCTTTTTTCGTCTTCTTCATCTTTTTTTTTTTTTAGACTAGCTTTCAGGATAAAAGATAGAGTATGAGAGAAGGACAGGGAAATAGATATAGTTACCACCCACGTTAACGAAATATATTTCGTTGACGGATTAGCAATTGGATTCCAGTCGTTCCGTTCGCATTTAAATCGATGTACGCTTGGCCCCTGCGTGTCACTGTCTTGTAACGATTTTCACGCTTCCCCGTGCCGAACATTGTGCAATAAAACTAGAACCTGCACCGAAATAGACGTAAGGAAACGGTCACGATCGCGGCGCGTCTTCGATTAGTCTTTATTCACCGATATCCGTCGTTAAGAATTTAGCTTGCGAAAGTTTTTTCGGGTCATTCCGTAATTGGCACATTGACTATCATATAATCCTAAAACGCGAATTACAAAAAATATTAAATCACATTTTTCATCGCCCAAAGGAAAATTAATACCACCAAAAATAATCTACCATTTATATGTTAAATTTGAATTAATCAAGATTCATCAATTTTATCGTCTAAGTATTATGAAATAATCCAAATCGATCATGATAATGTATTATTATTATTATTATTATTATTATTATTATTATTATTATTATTATTATTATATGAATATCGCGTTAGTTAAATTAAAAAACGAAATATCATTTGTCCTATGTTAATTATCGCGCGAATGAAATACTTTGCTTTTGTCTGTTTGTTTTTTTATTTTTATTTTTCTTTTTTTTTTCTTTTTTCTTTTTTCTTTTTTTTGTCTTTTTTAAACGTTACGCATAGTAGGAGAAGATTCGCACGATCGCTCGAAACGATCGACCGGCGACGAGCCTTGAAAGACGTGCCGCTGAGAGGATCAGTCATTCTGGGCGGTGTGAACCACGTCTTCTAACTCGTACAACACTGATCTGCTAACGCGTGTGGGCGCCTGAATCTTGAATGACTCTGACGGAATCGTCATTCTCTGTCTCACTTCAATCTATGTACCTTTCTCTGTCGTCGAGTCCTCGAAGCTGACATACGTCGGTACGGAACTAAGGCTCCCACGAAGTTAGATCTCTCGTGGAGAGGCGCATTTGTCATTCACGAATGGCATCCCCGTAGATCTCGCATGGGTGGCCATTGTCGCGGTAAGAGTTCTTATCTCTTATTTAACAACAACTACGACAACGACAATGACGACAAGGACAATGACAATGACAATGACAATGACGTTTAACTTATTTAATCTAAATTTTATTAGTTATTCTTCAAAACTCCAATACGTATGATCTCAATTTGTATTTTATTTTAAATACGAACTCAAATCTCTCAGGATAGATATAGTCTATTCTATCGTCGAAGTAATTCAAAAAAGTTCAAAAAAAAAAGAAAAAAGAAAAAAAAAAAACATAAATGAAAATAGAAAGTATCAAGATATATTCTAGATATTTTCTCGGGATACCAAATAAGTTCGTCTTTACTCCCACGTATTGTTATCGAAATTTTTCAAGACGTATATTCCCACGGCAAAAGAGAGATAGAGAGAGAGAGAGAGAGAGAGAGAGAGAGAGAGAGAGAAAGAGAGGGAGGAAGGAAGAGAGGGAGAGTGACCCTGATGGTAGATTTATTCTTTTTTATTTCTTTTTTTTTCTTCGTTTTTTTTTTTCATTCTTTCTCTCTCTCTCTCTCTCTCTCTCTCTTCGTTCGAGAATAGAATCGTAGGCCGCGACAGATGCAACTACGTGTCATTTTGGCAGTTAAGTTTGTTGTTATATCGTTTGGCTCGTACGCGTGCCGTGACTAATGACGCTCGTAGATCTGCGAGGTCTCTTATTATCTATGATTTTGATTAAAGGTAGTGGGACTATTACTATTACTATTACTACTACTACTACTATTACTATTATGAGAGAGGAAAAGAAAGAGAGAGAGAGAGAGAGAGAGAAAGTCAACAGGTCCGTCTTCAATCTTAGCCTCGTTATAACTCTATTTCCTTTGATGTTGTTTCTATCTCGTTAATTCGTTATTTCGGATATTACCGAATTTGGAAAATTATCTTCTTTCTTAATCAAACCCGATCAACCGTGAGAATTCTACGCGTTTTACTTCTTCTCTTTTTTTTTTCTTTCTTCTTTCTTTTTTTTTTTTTTTTATTTTTTTTTTTCATTGACATTTTTCTTTCCTTTCCTTTTCCCTTTTTCTACTTCTCCTTTTCTGTTACTATTCTTTTATACATTTTAATAAAGCACAATATTTGCTTATTCATCGAGATTATTTTTGAAAATGATTTTCAAAATTGTTACCGAGATCCACGTGTATCGAGTTTTCTCTCTCCTCTCTCTTTCTCTCTCTCTCTCTCTCTCTTTCTTTCTCGACACGAAAAAGACACGTCACGTAAGATAAGAGACAAAGTTTCTCGTGGATGGACGTGTGCGGATGATCGAGCCGGGCGAGCTCGCGACGTCTATATGGAAGTGTGACATCTTGACGGTTATTCCTGGCTGCTTCGGCGTCTGCCCTCTATTAACATGCGCGTGCTCTCTCTCTCTCTCTCTCTCTCTCTCACTCTTTCATTCTCTCTTTTGCTTCGTCTCCTTTTCTCGTCCCTCCTCGCAAGCCCTCCTTCGATGGGTATACCAAGCAGCCTCGAAAGCCCGGCGACTTGGAGAGAACGACAACGACAACGACAACGACAACGCCAACGACAACAACGACAACGACAACGACAACGACAACGACAACGACAACGACAACGACAACGACGACGACGACTACGACGGGTATGAAGAGAAGTAGGAGTAAGAGAGATAGATGGATAGAAAGAGAAAGAGTGAAAAAGAGAGGGAAAGAGTGAGAGAAAGAGAGAGAGAGAGAGAGAGAGAGAGAGAAAGATTGAGAGAGGGGAGAAGAGGGTCGAGAGAGGACGGTTCTTCGCTCGTCAGAAATAGTGGCACTTCCCTGTCTCCGCGCCAGCCACCACCGATATCTATTCCGGCGCTGCAAAACAACATCTAGCAAAGTCTCCTCATCGGTGGTGCGTTATCCACTCTCTCTCTCTCACTCTCTTTTTCTCTCTCTCTCTCTCTCTCTCTCTCTTTGGTCTACAGTCGACAATCTTCTAATTACAATTTTCTTATCGTCCGATAATCAAGAGAAATATTAATTTAACGGTATATAACCCTTTACCTAGATTAATATCTAATATTTTTGAAAGAAAAATATACGTAATACGTGAATACTCAATCCCCTTTCCTAAAAACCAGCACCTTACATCATGCATCATTTCCCTCTCCCCAAGCCCTCAACATATATTACATTCATAAATATCAGCCAATTTCTTTGTACAAATTGTTATATCTTTAAGTGGCTATTTAATAATCATCGCTGATCAAGCGAATGATGTATTGACGTTTATACGAGGATTATCATATAAAATGATATATATAGACCTATTAAAGGTATACCATTTTCTATTGAGTTTAGTTGCTATAATTGAATTCAATGTTGTAATCCAATTTGATTTTATGAATGCCAGTTATAAGACAGTAGTATACAGGTAGAAATAGTCGTTATTAGAAGAGAAGGGTCATCGTATGATGTAACGAGAGTTTAACGTCAAGGAAACACCTGGTATCGTCGTTCTCATCCTTGTTATCGTCATCGTCGTCGTCGTCGTCGTCATCGTCGTTCTTCTTGTTATTATTGTTGTTGTTGTTGTTGTTGTTGTCGTTGTCGTTCTCGTCATCGTCGTCGTCATCGTCGTCGTAGTTGGTAGTATTGTAATAAGGAAGAAGGAGAAACCAAAAGGTGGATAACTCTCGGCGAGACGATGCACCTTTCCTTCTTTGTATGCGGGTGCAGCTGTTTGTAGTAACCGAGAAGAAACGAAGGCTGTTAGTAAAAGGGGATCGAAAGTGTACCCTGGCTCGTTCTCTTCTCGCGGATTTGAATTTTACTTCCTTCACACTGAATTAGGATGAATACCCTGTTTCCCTTTTGATATAAAAATATCTTAGTGTGCGTGTCGTCATTCTTCTTCTTTTTTCCTTCTTCTTCTTCTTCTTCTTTATCTTCTTGTTCCTTTTCTTCTTCTTCTTCTACTTCTTCCTTTTTCTTCTTCTTCCCTTACATATATACCGGGTGTTCTCCGTTAAAGTCAATCTTACGTGCCGCTTCCGTCTTTAGATCTATATATTCTATTATTCTATTCTATCGAATAAAAGTTATTGGTCTAGTTATGTGTTTGACACTCGACGATCTACAGTAACGTTGTTTAGTACGTCTTAGAAAATTTTTCCATTGAATTTTGTGAGATCAAAGTTATCTTCTTGAAAAAAAAAAAAAAAAAAAAAAAAAAGAAGAAAGAAAAAGAAAAAACATGATACTCGATGAAAGATAAAATTGTGATAAAAAAACGTGCCGTTAACTTAACCGGTAAGATATTCGAAATAAAAAATTATTCCCCTTAATTTATAACAATGTTATCTTGTTGTGTGAATGGATATTCAATCCGAACAAGATCTATAAAGATTGACAGAGATAAAGCGAGGAAGTTAGAGTAGTGTGTGGGTAGAGGGTAGAGGGATGGGAAGGGGTAGAAACAATGTAGTTAACTCGTCGAAGGTAAGGTACGTCGTAAATCAAGAAAACGAGCATCGACGTTCGTAAAGTCATCGAGCATGATCAAGCCAATTCGAAAATGTGTAGGAGAAACGATTAAGTTTTCGAATGGTGTTTTTACTCAGGAAACACTTGTATAATTTTTGTGAAATCGTTATTATTAAATTAGACCAAGGCAAATAAATAATAATCGATTATTAAATTATACAAGATGCATATAAAAAAAAAAAAAAAAAAGAAAAAAATATACGACGCTCGTATAAAAATATAAAGATGATATAATAAAATTATCGGGAAATTAATTAATTGCATTTACGATGAATCGTTCCAAATGAATGAACAAACTTCTAAATATATGATTTACGGAATTGTTTGACAGTAAAGAATGAAAATTGAAAGTAAGCGTTAGATATAATAACGTTAGATATCACATCTTGAAAAAGTTCGCGGGAACTTTATCGCATGGTCTAGCGGTAAGTATGTTAATGATTTGAAGGCGACAGGGTAGGTACAGATCTAGATGTCTTTCTTCTGCTAGAAAAGTTAGCTAGGTAGGTAGCTAGCTAGCTAAGCTAAGCTAAGCTAAGCTAAGCTAAGCTAAGCTAGTTCGCGTAGCTTCTTCTTCTAACGTGCGGCACTTTGGTGCTCGTTGCCAACAAATAGTTTAGCATCAATCCCGACGTCTTATTATAACGTTATTAAAATAACCGGCCCTCGCCAAGTTAGCACGTTTGCCATCCTCCTCCTCCTCCTCCTCCTTCTTCTCCTCGTTCTTCTTCTTCTTCTTCTTCTTCTTCTTCTTCTCTTCTTCCTCTCTCTCTCTCTCTCTCCTCTCTTCGTTTCGTCTCTTTCTCTTTGGCTTCTGGCCGTTCGTTCCTTCGACCGTCACGGCGAGTAACGTCGTACTCCCTGAACAGATCCGAAAACGTAACGTTACGTTTTCTCTTCGTTGGCGCCATATCTTCCCTCCCTTTCCCTCTCCTCCCCCCCCTCTCTATCTCTCTCTCTCTCTTTTTCTCTCTGACCCTCTCCTACTCTCTTTCCTCTTTTCGCTTTTGTATGCCAGTTGAAGTTCTCAAAGTGTCTCTTCGCTTCTATATTTCTCTCTCACGAGTTATTCGACGAGACTATCTATTCCAAAATCCGTGATATTTCACCTTATTGCGCAGTATTAAATTTTCATTTCGACACGAGCAAAGTAAAACGTAACGACTTCTTCTTCCTTGTAATCGACTTACATAGACACACACACACACACATACACATACATCGTATATATTTAAAAGAAAAAGAAAAAAAAAATATATATATATATTTATCTCCTCGTTGAACGATCTTTCATCTCTTCATTTTCCTAGATCTCTCTTCCTCTCTCGGATCAATATTTTTTTTTTTTTTTTGGATAAAATCTTCTTTGAATAAATGCATTTCTTCTATATGTATCTAGCGCATGTGTTAGAGTTCTTGTATATTCACGTTCGAATGTACTAGATAGTTTGTGGGAGTGATCGATATGCCGCGATATTAAGAGCTTCGTAGAAGCGAAGATCGAAGGATCGACGGAAACGGGACATTATGAAGAGTAAATGGGCTTCGAAGGTGAAGGCAAACACCTCTCTACTACTTATCCCATCCCATCCTATCCTATCACCATCCTCACCGGTAGTTCGTCTCTTTTTCACGCCCTTTCGAAATCTCTCCTTTTCATACCTCTCTCGTGGGCGCTCTTCCTCTTTCCCTCTTTGCCAGCCGATGCCGCAGGCTTTTTTCATTGAAAAATATTGCAAATTTCCTGGCAAAACTTCTTTTTTTTCCCCCTTCCTCCTTCAAGCGAGCGACCCCAAAGAAAAATGTCAAGCTATCGATCGCGAAAACGATAATTTCTTTTCTCCTTTTCATATTTTCCACCTTTTTGCTACTTCGTGTCGGAGTATAAAAAGTTTTTCGTTTTCGTTCTTTTTTTCTTTCTTTTTTTTTTTTTTCCTTTCTCTCTTTTTTTCTCCTTCATTCTTTCTTTCCTTCGAAAAGATACAGATATCTTTTGAGTCATTTTATAATTAATATTGACCTTAACATTTATCATCGTCAGATATATAATTATAGAATATTTTTAAAGAGGATCAGCATAATTATAATCGGATCGTTATTAAATCGTAATGTCATCGAGTATTCATTCATTGTCTTGTAGAAACTTTAAAAGAGGTTGCTCGTACACCTCGCGCTTTCCTTCGGAAAAATTTAAAAAGAATCTTGTATCGAGATAAAACCACCGTTTCCCAAATGCCTTCTCTCTCTCTCTCTCTCTCTCTCTCTCTCTCTCTCTCTCTCTCTTTCTCTCTCCTTTTCTTCTTTCTCTTTTCGGATATACAGTTGGTCCCCTCGCAAATCGTTTATCCCGCTTGTAGAGTGCCTTCTACACGCTGGATATTGTATTACAGGGTTGAATATTTAACGAGAGCCGCGACACTTGGCACAAGGGTAGAAAGTTCGCCACTCCCACGAGGTATAACCACCGAAGCCCCTAATTCTTTTCTCCTCGATCTTAGCGATAGAGGGACTCGGGGACGAATTTTTTTACGAGAATATACCGCGATACGTGAACGATCTTCTTCCTATCTCTCTCTCTCTCTGTCTCTCTCTCTCTCTTTCTTTCTTTCTCTCTTTTTTTTTCTTTCTTTCTTTCCCTCCCTCAGTTATTCTCTCTTTCTCTGTCAAAAACTACATAGATCTCGGCACGTATGTTGTCCGTAAAAATTCAGGTTCTATCGTACCACGCAAAAGTCGTTCGCTTTCATTGTACGAGAAAAATCTAGGGGTGAAGAATGCAACCAATTCTTCTACCTGCTTTCTGGGTAACATCCCTTATGCCGTGAGAATGACAAACTCTATTATCTCGTAAATACGTACTAGTTGCATCTGTCATATTTTTCATTTCTTTTAACTTTATATAAGATATAGTTTTTTTTTTTTTTTGTTAATACTCTATCGAATAGTATATATATATATATATATATGCTTTTTTTTTGGAAGGAATTTTACACAGTAGTCGTAGAGTAAACGTCATGAGTAATTTTTGTCTTTTCTCATGGACCCTATGTAAAGAAAAATAATAGAGAAAGAGAAGAAGAAAAAGAAGGAAAAAGAATGAGAGAGAGTGAGAGAGGGAGAGAGAGGGGATACGGTGTAAGTGGATGGAACGAAGGCATATCATCCCCTCTGTTTCATTCTACCATCTTACCACCGTGCAACACCATAAATCACCTCGACAAATTTAATTATCCTGCTGTCTGCGATAAAGCTCGGCGCACATCCTCCTTGTTGTCTAACTTCACCTATCTAGCAAGCCCTTAAGCCTTCCGCTTCTTCCTTCGGCTAGGTTCTACCCTGTTCTTATGGAAAATCCATGAAGGATGTAACGGATCGTTACTTACATATCTACGGATTGCGTAACTTAATTATTCCGGACGATTAATGTTCTTGTCTGTTCGCGTTACGTTGTTACAACCAAATCAATTTTAATAATTAATTTTTTTTTCTTTTTTTTTTTTCTTAGTCAACGTAATATACCAAAATAACATATCTTTTCAGCGCATAGTTTTGGAAAAGAGAAAGAGAGAGAGAGAGAGAGAGAGAGAGAGATTTTCTTGGCTTTATCATTTATCTTTATCTTTGTTTCGAATAGGATCTTTGCAAAGGATTCGTTGATCCTTCGATTAGAAAGGATTTAACGATACGTTGTATTCCCCACAATTAGTTGAAATTGAGGTTTATCCACAGGGAATCGTGCAGTTACCTCCTCCTTCGATAGCTTTACCGAGATTAGTGTTAATGACGACGATAGGTTTGTTAATATTAAATAGCTCATCAAAAAGATCCTCGGCAAATGTTAAAAGTTTTAATGAAAAACATTAAATTGGATAGCAAGATTTATTTAGCTTGTATTTTATTTTATTTTTTTGTTTTTTTTTTTTGCCACTCGTATAAATAATCGAATGATATTTTATTTAGGCACGTACATTTATTTTTCTCGTAAAATGATGAAATATTTGATTACGTTCGTAAGCGAATAAAAGAAAATATAACTTTTTTCTCTCAATAAAAAAAGTGATCGTATTTAAAAGAGAGGAAAATGCCAATGTCGAGAATACATCGACGTAACCATTTCGAAATTCAAGTTTGAATTGCTTTTCGAAAGCTGCTGGAATCTGGCTAACTCACCTTTCGTTCGAGAGCTTAAAGCTCAATCGCTATTAACCGTTCGGGATAAAGCATGACTGTCCAATGGTTCTTATCTCTGTCCTCCCTATGAGATAAATCTTTGAACGGAGAGAACCAGTAACAGTAGCAGTAGCAGTAGCAGTAGAACCACCAGTAACCACCAGTACCAGCAGGACCAATAGCATCAGTACTACCAGTATACCAGTGCCAGTACACCAGTACCAAAGAGAGTCAGCGTCAATGCCAGTACCAGGAGCAAGTACTATAGCGAGAATCTACCGATTACCGTTCACGGATTAGGTTCACGCGAATAGTGCATTCCGTTATCGCTTAGAGTGCAGAGAGACGTGTCGAGAGTTCGATAGCTTACCCTTCTTCTTTCGAAGTGAACGTTCCTTTCACGATTAGAATGTAAAAGTTTAAGGTACGAGTTTGCGTTCTAAGCTACGTTCAATTTTTACCATCGATATTTTTTCTTTACTTTACTTTCCTTCTTTTTATCATCATCATCATCATCATCATCATCATCATCTTTTTCATTTCCATTTTCTTTCTTCTCATTTCTTCTTTATTATTTCATAAAATAGATAATGAATATTATTGAAATCTAAAGGAAATGATATCACGAGATAAATAAGATACGTAGATACGTACTTGGGTTCCTACGTACATACGTTCCTTCCTTTCTATCTCATTATCTCGAATTCTTCCCACTCCCTTTTTCTCTTCATTGAAATCATAACCGCCCCCGCTGGAGATTGGCATAAGGCAACTCTCGAGCAAACCGCTCCCTCATTGTCGTGCTTGGGCCGCTCGCATTATAATACAATTTTCAGTAGTTCTAGCCGAGTACTCGAGGGAACGAGAACGAAAGAGAGAAAGAGAGAATGAAAGAAAGAGAGAAAGAGAGAAAAAGAGAGAGAGAGAGAGAGAGAGAGTGCATTGGGGGTAGGTAGGAAGGTACGCGTGTACGGGTATGAAGTGAACCGGTGGCAGGCAACACAATGCGCCATATCAAACAAAGCTGCTGCGCACGGGACTTCCATAGAAGTGTGGGTGGGTATGCGAGGTGTAGTATTACTCATTCAAATGATCCTCTCTCTCTCTCTTTCTCTCTTTCTTTCTCTTTCTCTCTCTCTCTCTCTCTCTCTCTCTCTCTCTCTTACTCTTCCCTTCTTCTCTCTTCCGTAGTGCTTTTAATCCGTCCAGGCATTCACATCTTCTATACTCCAGTTAAATAAAGAGTCCTACTCGAGCGTACTCCTGTTGCGCGTAAGCTCGACGAAACTTTCCATGTATGCGTATGTATGTATGTACGTGCGTGCGTGCGTGCGTGCGTGCGTGCGTGCGTGCATGCGTGCGTGCATGCATGTGTATGTGCGTAGTTAAGAGAGAAAGACAGATAGAGAAAGAGAAAGAGAGACACATATCTCGCAAACCCCTTTTGCCTAGATTTCATTTTGGAAGCAGGCGACAGTGGTACTACTGCTACCTCTCTCTCTCTCTCTCTCTCTCTCTCTCTCTCTCTCTCTGTCTCTCTTTTTCCCTCTCTTTTTCTCTTTCTTTTTCTCTCTCTCTCTTGCTCGAGAGCTTCCTCCTCAGTCGTCCATTGTACTCGACAACTTTTTCCCCATTATTCGAGTCACATATCGAGGACGTGCGCCGGTGCCGCTGGCATGGGACTGAATTTCGTCGTAGTTTTTTCATCCTTTCTTTTATTTTTTCTTTCTTTCTTTCTTTCTTTCTTTCTTTCTTTCTTTCTTTATTTCGTTCTTTCTTTCTTTTTTTCTTCTTCTTCTTCTTCTTCTTCTTCTTCTTATTTTTTTTTCTTCCATTTGGTTTTTTCATTATTTGATTCCTTTTTTTTTCGTCGTACGAGAGATCGAAAGCCCACGTGTTTAGTACTTCGACGTGTCTCCCATAGCTTCTATTTATTATCCCATCTATTATTATTATTTTATTTTTTTTCTTTTTTTTATTATTATTATTATTATTATTATTATTTTTTTTTTTTTTATTTATATTATTATTATTCTATCGAATTGCTTTCGTTAGAAATGCCTTTATAGAAATTATTAATGGTCTTATTTTAACTAAGATGAATCCTTTCAGAAATTTTCGTTATTTTATAGTTTTGTTAAAATTTTATGGTAAAGTAATGTCTCTTTCTCTCTCTCTCTCTCTCTCTCTCTCTCTCTCTCTCTCTCTCTCTCTCTCTCTCTCAAAGGTTACTGACTCGGATTTTCCTTACGTTGATCGCTCGTCGATATACTCGCCACGCACGTAGCTTTCTCTTTGGGTCTTCCAGATTTCTTTAGGATTCGATGGTCACTCAAGAAAAGCGATTTTGAAAGAGGACTTCCGAGTCCCAACTAATACCATTGTATACGTTCAACTCGTCCTAAGCGCAGTAAAGTGTTTCCGTTCTTCCATTTTATTTCCATTCTTATTCTCTCTCTCTCTCTCTCTTCCTCTTTCTCTCTCTCTCTCTCTGTCTCTCTTTCTCTCTCTTTACTTTAGTTTTCTTTCTTTTACGCATCGAAGGCGAAAGATCGGCAGGAGGTTGGTTGGTTGGTTCGGACCCTTTTCGAACCCGATCCCCTTGTAGAAATTCTTCGATCTTCGTGAAACTTGGATACGGGTTTAATCCTTTGTCATTTGGAAAAAATTCTTGGAAGGACATTTTAAGAAAGCTAACCCGAGTAAAGAAAATCGGTTACCTTCTTCTCATTCAAATTCGCAGCAGGATTTTTCTCAGGTCGATCTTTAAGACCGGATCGACCGTAAGGACGAAGATGAGGGAGGATCCTTCCTATATTTCGACCATATATATATATATATCCTCTTTTTGCTCTTTTCATAAACATTTGACGTCTGTCGATCTGTCTCTTTCTCATATATATTGCCATCCGCTTAAATAAACAATATTTTCTTTTGCCATAGAAAAATGTTTTATTATAATGAGAAAGAATAATTAATAAAGTACGAAAATAACCATATTAAGAATTTGATCCAGTACACGCGTACGATTGCCTGTGTGAAAATCTTTCGGTTTACTTTATTTTTCTCATTATGAATGAAATAAAATTCTTACTCCCGTAGAATTTAGGCTCGTGCGATCGTAAGGATTATCACGGTATGCACGCGTCGTCAATCGGAATACGTCCCATGTTCTATGGGATCGTACATTATTGTTGTCGCTTAACAGACGATGAAAACGCAAATTGGCCGGTGTGACTGTGACGGGTGCAGACGCGAGTCACGTGCGAGCCCTGGTTTCCTGCGGTTCTATAATCATTAATACCTAGGACCAATTTCGAGGACTTAATGGATATCGGGATAGATCGGGTTAAATTTCTATCGATAAAATGAGTTATCTATACGTTGTAACAAACGAAATATCTATATATATATATATACATAGAAAATTGTACGAATAAATTTGGACTTATTTGGACAATGATTTTGTTTTTCTTTTTTTTTACTTTTTTATATGTCGCAAATTATTGATTTTGTAATATAATAAAATTACATCAAATTTTCTGTAAATATTAGTTAGGTATATAATACATTCACGAGAGAGACTTTAATGCTAGCAGATCTAAGAATCGCAGCATCTCTTTTACAAAGGATCTATCTCGGATCAGGGGGTTGATCGTTCCCATCGGTGGCATACCCCCTTGTCCATCCTCGAAGTACGGCCAATGGTGTTTACAAAAGTCACCACCAGATGACAGGGGTGAATCGTGGAATAACATCCTGAGCGTTTCTCACACAGGGTGCCCTTCCATTGTCATTTTCTTTCTCTCTCTCTCTCTCTTTCTCTTTCTCTTTCTCTTTTTGTACGTGGCCGTTTGCTTTTCCAATGAAGAGAAAAGGGATGCTTAGAGGGGTGAAAAGAGGCGTCTACGATCCGGTGCAATCCCCTTCTTACTACCACCACCACCACCACCACCCTAGAAACCACCCCTACTGTTTGCGAACTCAACCGTAATGTGTATCCTTGATAAGCATTAGCTAAAAGCTGAAGTATGAATTAGTTAATAGCCTTTGATAATTATTATTATACGTGTTCTTCTATCAACGATTTTTGTTATCGATTTTTTATTTTATTCTTTCTTCTTTTCTTTCCTTTTTCTTTTTTCTCATCCACGCAAAGATAAGCTCCCCGGTCATTTACGGGATAATATCATCACGACCCCTTACGTGACCGATAACTAACAAAAGTCATTGATAAAAGTCTCACAATGTACAGATTCGATCGATTAATATATATATATATATATATATATATATATATATATATCTAATCGCGTATTAATCCAAAGTAATCATTCTCAAAGTCATTCGCTACTTTTATAGAAACGTAGATATCTATAATCCATTGTCATTTTTTTCTTTTTTTAACTTTTTGTTACTTTTTCATTTGCTCCTTTTTTTCTCTTTTTTTTTTTTTTTTAATATATTTCAAAAAGAAAGATCAGAGAGTTTAATCTTTCGTTCGTTTTAGATATTGATTTGCATTTCTCGGAAAAAGGCGATAAAGAACGATAGATGTAAAAGCCGGTTGATCCGCGACGCCGATGACAATGTTCGTGCGTGAACACGATAAACCTCGTGTACGATTAAATTCACGTTGATAATCGATACGAACGAATGTCGTAGATTTTAATTCTCGATTAGGCGAGTTTTATACAAACCTTTTCTCTTCTCGTCTGTTCAACGTAGATAGATACATAGATATATATATATATATTTTTTTTAACATCAAGCATTAACTGCTAACGCGAAATAATCATCGAGTTTTCTTTTTCTCCTTTTCTTTTCCTTTTTTCTTTTTCATTTTTAAACAAATTCATATACGTATATATATATATATATATATATATATATATATATATATATATATATGTATATAATTAATTATCATTCTTTCGAACGATTCGATAATAATATCTTTTAACGAAAGATAAATAACTTAAGCGAGTAAGTGTTTAATAAGTATGTATAAAATATGATGACGTAATATTCATCTCTCTCACCCTCTCTCCCCCTCTCCACCACCCCCGTTAGCAAGGCACACTTTGTATTCCGAATAAAATTTTCGTCGATCGGTTAAAGATGTTCGGACGGTCGGTCGTTGGAATTGTGAGGGTAGGTGGGGAGGGATAGAGGCCGGTTAGAGTTAGAAGAGGGGTCGTCCTCTCGGAGAACGCGAACGGGAATCTAACTCGAGTGAAGTGGCGGCGTTGGAGTGGAGCGGAGCAGCTGATTCGATCATGATAATTCCTCGAATGAAATTTACCGCCAACCATCACGCACATACTCACATCAGTAGCGTATCTCGGACGCGCTTTCGAGGGTGCTTTCGGTTGGATACCGTCGAGGGATGCTCGGCAAGGGTGCCAATCTAATAATACCAATTGACTTCGGTGGCCGGACGAATGCTCGATTTGCGGTCTAGTAACCCTCGTCTTACACCTTGCTTTCTGCCTTTTTCCATTCGCCCGTACGCGATATATAGGATGAGTTTAAATCGTTTTATCCAGTTTTATCCTCGTCACGTCAAATTTATTTAATTTAACACGATATACATATATATATGTATATATATATATATATATATATATATATATATATATATATATAATAAAAAATGATCTAACTTAAATCGTACGAGTGTAAATCTTACTTACTTATTTATTTATTTATTTCTTTTTTTTTTTTTTTTGCTTCTGTATCGATACATTCTAATCAGGATATTTTACTTGATACTTGGTACTAGAATCCATCGGAATGATAAGGCATACACTTTTGTAGTGACTGTCAAGGAACGATGAACGATCACCCATCATCGGGACCCTTCTACCCATTACCGCCCTTTCCTAGTCTGTACAGGGCTACGAACTGCTGCGGCCCCGTCATTTTCAGGCCAGAGACGAGCAACGTAATGGAAACGACGATAACTACGATAAAACGTTCCTCGAGTTTCTCCTTTTTTTTTTTTCTCCCTCTACTCCCTACCTCTCTCTACCTCTCATGAATTAGATACATGGAAACTTTTGTTCTTCTTCTTCTTCTTTTTTTTTTTTTTTTTTCTTAATTATTCAAGAAACCTGTTAAGTTAAATTTATCTAACGAGATTAGATCGTCGATGGTTTTAAATTCACTTTTGTAATATCTTTTGAAAGTTTCGATTTGATCGACCGACGACAGGCTTTTTCTCTCTCTCTCTCTCTCTCTCTTTCTGGCAAACGCATTAATTTTCAAACGGAAACGAAGTCATTGAGCATACACGAGCCTTCGCCCTTGTCTGTTTTCACCATCCCTCTATCTCTCTCTCTCTCTCTCTCTCTCTCTCTCTCTTTCTCTCTCTCTTTGTAGCTGTTCGTTACCCCTCCAGCTTCACGGGTTTCTCTTCAGCTCTTCGTTATGCACCCTCCTTTAGCTAGTCGACATGTTGCTCGTATTGTCGATAGTCTCGAACGTGTATCGGGGCGCAGTGCGTAAAACTGGCACGCTTGGACGGATCTGAGAACGTCGAAAGCCAGATGGGTGACGGATGTGTAACTGGCATAATACAGGAGAGATACGTTCTTACGAAATGACGAATCGCGGTTGAAAGTTTTACGCTTATGAGGGTCCGAAAGTTCATATAGGAAAAATCATTTTTATATTCTCAATTTCCATCAATTTCCTTTTATTTCTTTCCTCTTTTCTTTTCTTTTTTATTATTACGATCAAATAAATGATCGATTAAATTTTCATTCAATAGAATTCTATTAGATATTATCTCTCTCTCTTTTTTCTTTTCTATCTATCTATCCTTCGAGAGACTTTTTCGAAAGCATCAACAGCTGTCATCCTTCTGTCAAAAGTCGCACGTATTACCAATCCCTAAAAAATAGTGTTTCATTGTCGCCTAACCTTTGATATCTTTCGGATACAAAGTGCAAGGAAAAAAAAGAAAATCGTAGCAATAGTCTGTTTCCTCTCGACGGAGATGAAGAGAGAAAAAGAAGAAAAGAAAGGAGAGAGAGAGAGAGAGAGAGAGAGGTAGAGAGAGAAAAATGTGCATTCCCCCCTGAAACTTGGTTCTGGAAGTAACACCTCGAACGTATATACAGAAGGGGAATCTCTCTTGTTCTCTCTCTCTCTCTCTCTCTCTCTCTCTGTCTGTTTCCCTTCGGTCGACTCTTAAGGGGGTCCGCTCAGTTTGATCCGACGTGTCCCGGTGTACCCTCCAGGCTAGGACACGTATAATAACGTAACAATGGCTGCCGTGAGCACGTTAGAAAAATACTCGTCATTGTGAACGGGACTTGTGAGCATGTGCCTCCGGAATATTCATCTATGTAGGTATATGTACACAACAAGCACACATATATATATATATATATATGTATGTATGTATGTATGTATGTATATATCACGTGTATGTATGCGGTTAGTAGAGTATTCGCGCGAAAACGCAATCGACAGTCATCATCCAAGCTAATGGTGTTTTCAAAAACAATATCTTGGGTACGGTATAGTCAAGGGTCGTCGAAATCGCTTCCGCGTGCTGATTTTGCTTCTCTTTTATGGTGTATATGGCGTGTGTATATGCACCACGTGGGTAGTATTAAAGAGTCAATTCTTTCGGAGTATGTTTTCCCAAGGATCTATTAGAATTTCATGATATTTTTAGGGTGGTTGGCATCAATGAATAACGGCTTATAGATATGGCAAGGAATTTATAAGTGAAACACATTTTCATTTTGTTTCCTCTTCCCCCTCCTCTTTCAGCTTCTTTTTTTTTTCTTCTTTTTCTTCTTCTTCTTCTTTTTCTTTTCATTTTTATCCGATCGAACAAGAAGTAACAACGTATCACCTTAGAATCGTTTTTGTATTGGCTCGATACGACTGAAATGATCGTTTAAATTCGATCCGAATCCGACGAGTTAAGGATTAATTAGCCAAACGGGAGAGTGATCGGAAACGCTTTACGTCTTCATTACGTGGGAGAATTCCTTTGCAGGTGTTTCAGTAGGCCGTGACGGCGTTCGAATAATTTCACGTAATCCGATCACGTATAGGTAGAGATACCTACCTACGGGATACGTTGCTCACTGGCTTAAGAAATTTCACCCAATAGAAGACAGACGTTTTGAACATCCTGAACGATTCATTCTCTTTCACAGACAGGTATATACAATCTAATACACATCTTCTATTTTAATTAACGTTATACTGTGTGCGTCGTCTTGCTTCGATTGGCTATCGCCGAGATCGGTGCCCGTACTTAATTCGCTTTAATTAAATAACAGTAGGAAAGGAAGGTAATACGTCAACCTGCGCGAAGATCTTAAACATTTTTTATTCAACATAGAGTATATATAGTCAGTCAGTCGCACGGATAATGAGGACTCGCTAAGGTGAATCAGCATTAACGACCGGTACACTATTAAACCTCTATATATGTATATATTTATGTATATATGTATATATGTATGTATATATGGACTTGAAAATGGAAAATGGCTGGTGTGTTCGGGTTCCATGTTGATACCGTGCAAGGGAATTCCTCTTACCGGAAGGTTCCACCTTTCGTCGTCCTCCTCTTCCTCCTTTTCCTCTTCCTCCTCCTTCTCCTTCTCTTTCTTGAATCCCTCTTGCTCCCGTAATTTCACGATCTACACCGTGCTATATCATTTCCGTCGTCGTCGTCTCCGTCGTCGTCATTGTCGTTGTCGTCCTTCTCGTCGTCGTATTTATATCATACTTTCTCTCTCTCTCCCTCTCTCTCTCTCTCTCTCTTTCTTTCTATATCGTTCTTTCTCTCTCCCTCTCTCTCTCTCTCTCTTTCCTTTACTCTCTAATTCGTGTAGTTTACGCGCTAGTGTTTACATATGATTAGGGTCAGAACGTTCTTCGCGAATACATTTAGTAGTTATACGCACATATACATGTACATATACGTACACATATATTTTTCTTTTGTGCCTGTAATAGCAATATATAGTGTACGATGTAATATGGGAGTCCGTAATTTTGCCAGTAAGGTCACAACATCGTACTCATCCGTTACTCTTCTCCTGAGTTGGTTATTTGGTAATCTGAACAACGCCCGTACACGCTTCGAGGATAAGGTACACCACTGGCATTTCAATAAGCGTCGTTATATTCTCGTCAAATTTTCTTTCGATGCTCTTACGTGAAGATGATAATTTTTTTGAAAAAAGTTTGATAAATACAATAATGCTTATAGTATTAACTTATCGACGATTATTCATTTCTATTATTTTAGTCATTATTTAGCAACGACCCACGTCGTACATTTTTATATCGTAAATGTATGTATATATATATATATATATTTATTTTCTTGTTTTTTTTTTTTTTTTAGATATTGTACTATTTATAAACATATGTATAGTAAACATATGTAGAGTAAAATAATTTTCGTTTGGTGGACCACACGCGTGGAAATATTCATGATAATCGTTTTCGAAGTTTGCGGTCCTTTCGAGGACGGACAATAAAGAGAAGAAAGAGGCCGACGTTCGACCTTGGAACGGTTTCCACGAGCTGCTTCGCAAAACAAACGAAGGGATCCCCAGATTTTTCACTTTTATATATCCGCGTCAGAGAAACAGGCTTGGTTCGAGGAAGATCTCGCTTATCTACACCACCGGCGCCTTCTACTCTTACTCGACTGGATCAACAAACTCTGCTGGATGTCATCGACTTTCTCTTCCCTCTATCTTTCTTCCTCGTGTTTTAAGAGTTCGAGTACGAACGTTATCACGAAGAAAGTTCGGTAAACAAACGTGCTGATTTCAAAAGGGTCTCCCTTCGTAGATTTGCTATCGCCAAATTTATAACGTTAAAAAGGACTATATCTATATGTAAGTCGATTTGTACGATTTCGTGGATTACAGGATGGAAACTGGATTTGGAAAAAAAAAAAAGAAAAAACAAAAAGAAGAAGAAGACAAAACTTTATCGTATCGATCCTTCAGAAAATCATTAAACGAATTTATCACCCTTTAGAATTATTACGAGATACGGAAAAGGGGGTTGGATTGCTTGAAAGGATCTCTTTCGAGTTATTAATTTTTTCGATATAATTATTATTATTAGGATAATATCGATATCCCTTTTAATTCAATAATTACTTATTCAAAGTAATACATTGAAAATACAAATTTAGAATGTTTATTAAATCTTACCAATCTGATATTTAGAATCTTTTTAACAGATCGTACGCGAAAAAGTAACAGAAGACCGTGTTGCGTCTTTGACAAAAAGCACCGATGCGTAGATTAACAAAACGCGTAACAAGCGAGAGATTTCACGCATGTGCACCCCCGAATGAAGAATCAAGGATCCCGCGTGTCGCCCGGATATATGGGTTGACCCATGAGCCACGTAACCGTAATAATAACGTCGCTGAAGTATTCGGTCTAAGGAGGGTGTTCACCAACAAACCAGAAACACCACGGTGGTCTCTTGGTCCTCTTTCACAATGGACTCTAAAAAGCAAAAGAGTGAGAGTGAGAGAGAGAGAGAGAGAGGGAGAGAGAGAGAAAGAGGCAACTTAGCAGGGGGTAGATCGTTCGAGGTTCGCCTGTAAAATGTACAATATCGTCGAATTTCATTATCGATGTAATAATGGAACCTTGATTCGGTGCAGAGAGCAAAGCTCGTTGCTCTTTGTCCTGTTTCATGGCACCCTGCAAGGTCTCTTGGTCTCTCTCTCTCTCTCTCTCTCTCTCTCTCTCTCTCTCTCTCTCTCTCTCTCTTATTCTCATTCTCTCTAGGGACTTTAGAAACGAATCCTGAAATTCGAGACACGATACCGATCTTCTCTGTTATGTTAATCAAGCCAATAGTAATTGTTCTTTTTCCTTCGTATCACATCTTTCTTCTTTTTTTTTTCTTTTTTTTTTTCCCCCGGTTAGTTTGAACGTATTCCCAACTAAATCCCATGTAATTCTTTTAATTCTTGATTTCTTTAACATAACAAATAATTAATTATCGATCGTATAAAGGGTTATGCGAAATATCAAATTGGCAAGATTAAGTGCCGTCTGTTAATTTATTTCCGGTTTGATGTTTCTAAAGTAACATTAGAGGAAACGTTATCGGAGTAGTTAATTTCGCGGCTTGATTTCTCAGAATCAATGTGTAAAGAGAGGAATACATACACATACACAGACAGAGAGAGAGAGAGAGCAAGAGAAAGAGAAGGAGTAGGAAAGCTCGGGCAACTCTGGACAAAGTCGGCGAACTGAACACGTTGAGAAAGAGAGAAAGGGAGAGGGACGGGAAATCCACCCCATGGCGTCGGCTGCAAACGGCGATCGTGTCGTGTCAAAACTTCGTTCCGCCTGTCAACCGGTCGTTGCTTCTCTCCGGTTCCTTCGGGCCGGCCGTATCGTTTCTCTCTGATATTCATTTCAACCGAATTAAATCGACTTCCATTCGGTTCTAATATTGTACTGGTTGAATGATCTTTAATGAAAATTCATGAAGATATTTATATTCCCAATAACGTTAGTAATCTAATAGAAGTAACGTTAGTAATTTAATGGAAAAAAAAGAATAGAAATAAACAAAATGACAATAATAATAACAACAAATATATATATATATATATATAGATATATATATGTGTGTGTGTGTATACATACGATGCAGAAAAAAAAAGTGAGATATTCGAGTTATCCTAAGCGATAAGATCTCTGCCATACCGGAAGGGAGTGAGAGGGGGGGAGGAAAGGGGACCAGTCTTGTCTCGCATAAATATTATCCTCAAACAGTCCGAAACGTTAAACATTCTCGTTCGATAGGGCCAGGACACGAAGTTTGTGTACAGAAGCGCGCTCGTTCAACTCCGACCTATCGTCGCTCGCTCGTGTTTGGGGAAAAATGTTGAAAGAAGGGCGCGCGCTTTGCGTGAACGCTTTCGAACGATGCCTGGGTTTGTCTATGGTGGCTTACCTGAAAACTAGACGGGAAAAACTGAGTTGAATCGATTTAGAGAGAAGGAGAATTTGCAAGGAAAGCAGCTGACTAGCGATTTCTCTCTTTCTCTCTCTTCCTCTCTCTCTATCTCTCTTCCTCTCTTCTCTCCCTTTTTTACGGGAAGAAAAACGGCTAAGAGGGTTCCATAAGGACGATCGTTTTTTTTTTTCTTTCTTTTTTCATTCTTCTCTTTTTTTTTTTTTTTCTTTTTTTTTTCTTCACGGATCCTTTAGAGAGAAGGGTAGGAAAGATTTCGTTAGTTCGAGATCTATACTAGAATCGTGATTCCCTTCCAGATCGACGGAGATACTCGATCGTAACCACGAAAATCGTCGTCGTAGTAGTCGTCTCGAGAATTCGATCGACGTTCTGACGACCGTTGAATTTGGACGATTTGTTTGTCGGTCTCGCGATTCAAGCTCGTTCGGACGTGCAAGAGAAGCGTCGAGGGAGATAGGAGGAAAGGAGGGAGGGAGGGAGGGAGGGCCAGTATAGCAAGCAGCATCTGTTAAGCAGTCTAAACATCCACCGATGCGTCTCATCTTTTCTCTCTCTCTCTCTCTCTCTCTCTCTCTCTCTCTTTCTCTCTCTTTCTCTTTCTTTCTTTCTGTCTATCTATCTATCTATATCTTTTTCGTGACGCGCTCGCTTTGAACTTGAAATCGAACGCGGAGTTAAATTCTCCGCGTGCGTTCGTCTGGAAAAATTCTCTGGAAAATAACCGAGGAATCGGTCGAACGGATTGATTCGACGCGTAGAGCTAGGTGGTGAGTCACGCGACCTGTTACCAATGAGAATCGTCTGTACTTTGAATGAAAGAAAAAGAAAACAAGACTAACCAAAAAAAGAAATATTATTCCTGAAAAAAACCTCGACGCGTACTTATAGTAATAATAATAATAATAATAATAATAATTATAATAATAATGATGATGACGATGATGATGATGATGATGATGATGATGATGATGATGATGATGATGATGATGATGATGATGATGATGATGATGATGATGATGATGATGATGATAATAAAATGAAAGAATTATCGCACCGAAACAAAGTTGAGATAATTTCGATCATATTATCAATCATAGGAGTCGTATCGGACAAAATATCGTACGTAGATATATACGTC
>NC_140825.1:3952500-3965000 GCF_050613455.1 Vespa mandarinia | reverse complement strand
CGAATGAATATTTATTCTATTTATGAGAGAGATAAAAACCAACATGGAACTGAAAGCAGGTGTTTTATCTTAGTTTCATTAACGTATTTTTAAATTTCGACTCTGTTATCTTGAATTTTCAATTCGACTTTTCGATCTTTATAACCATTTTGCAATTCTTCAGATAAAGCATACATCGAAAAAAAAAAAGAAGAGATAGGGAGTGATAGAAAAAGAGAGAGAGAGAGACAGAGAGAGAGAGAGAGAGAGAGAGAGAGAGAGAGAGAGAAAGAAACGAAGCGAGATATCCCTTAAACGTGTTCGGTGGCCGTAATAAAGATCGGACCCGATCAGCTCGATGAATTCTTAATTGGAAGGACGACGTTACGTGCTCGTAAAAGGAGTGGGGCTATGATAAATGCTCGATAATAAAGATATCGTGTGTTAAGGAATTTAATGATACGGGCAATGTACGGAAACGGAAGGAACGTTTTGCGACGATCGTTTTTCTTTTCTTCTTTTGAGTGAATTTTTCTTATTCTAATTTTTCTTTCTTTTTTTTCTTTTTCTTTTTTTTTTTATTTTTTTTTTTTTTTTTCAAAGCGAGCATCCTTTTCTCTCTCTCTCTCTTTCTCTTTCGATCTAATCGAATCTAACTTCTACTGTTCGAATTTATAAAGAGAGGGCTAGAGAAAAAAAAGTAAAGAAGATAAATAAAGAAAAGGATACAAAGTTCGTGAGCCTCGTATATCTTCCATTTTCGACAAGTGAAAGAGAATAGTTAAAGAGAAAGATAAATAATAGACGGACGAACGAGATAAGATGGATATGGAAAGAGAAAAGGTAAAAAAAAAAAGAGAAAAAAGAGAAAAAAAAGAAAAGGGGGACCTTGAAACTCTTTTGACGATCATTTTGTGTCATGGTGCTAATCGGGAATTAATTAAATTTTATGTCTCGCGCTGTAAACGTTTATAACTTTACCTTTAGGAGCAGGTGTTTTATTCTTTGGTATCCTGCACGTGCCAGTTAGATTGCCATACGAAAACGTTTCGAGTTTATCGTTCTCGTGATATAGTATAGTAATAATAATAATAATAATAATAATAATAATAATAATAATAATAATAATAATAATAATAATAATAATAATAATAATAATAATAATAATAATAATAATAATAATAATACGTAGACAAATATATACATATTTTATTCTCATCGTTTATTTAAATAATAAATAATATAAAATATATATATATATATATATATATATATAACATTTGCGATCAGATTCGCGTATGTCATTTTGTTAAATGAATAAAACAAGCATTATCTTAATATTATTATATCTAGATATTTTTAAATAATATAAATATCATCCTCGAGATAAATTCAGATTTATAACAGTCTCTCTCTCTCTCTCTCTCTCTCTCTTTCTCTCTCACTCTGTCTGACTGTCTGTCTGTTTATCTGTATGTCTCTTTCTCCTATAATTCGTGGTTTGATCGCATTTATTGGAGGTTCTTCGGGGGTTCCCCCACCCCTCTCTATTATGTCGGGCGTATTTGCATAGCCAGGAAGAGGATAGGTACGATATTGTACGCTCACGAGTATATGTCTTTGGATTATAAGCTGTTGCAACCGTATTTACAACGAGGATACGAGCCTCCTCTCGTGATAAGGGATTGCGCAAGTTTAGCGTGGTAGCGACGCTCCATTAATCCGGGTGCTGTGCAGCAAATGATCCACGTGGCGCGGCGCGTTTACCTCGTTACGAGCCACAATCATGGCAAGAATCATCTTCCAGAATTTTTCTCTTTTGTCCCGTGACGTTGGTAACGTTTCTGAATAGTGAAAAAAAAAAAAAGAAAATAAATAAATATAATCCATGACGATTATTAGAAAGTATACGTCGTTAATTAACGATGATCGATTATATTTTTATTACAGGTATATCCTCACTTCTTCCTCTTTTTTTCTTTGATTTGTTTTTACTTTATTTTTCCTTTTGTTTTTTTGTTTTCTTTTTTTTCTCTTTTTTTCTTTTTTTTTTTGTTTTGTTTTCTCTCAAATATCTGATTGAGTGAAACTACCGTATTGATATTTATCACTAAAACGCATCTGCTTTACATTTCATTCGGGCGTCTTATCTTAAAGGAAATAAGAGTACCTCGTGAAATAATAATCGAACGCGACGAATTTTCCAAACAAACCGTTCGCAAATCCGTACAAATAAACGATACCCACGTAGGATTGACGTCGAGGAAGAAGGACGATAAGGGAGAGAAAGAGAGAAAGAGAGAAAGAGAGAGAGAGAGAGAGAGAGAGAGAGAAAGAGAGAAAGAAAGAGAAGGAAAGAGAGTAAAGAAGTCGATCGGTGCGTCGCAAGCGTAACTGGCATTCTCAGTTAAGTGGGAATGGGCGATGGTTCGTTAGGCAGAGCAGTTTTTCAGCATTCGCCTGGAGGAGTTTTTCGAGGAGGCAGTTGCGAGGCGAGAAGAAGGAGATCGAGTAGAAGGAACGGGTAGGGCGGGATAGGGGGGCGGGTCGAGTCGGGTCGGGATGGAACGGGACGGTGTAGGGAGGAGGAGGAAGAGGAGGAGGATGAGAAGGAGGAGACTCATCTCTTGCGCGTGGCTCTACTCTCTTTCTATCTTTCTTCCTCTTTTGTTCTGTGGTCTTTCCTTTATTCACTCGAATGTACGAACGCACACGACGACGACCACGACGACGACGACGACGACGACGATAAAGAAGGTGGTGGATGAGGTGGAGAAGGAGTAGGAGAAGGAGGAGGAGGAGGAAGAAGAAGGCTTTCTCTGGTGCACGCGAAAAAGGCCTCGAGAATCGTCTTCGAGATTCGCTTCCCTCGTTAAACGAACGAGAGAACTTTGCATACCGCACAGCAAGATCTTCTCTCGCTCTTTTCCTCCTTTCTTTCTTTCTTTCTCTTTTTTCCTAAATTTTTTTTTTCTTCTTTTCTTTCCTTTCTTTCTTTCCTTCTTCTCTCCTCTCCCTCTCTCTCTCTCTCTCTCTCTCGTCATTCTTTTCAATATTTTTCCTTAAATCGTACGTTTATAATTAGACTTTCATTATTTTCAATAATCGTCTAATTGTCTAATTATTTAGGAGGAAAAAAAAGAGATAAATGAAAGACAGTACTCTTTAAAAAATCTTTCTTTCTGTCTCTCTCTCTCTCTCTCTCTCTCTCTCTCTCTTTTTAAATTCTGTTTAAATTCGTTAAATTGAAAATACATAGTTTTCTGTGATGGATTGATAGAAAGGATGGATATGGCGGCTTAAGAAATACATTTAGAAAAAGAAGGATAAGAGAACTCGTTTCCTTTAGCTAGATATAACTCGTCTACGAGCGTTTTCTCTTTTTCATTCTCAATACGGTATGAAGTCAGAGAAAGAGATAGACAAACAGGCATAGAAAGGGAAAGAGAGTGAGTGAGAGAGAGAGAGAGAGAAAGAGAGAGAGAGAGAGTCTCCAGGTGCTTCGAGGTCCGTTGTCGGTCCACGTAAAACGCGGGAAAGCGTTGGCGTATCGTATATGTGTGATGGTGGTAGTAGGTGGTACCTACCTACCGCCCGCACACGTCACATTAGGCTCATTTTCCACACGCGGTTTTACACGCGCGGCAATTACAATAATAACAGAGCTCCGCGCCTCGTTCTCTGAGTGCGAGAGAAAGAGAGACAGAGAGAGAAATAGAGAGAAAGAGAGAGAGAGAGAAAAAGAGAGAGAGAGAGAGAGAGAGAGAGAACGTTCGCGCGAACGCGAACGCGTACAAACGAACAAACGGACGCTTTGCCCACTTACGCTACGCGGCCGCTTCGCTCGTTTTCTGAAATTGATTTAACATATTCATTAGCCTATGCAAATCGACGACTGTACGCGAGCCATTACACACACTCATACATATATATATATATATTTGTACATACATAGATACGAACACAGAGACATTCTATCTCTTTCTATTTATTTCCGCAAAACTCGACTTTTACCTCACACGAGACAGAACCCCATGAATATACATATATTTTTAGCGAAACGTGCCTCTATGTTTGTCTCGTATTAAATTATTTTTTTTCTTTTTCTTTTTCTTTTTTTCTTTTTTCCTCTCTCTCTCTCTCTATCTCTCTCTCTCTCTCTTCTCTTCTCTTTCCTTTTTATTTCTTTATTTTTATATATATATATATATATATGTGTGCGTGTGTAATCTTTTTTATTTTTTCTTTTCTTTTTTCTCTTTCAAATAATTCACTGACATATAAACGTTCTAATCTATTTATCTGTTATTATAGTTTAGAATTAAAAAAAAAACTTTTATCTCGCATAAAAGTCTTCCAGTAGCTGGCCACTTATGTTTCTTAGATTTAAACGTTTCGTTATTTAGAACGATCAATGGAATTTACATTTGATCTTTATTAGTTTATAATAAGATTTATCATTAATACTGACTTAATAACCGGTAAAGTAATTTACATATGTCGTATTAACATAATATTATCGAAGAAATTATTATATCTTTTTATCTTTTATATATATATATATTATTATTTTTTTTTTTTTTAACTTTTCTTTGCTAATCTGGTTGATCGATTAGAAAGGTGGTTTCAGTAAGTAGGAAGGTTCGATTAATCGAACGGCGAATAAGTAACTTGTTTACGCGAATATGCGTTTATTAGAAAATCGTTGACGTAAGATAGACAGAAAGAGACAGACACAGAGAGAGAGAGAGAGAGAGAGAGAGAGAGAGAGAGAGAGAATGAGAGAATGAGAGAGGGAGAGAGAAAGAGAAGGATTGTATATTATCTCGAACAATATATTAAAACCTATATAGGAGTTTGGTATGCACTTTGATAAACGTTAGAAAACAAATGATCGATTATGATCGACATAGGACTCATTTGAAAAATCGATCGAGCCTCGCACGAAACAAGAAGCAGAGAGTTTCGGCAAGGCGTGACACGGGCTAACGTCAGTTACACGTCGACAGCACGCTCTCGCGTGCCACCCTAACACGCGATCCAAATATAAAATAATTAAAGACGATCGTGTCGATCTAATCTCCCTTTGTTCTTGCTTTAGTACGTTCTTCGTTGTTTTATTTTTTTTTTTCTTCTTTCTTTCCTTCCCTCTCCTTCCTCTTTTCTCTTTCCCCTTTTCTTCTCTTTTCCTTTTCTTTCGTTCCTTCTTTCTTTTTCTTTTTTCTTCCTTTTTCCCCCCTACCCCTTCTCCACCTTTTCTTTTATCATATTCTATTCAACTTTACGATCAACATCGTTAATACCACTTTGTAAATATTGCGCGTTTGTGAGTTTACGATATTAATAAACATATCCGATCGTACGCGATCGATCGTTGTATTCTAATACGGACAAAAATAATTCATAATGTAGTTATTATATATTTTATAGAGTTTTATTGCGTTCACTCAATTTTATCGGTTATATCTAGTTTGAAACTTTTCTCTCTCTCTCTCTCTTTTCTTTTCTTTCTTTCACTCTTTCCTTCTCAACGAAACGTACAATATTTAAAGTGAAACGACACGAGAATAAATCGTGTTGATAATAGCGTTGATAAATTCCTCGAGTAGAATTCGAATAGGATTGGTGGGAAAGGGCGGAAGGTCGGGGATAGGGGGAAAGAAGGTAGAAAGAAATTATAACTTAAAAGGAAGATTGAATTACGGTCCGTGGAATAATGTTTTCTTTTTTTTTTTTTTTTTCTTTTTCCTCCCCTTTTTCTTTTATTTTCTCTCTTTCTTTTTTTTTCTTGTTTCTTTTCTCTCTCTCTCTCTCTCTCTCTCTCACTCTTTGTTTTTTTTCCTTCTTTGCTCGCTCGTTCGCTTGTCTCTCTCTCTTAACAACATGACTCGTCTCGGTCGCGCGAAGCCACACACGAATTCGTACACTCGTTCGTTACGTGTCGAAAACATTAAGCTCTCGTAGCAGCCGTGTCATTATAAGGTCGTTATACTCGCGAGGACCGAGCATTGCCTTTCAGTTTACACGGGCACGAATCATCGTTTGGCGTATGCATCTTTCTCTCGGATAACGAGTTCGATTAAGAGAGAAAAAGACAGACAGACAGACAGACAGACAGACAGACAGATGGATGGATGGATGGATAGATGGACGGACGAAGGAACGAAAGAGACAGAGAAAGAAAAGGAAAGAAAACGGTAAGAGGATATTATCGATTGGAAAATTGATATGGATGTATCGTCCTTTAAATATTCAATGGGGAAGTGTAAATAGAACGATTTAAAAAAAAAAAAAAAAAAAAAGAAAAAAGTAAAGGAGAAAAAGAGAAAAGAAAAAAATTAAAGGAGGAAACAAAGAAACTTCCCAAACGTTTGATCTAAATTTAGATCTTTTTAATCGTGGAAAATTGATTAATTTCTCTTTCTCTCTCTCTCTCTCTCTCTCTTATATGTATGCATATAAATCAATCGACGAAAAAGAGGAAAAAAATTCTTGAAGGGTCTTTCATTTGTAATCGCGCATACATAAATACGTACGCGCACGTATTTACGTATAACACGCGAAAACTCTATTTCGACCACGTGCTCTTATAAACGCATCGTAAGATTATTAAGTAACACGAGACCCATTGACCGTCACGCTTTTACACTATTTTAAATTGACCAAACGTGTAACCATCTCGATAGTATTTCTTACCGCGTCTCTCTCTCTCTCTCTCTCTCTCTCTCTCCCCCTCTTTTACTCTTTCTCTTTATTTTAAAACGATCTTAAGGAAATAATATCATTCGTTGTTTCATTGAACTTTATCTTTATTAAACTTATCTTCCATACTTCCGTCTATAACATTTATTAATTTATTAATTAAATCTATAATATTTATTAAATTATATTAATTTAATAATTATTATTATCTATGGATATTTAATAAAATGTATAAATTTAATATTGATTAATTTTATAACAATTATTATAATCGATAAATTTAATAATTATTATATCTATAATATATGATAAAATCTATAATATTTTCTAATTAAATACGATATAATTGACGTTATTTATATTGAATCGAACGTGACCGATTGAAAATTATATTTCATACGTAATACCTATTCATTTTCAAGATGGGATTAAAAACAAGTAACTGGATTGTTTTTATATATATACATATATATATATATGAAGGAAGAAGACGTTTAAGAAACGTAACATTGTCGGTACCGGCTATAATATTATGGCCAAGTTTTTAAGAATCTTGGAGCGTGCGTGTATACGAAAAATATGAAAGGAGTGGTATATAATTTTGTGCGGTAGCCCCGACGTAAACGAAAATGCCGTCGGTCGTGTAAAGCTCGAGAAAAGAGAAAGAGAGAAAGAAAGAGAGAAAGAGAAAGAGAAAGAGGGATGGAGGAGGACGAGAATGAGGATGAGGAGGATGAGGAGGAGAGTGCATCGAGCGCGGAAATAAACGCGAGCACGTATCGCGTACTATATCTACGTTACCGCAATTATAAACCATTCAGCGTACGGTCAGCGTGCGTGCGTGCCGGTGAACAGTTAAGCTTCGTTACTTGCGAAGAAGAGCGAACGATGGAAAGTTGCTGAAAGTATCGAGAATGCAAAGAGAACGAGATATAATCGAGATAGAAACATTCGAAAGAGAGAAAGAGAGAGAGAGAGAGAGAGAAAAAGAAGGAAAGATAAGAAGAGAGAGGAGTTCGATCTACACGTTATTATTTTATATATATCGGTTCTTTACATTCCGACGATCTCTAATTATTAATAATTTAAATTGTGACCTTAGTAATTCTCATTACGATAGATATCTACTGTATATATATATATATATATATATGTATATATAGTACAGAGAAAAGCATATATGCAGGTATAAAATATCGTATAGTTTTATATATATATATATATATATATATATATATATATATATATATATAGTTATTTAAATCTTTTTAATTGCACGCGATTTGGGGAGTCTCGAGGAGTGTTAAAAAAATATTTTCGGAAAGTCCGTAATAAGAGGGAATGTTAAGATGCCCGAAGTCCTGGACCACTTAGTGGTCAGGAATTCCGGAATACGTTCTTCGAAAGTGAAGCATTCTACCCCATCGCGTGAATCCTTCAATGTTTCCTTCTCCTTTCATTTATTTCTGTCTCTTTCTCTCTCTTTCTCTACTACTACTACTACTACGATATAGTACCTACTTATCTGCCAACAAATTTTTTTCTTCATCTCGTACATCGCTTTCTTTTCTCTCGTTCGTGCAATGCTGTAGGTAGCTATATACATATATACATATATACATACATATATACATGCATACATATATATATATATATATGCATTAATACATTCATGTATATATCCAAATTAAATACTTACACGCGTCTAGAGACGCATTATCGTTATAAAATAGCGCGATCGTGTACAATACGAGTACGACGATAATACCGCATCGACCAAGTGTTATCGGGCAAGCGTTTGCTTAATAATAAAGAACAACGGCCGTTGATGTTGCAACGAGCATGAGCACGTTCGACGCAATTACTGGCGTGTCGCGATAATCGTAGCAGCTCGTTGCGATATTTTATTGAGAATACTTTGCCTTTTTAATCTTTCTCTCTCTCTCTCTCTCTCTCTCTCTCTCTCTCTCTCTATTTCTCTCTCTCTTTTATTTTTTTTATTTTTTTATTATTTTGTGAGAAGCATTCATGCTAATGTCAATTAAAATTCTGTTCGTTGAGCCCGACGAAATCATTTGGTGATCGTTACATTGCAGATCACAATCAGATAAATCGTTCAGAATACATCGTACAGAATAAAATTAAATACAAAGAGAAAACAGATTTAAAAAGAGATTTTTAACATTTGTAGACCGTTCATTTTTTTTACAGGATATATACATAGATATCAATATACAATTACATAGATATCAAATACATAGATATCATATATCTAGTGCATTTATATCGGAGGAAGAAAGAGAGAGAGAGAGAGAGAGAGAGAGAGAGAGAGAGAGAGAGAAACAAAAAGAAAAGGAAAAAAAGGAAAAAAGAAAGGAAAATTTTCCAAGCAGATCTCAACGTAGGATAATTTTTTGGCGAGGTTTATCGAATAGTATTCTTATTGGTGTGCGTTCGCAAAGGAATTCCGTCTTGGCGTAATGGCAAATGCCCACGTTCTGAAGTTCCCCATACTCGAGAAAACGAAATCTCAATGGGCGATCACGATGGCCCTCCCTCCCGCCCTCCCACCTCTCTACCTTCCTCTCTTTTCCTCCTTTAGCTCGTAAACGTCCCCGGAATTCGCCTAGATGGCGAATGCCACTCTCATTCGTCTCGATATTGTTATGTTCTGCGTACGAGGCTATAACCTTCGATACACGAACCTTCGCGTCTCTCAGTTCTGGGACGCTTCTAACTCGGTAAAGATCTTCGAAAACGATAACGATCCTCAAACGGAACCTTTTATTGCGCGATTTGTATTTCTCCTTCTCCATCTTCTCCTCATTCTACTACTATTTCTTCTTTTACTTCGAACTCTTCTCAATTTTTCTTCCCTTTTCTTGTTTTCTTTTTCCTTTTTCTTTTTTTTCTCTCTCTTAGAAAGAACAACACGCACGTGCTTCGTGTGTATGTATGTGTGTATATGTATATATATATGAAATGAGAGAAGGGGAAGGTGGAGGGCGGGACATAGAAAGAGTATTTCTTTTTTTTTTTTCTTTATTTTTATCTTTTGTTAATTTTTTCTTTTTTTTTTTTGTACTTTTTACTAATTAATTTATTTTCTTGGTTTTTAATTGTTAAAGTAACAGCAAAATCGATTGAAATTTAATTCTTAAAAAAGTTTTATATCGACGAATGTTTATCGTTAAATAGCGTCATAGTACGTCATATAGCGTTCATAGAGTACAACTCGCGTTTGAAAGCCACGACGACGTCCTTAACGTCGTTGTAAACACGAAATGGCTGCCGGGTGGTTAGTAGAAGCGTTTCCAGCTGAATACGTATAGGTATTACCTAGATTTAATTAGGAGCAGATAGAACTCGTAAATGTAATCGTAATATGATAATTATATGGCTCGTTGCGTTGGTTTGTTAAAGCCCAGTTCTCATCGAAGTGTACACCTCTCTTCCTCTCGTTCCTATTCTCCATCCTCTTCCCCTCTACACCCTATGCCCCATGCTACCACGCCTTACCGTTATAAAGTTTAGCTCGAAGAGGAAACCTGCTCTAAATGTCTATAAAATTTCTCTCTATCCTTCTTCATTATCGTTCCCGATAGAATAGAGTAGAGTTGTAAATCATTGAGAAATTACAACGAAGACTAGCATGTTGACGAACTACTCTGTAGAAACGACATTGATCGTTGATAGTCTATAGATAAGGCATGTCATACGGTTAAATCAATCATTGAATCGTATTTGCTATAGACTCTTGACATTTCTCTCTCTCTCTCTCTCTCTCTACATATATATATATATATACATACATATATATATGAGCCGCTCACTTGCCAAATCAAAGTGGAGAGATGTTACGAAATAATATAAATTATTTTTTAAAATTCATTTTAAAATACAAATTCAATTAAACATTGTAAAATGTATGTAAAGTCATTGCTGGTGCGTTTGAATTGCATTGTCGCAATGATTTGCAACAACGTGTAACGAAGTTAATCAGATTGGCTTTACAAAATAAATTAACTTTTTTATTCGATGATGAAAAAAAAAAAATTTGCATATTTAATAATAATATTAAATGAATGAAATTAAGGAAATTTATTGTGGATATGAAAAGTGGAAAATATGAATTTTTGTTTTTTTTCAATTCTACAAGTGTTCTTAATCGATCGATTTGTCTTGTGAATGGCTCATATGTATATACATATATTTTTTTTTTTTATCTCTGTCTCCGTTGATCTATCTCTCTAGGTTATCCTCACTTACACGTTCGAGTCTATTGGTTATGACTTAAGCGTTCTCCAATCTTCTAGATACTTTACGAGCCCTCATGGACATAGTCACGGGACGATTTCCGTGAGCTCGTCGGTTCGTATTTTAAAACGGATATGCGTAATTATAAACTCGTTCGTCCTGGCTTTCGCTAGCTCGCGAATGTACCTACATACGTACGACGTAAGGTAAATAAATCAAGGAATGAGTTTATGGGCGCGATTAACGACGTAACGCCGCTCGCACTCGCTTTCAGATATCGATAACGAGCGATTACTTGAGACTATGTAGAATGCACCTTACCATTACTTATAAATCATCCACCCTCTCTATTTCTCTCTCTCTCTCTCTCTCTCTCTCTCTCTCTCTTTCTCTCTCTCACTCGCTCTCTTTCCCTATCTTTTTCTTTCTTTCTCTTTCTTTTTACATTTCTCTATCTTTCTCTATCTTTCTGCCGTGTTAATTTCAATGAAAAATTATTAAGATTGAGTGGTACGTACCTATGTTCTATTTATATATGTATATATGTATTTATGTTAGATCTAATTTAAATTATTATCGAGAATGAATAGCTCTAATTAATTACTTAAGACGAAGATAGATGGGAAAAATGGACGATTACACTGTCATATATTATTATATTCAATTTAATATGTATTCAATCTTTGTTTATATCAATTTCTTCGAATCGATTAAACAAAACGGAAATGCGTTCCTTCTTCCTCTCTCTCTCTCTCTCTCTCTCTCTCTCTCTCTCTCTCTCTCTCGCATTTCATGAATAATAATAAAATATTGAAATCGTTAATATCGTTAGTTTTAATATCTACACTTTTCTTGTTCTAATTATAGCTTTTATACATATGCAAGCTGTCCGCGCTGATTTTTATCGGGTTTAGTTATTTTATAATAGATTTAGGAGAAACAGAAGAGGAAGACCAATCGCATAAAAGAAAAAAATATATTGTATATATACATATATATATATATATATATATATATATATATATATATATATACTCTTATATTTTCTCATCTCATTTTCTCACCAAAAACGGTGTGGTCAAGTCAATGTAATAACAGACATGACGAGCGAAAGAGATAGAGAGATAAAGAAAGAGAGAAAGAGAGAGAGAGAGAGAGAAAGAGAGAAAGTCTGTCAGTTGCGTGTCGCGTGTGACAGACATAAGGACAGGAGGTGAGCGAGAAAACAGCCAAAACTTTCCGTTCCCTTTCCTCTCCTTCTTGACTCATGGCACTCCCTTTTATTTTTCTTTTTTTCTTTTCTTTTTTCTCTTTTCTTTTCTTCTCAAAAAGCATTTCCTCTTAACTACCATGGAACCTCGAATCGTTTCCGCGAGGAAACGAAAAGATCGGACTTGTTACCAAAACTTGTTGCGGTGGACCGACCTTTCTGGTTCCCTCCTTTCTCTTTCATATTCATCGAACAAAATCATCATATCCTTTTCGTTTCCTGTATTATCGTTATACCGCATAACGAGTCATCGAGAGAATCATAGCATCTGGATTTTTGTGGTGGTTATGAT
>NC_140825.1:3895000-3947500 GCF_050613455.1 Vespa mandarinia | reverse complement strand
TATATTTAATTCAACGGATCGAGAGAAAAAAAGAGAGAGAGAGAGAGAGAGAGTTTCGTAGTATTAAAAAACGAAAAAAAAAAAAAAGAAAAAGGAAAGGAGAAAAGAAAGAAAAGAAAAAATATCCAAATAAATTTATCCATAGATCCATTTTATATTCACGGCAAAATAATCTTCCCCGATACACGGTGACACAGATTTGTATTTGTAAATACGACCTTAGTCCCTTAAAAATATATAAAACTTCTCTATTACATATACATATAAATACATACATGTATTTTCCACAAGCCCTAAAAGCAGACTCCCGTGGAGCACGTCCATTGACGTAGAACACGGTGGACCGTATGAACGAAATCGTTCTAACGTTTTATACAGGTTTTATACGGTTTAATAGACACCGGGAAGAGAAACGAGCGTTTCGATAAATTTATGTATTTATATATATATATATATATATATACACACACATACACACACACACATATATATATATATCGTTTGGCCCTGATCTAGAGACGAAAAATCTTCGTGTAAAAAACAATAGCGCGAATTGCGAAAAAAGTCGACAATTTTTATTGACAGGGAACAGGGTCCGAACATACGGGATTTCATATTTATGGCGAACGGGATCATTTCAAAACGGAGTTCCCGTTCGTCCGTGAATACGAACGACGTTTCACGTTCATGTGAAATGGGAGCCTTCTAAAAGGTACGGATCAGTTTTCTCTCTCCCTCTCTCTTTCTCTCTCTCTCTCTCTTTCTGTCTATCTGTCTCGCTCACTCTTCTACTCACCACTGGTTCATTGCCACACTTTTCTCTCTCTCTCTTTCATTCTGCCTGCTCTTCCTTCCCCACCCCCTCCCTCTTTCCCCTTTCGCGCGTGCTCCGTTTCTCTACGACCGTCATAAATTTGTTTCGTTTATACGACCGTTTTAAAATCTTTCGCCAGTCAGGTGTACATCTTGTTAAAGGGCCCAGTCCACACACAGGTACCTTGCACGCCACGTAACACGGGTATATATTGCACGCGCGTAGTTCTCTTTTCGACTTCTTTAGTTCCTTCATTTTTTTCTTCTCTCTCTCTCTCTCTCTCTCTCTCTCTCTCTCTTTTTTTCCGTCAAACCATCTTCCCTCAACTTTTTCTACGATCATCAACGGAATCCATAATTTACGATCGATCGATCTTTCACTTCCATCCTTTGTAAGTAAGCTTATAAACCAAAATTATTACGTAGAGGGTTACTTAGATTGTCAAAGAATTTGATCTTTGTAATCTTTTACAATTCGAAAAATCCTTTTCCTTCTTATATCCAACAGAGATCAAAGATTAAGTTTAATCCAGGTATTGGAGAATTTTAAAACCTGATTGATTGAATGGATAGATCAAGAGGGAAGGGATTGGAAGAAAGAGAGAGAGAGAGGGCAGGGAAAAGAGACCGGAGACCCGTCTTCCTTCTAATATTTTATGAACGAACGAATGACCCTAATGTACGAATGAACAATGACTCTTTGGTAAGATTCTTCGGATAGAAATTCGTAAGGCGAATAGAATTCCATTACGAAGGAAAATGTAAATATAATTGTAGCGTGCTGACATAACGGTAAGATAATCCGTCGAGCGGAGGCGCTGCCTCCGCAATAAATCGTAATTTATGATCCCTATATGGCCGGCGGTATCGTTGAGAAATTCAAGACCGAGAGACTTCTGTCTCTCTACCTCTTTTTCTCTTTTTCTTTCTATTTTCTTCTTCTTTTTCTTCTTCTTCTTCTTCTTCTTCTTCTTCTTCTTCTTCTTCTTTCTTCTTCGTTTCTCCGCCTCTCGAAGAACGGCAAAAGACGTAGAAGAATCGGACTCCGTAAGCAATGGGGTTCGGTTTTGGTTCGGTAAAAATGATGTTCTTCTATTCGACTATACTTTACGTCTCCTTCTTTTTCCATTCCTTCTCTCTTTTTCTATTTATATCTATCTATCCATCCATCTATATATCTCTTTCTCTCACTTTCTCTATCATTCTATCGTCTATGATTCCTTTTTTAGATATTATTTTATTATTCCAACGATGAGACAGACACGTTTAGTTATTTCCTCCGTTTCTCCATATATTCTCCATTTATATATATATATATACATCTTTCGTGCGTGTATATATATATATATATATATATATATATATATATATATGGTATTGAAAGTACCAATAAATTAATTGACGAGATTTACGTATCTCGGTTGTAAAGCAGTCAACGACTGCTAATGCCCGGCTACTAATTACATAATAATTATATGGCGTTACGTTACGACGACCAATTAATACGTACGTAAGTCATCTCGTGCCGATTCTTCTTCTTCTTTTTCTTCTTCTTCGAAAAGAGAGAAAGAGAGAGAGAGAGAGAGGAATAGGGAGGATATGGAAAATAGCACGGAAGAGTTGATTTATTGTTCTTCGAACGTAAACTTTGTAAGTCCAAAGACACAAACGAATAAGAAAAGTGTTCTCCAACTTTAATTTTATTTCGAATCAATCGTATTTTTTCCATTTCTTTTCCTCTTTCTTTCTTTTTTTTTTTGTTCTTCTTTTTGTCTTTTTATTCCTCTCATTTATCTTCTACGACCATACATTACAACGTGATGAATTAATTATCTAAGTATCTATTATATTTCTCTCTCTGTCTCTCTCTCTCTCTCTCTCTCTCTCTCTCTTTCTCTCTCTCTCTCATTCTCATTCACTCTTTCTCTTTCTATCTGTTTCTCTTTCTCTGTCTTTCTCTGGCTTTCATACGAGATCAAAGCGCCATGAACCGGAGACTTGTGAGCGTGTGTATGTGTGTGTGTGTGTGTGTGTGTTTGTGTTTGTGTGTCGGAGTAGAGCGCGTGCTCGGTGCATCCGAGGCGGCGCGAGAGAAACGCGATTATAATTTATTGTCTTGCTTCGAGGATGACGGCGGGCGCGCGCCGGTTATCCTTCTTCACGTCGGAGAATTAGGACTGACGTTTAGATCCTCCTCAGTCTCTCTTTCTCTCTTACTATCTTTCTATCTTTCCTCTCTCTTTCTCTCTCTCTCTCTCTCTCTCTTTCTCTTTCTCTTTCTCTTTCCTCTCTCGCACAGACACACAGACACACACACTTTCTCTTCCTTCCTTCCTCACGTTCGAAAATCATTTTACTTCTTCATCGTTTCACAATCGTTTAAATCTTTTTCCCAATAGACTCAATCATCGTTTCGAAATTCACAGTTTCGAATTGAAGTTCACGATCGAAGGGATCGATCGATCGATCAATCAAGTACCGCCTTAGAAATTTTCTTCGACTGCTCGAACAGTAGAAGGAAACGGCATGCTCGTACGTTCGTAGGAACGATGAAAGTATTAGATGCGGGCAACTGATTTATTTTAAGGGTCCAGGTTCATCAGACATCCGGTTTGTCGAATTACTCTTTAAGAGAGCCCGTAGACACGGAGAGTGGCAGATAAAAACGGAGGCGAGAGGAGACGACGAGATGATGGACCAAAAGAGAGAGAGAGAGAGAGAGAGAGAGAGAGAGGACCAACGAGGTGGAACGAGATCACGTAGTTTTCTATCCATCTCTCTCTCTCTCTCTCTCTCTCACTCTTTCTCTCTTTCTATCTATCTATCTATCTATCTATCTATCTATCTATCTCTCTCTCTCTCTATCTCTCGCGGTCAACATGCCCGCCCGCCCGCGCGTTCTCTTTCTCGCTCTCACGCTCGTCCGTCGACGACGCGTTAAACGTTTATCATTGCATCGACACAAGTCACGCGGTGGACCCTACTGTCCACTTAAAAAACGGCGATTCAGCGTTTAGTAGGAAGTGACGTCAGCGATGGAGGCCCACCGTAAACAGTGCCGGATAATATAAACCATACGTATGTTTGGAGATAACGTGAATCTTATCATCGTCATGACATTATCACTTTCTTCTCTTGATCATTTTCTTTATTAAACGTTCTTGATCATTCATTTTGGGAGGAAATTCTCTAATGATATATCAAATGATTTATTTCGTTGATCATTTATATAAATTTCTCTCTCTCTCTCTCTCTCTCTCTCTCTCTCTCTCTCTCTATCTCATACGCACACTCACTCACTCTCTCTGTCTCACTCGCTCTCCGTTTTGTACTCTATTTTCGTGGCTCGAGGTAGGACCAGTTGATCGGCGTATCCGCATCCGCGTGTCCTTTCGTCGGAAGGGCGTTTAGATTTTAAGCAGATGCGAGAGGGGACATGGTCAACAAAGAGAGAGAGAGAGAGAGAGAGAGAGAGAAACAGAGAAAGAGAGAGAGAGAGAGAGACAGAGAGAGATGGATAGAGATTGTGTTCGTCGATTATCGCGAAGATGACGAGCGTGACAGCATGTGGGAGTAGCTGTCAGTCATTGTTGTTCGTGCAGACGTGATACCGTCTCTCGGAGATTCTCGATCGGTGATTCTCGATCGTCTTGAAATCCTTACCCTTCGACCTCGATACTAGATCGAGAAACGTATATATATTATATATACAGGATATTGATCGTATCTACTCCTTCTTTCTTTCTCTTTTTCTTTTCTTTTTTCTTTTTATCTTTTGATTTCATCTTTATCTCTTTTTTTCTTTCTTCTTTTTTTTTTTTCTTTTTTTGTCTTTTTATTTATTGGAACTACCATCGAGACGAATTTTTATTTCGGAAGGTCTCACGAACAGCCATCCACGACACGATTGGGAAACAAAGCGAGAGCTCGTCGCACGATCGTTATGAAGGATCATTGAGACGATGAGACTGCCGGCTCTCTCTCTCTCTCTCTCTCGCTCGCTCGTTCGTCAAGTTGGAGCTCTTATAATAACACTTTGGAGCATTCGTGGAGCGTCATTGAGAGCTCGAGGACTCGAAAGTGTCGGATTGGCTTAGATCAATGTGTGGCCTCTTACTCTCGTGTCGTTGAATACATTGCATCTAACAGCGCGCGCTCAGATCGCGAGCGATTTTAATCTTGGGAGGTCGATCCTTCCGCTCGTGCATCGCCGAATAGAAAATCAAAAAATTAAAAAAAAAGAAAGAAAAATATAAAGTAGAAAAGAGAGAGAGAGAGAGAGAGAGAGAGAGAGAGAGAGAGAGAGAGAGAGAGAGAGAGGAAAAAATAAAAGAAAGAAAAATTTCCTCGACTAATGGACACGTCTTATAATATTCTCGAGAAAAATTTTGTTACTTTCTTAAACGTAAATATATCGAAGGAAGAGCGTATCGTTGAACAAGTGTGTATGGTTATACCCTCTTCTACTCGTCGACCTTCGATAAAATCCGTTGATTCGTAAGATGGACGCGTACGACGACAGGGTCCTCTCGAATCACTTATGCCAGGAGCATTTTCGTGCTGAGCTACGTGTGCTCCGTCTTTAATCGAGATCGAAATCGGTCGGCTCGTATGGTCCCCATCATCAATGGCCGAACGAACATACTCCTCACGTACGAGGCGTGCGCATCTCTCTTTCTCTTTTTTTTAAGGCGCTTTCAAAAGAAAAAAAAAAAAAAAAAAGAAAAAAAATTCCTGGCACACGTTTCGAGTACCGGCGACGCGGGCGTTTTCGAAATAATTTCTTTTTCTTCTTCTTTATTCTTTACCATTTTTTTTTTTTTTTTTTTTTCCCCCAATCGCGTACGAACCACTCACGAGTCTTGTCATTCAATCCTTTTTCCTCTCTTCTTCCTTTTCTTCTTTGATTCTTTTTTCTTTTTCTTTCTTTCTTTCTTTCTTTATCCTCCTCTCCCCCTAATCCTCCTCAACGAATATCTTTCGCTTTCATTAATTCATTCCAACGTTTCGATACATTATTTTCATGAGAACTTCGCTTTCATACGAGAAGAACTTATCGGTGGAGAATGAGGCGTGTGGTGGGAGGTGTCGAGCGAAGGGAAAAAATTTTGCACAAATTTTGAGACAATCATGGAATCTCTATATCGTTCGTTTTTTTTTTTCTTTGTTATTGCTCTACAGAGGCCGCCCTCCTCATCGCTTTCCTATCCTGGTGCGGGCGGTAACGATGATGCACGTAGTCCTGGAAGCGGTGGTACACCCGGACCACTCAGTCAACAAGCACCTACCAGTTTGGATTCCTCGGACCCCGGTAAGTACTGTTCAACATTTTCTTTTTTTCCTTTTTTTTTTACATCGTAATCAAAATGTTGATGTCTATTAAAATTGCTCTCTTTCTTTTTTTCTTTTCTTTTCTCTTAAATCATTCGATCGAGGAAAATATATATTCATGACTGTTTAAATGTAAAAAAAAAACTTTCGATCGGAGTTTAGGATCGATGAAGCCGAAAGTAGGTCTCCCTTTCCTTTCTCTCTCTCTCTCTCTCTCTCTCTCTCTCTCTTTTCCTCTTTTATTTGTATACATATGAAAGAGAATGAGAGAGAGAGAGAAAAAAAGTGGGGGAAGCGCGATGACTCGCGAACGCGACCCAACGACGATATCACGCGATGAGCGACGAGTCGATGACAATCAAGACGCGGATCGTGGAGACACCCACGGACCTTCTGCACGCCCTTCAAATTTTACGAACACGCGGGCCCGCGCGCGCACTCCTCGTCACTATCAAAGCTAAAGGCTTATGCCGAGACTAACGAGCGAACCGTTCCCCATTGGCGTAGTCCATCGTTCGTTCGGTAATTTTCATTGAAAACGAAAAAAAAAAAAAAAGAAAGAAATACATGCATAAAATAAAATGAAAAAAAAAACAAACAAAAAAAACAGAAAAGCAAATGAAAAAAATACGTCCGGAAAATTAGCACGATTGGTCCAATGATCGGCGCGAATCTTAAATCGCTTATATCGACTATTAATATTTTCAATTGTCAATGATATTGATAGACAGATCCTAATGATTTATATATATATATATATATACACGTATATTTTTTTTTTGCTTTCTTTTTTCATATACGTTTTCTCTTTCCTTTTATTAATTTTTTTTTCTCCCATTCTTCCTTTCCGTCTTCCTTTTTCTCTCTTTCTTTTTTTCATTTTTAAAATTTTTTCTTGTTTTCTATTATTGTCGAAAGAATAAACTTAACGTCGGTAGCAATGACAGATCACGCCAATGGCTATGCTCGGGTTCAGTCAGTCACCGGAGGGAATACAAGTTCACGACATCATCCCATAAAGATTCATTAAGGTCCGCCGTCTCTATATTCGCTCTGTCGTGCCAACATTATAGAGCCGCGTTGCGTGCCAGCTCGGCGAAGCGTGCACGCACCGACTAGCAAACACGTAAGCGTGCACGTATACGTACGCGAGAGAGACAAAACGGTTGATCAATAACAATCAAAAGCGAGCGTTACGTTAGCCTTAAATACGTACACGAGATAAATAGAGAGAGAGAGATAGAGATAGAGAGAGAGAGAAAGAGAGAGAGATAGAGAGAGAGAGAGAGAGAGAGAGAGAGAGAGAGAGAAAGGAAGAAAGAGAACGATACGTTTAAAGCAACGTCGTCGAGGTTGCGTCTTTGGATTTATTGTTCCCGAGCAGTTTACACGAAGCGAGAGCTAATTCGTGACGAGATACGAATCTCTGCGAGAAATCTGTCGCGGTTTGCACTCTTGCTTCCTCCTTTTCCTATTCTCTTGCATCGTCCTATTTGTTCTCTTTCTCTCTCTCTCTCTCTCTCTCTCTCTCTCTCACTCTCTCTCTCTCTCTGTCTCTCTCTTTATCTCATGGAACGCGCGCTCTCGTCCGTATATGTGTGTTATGTGTGTTCACACGTGTATATGTGTATGTGTATGTTTGTGTGTATACACCATTCGAACGACGTTTTCGCGACTCGTTAACGAGCGATAATCTTAATTTCAGTGCTCGTTCTCTAGGAGGAGGCTCGTTAAAATCTTCGCTTCGAAGATTCGAAAAGAACTCGAGAGAGAAAGAGAGAAAAAGAAAGAAAGAGAGAGAGAGAGAGAGAGAAAGAGAGAGAGAGAGATTTCGTTTCTTTTGAGATTAACAACTTTTATACCGTTTAGTTTATTCTCTTCGATTTTAAATTTACGATATATATATATATATATATATATATATATATATAAATGTGTTGTGTATAATCTCTTGCATAATAGGAATCATTCGTGCATACGCGTAATTTGTTAGCGAGATCTGACACCTGCAAGGACTTGTGTTTTGCGTGGTTTCACAAACGATTCGGCGATTTACTTGGCGATTAGTCTACGGGATTGTGCATTCCATTTTTTTTTTCCTCTTCTGTCCTCTCTGTCTTTCTTTAATTCTCCTCTCTTTCTCTTTCTCTCTCGCTCTCTCTGTTCGTTCACTGTGTTAATTTAATAAACGCGCGTGTATTCACGGACGAGTGCAGGCGAGTTCCGTTCGTGACCAGATATCGATCTCAACGCGAGATCATTCTCTTTCTTTCTCTTTTCTCCTCGTGGTTTGGTTTAGCACGGTTTCGCTAAGCATACCTTAGCTAGAAAGTGCACAACTATGGTTGACACGCGCGAGATCGTGAGAAAAAGAAGACGAAAGAAAGAAAGAAAGAAAAAAAAAAAAAGAAAAAAAAGGAGAAAAAAAGAAGAAATGGGAAATTTTGATGCTGTACTTACGACGTTAACAAATACGAGAATGCCATTCTCAAGAATCTTGATTTTTTTAATTTGAAAACGAGTAGAATATATGTATGTAGTTAGATAGATAGTCAGATAGATAATATACCTATTCACTTTTGAAATGAAATATTAAATTTATCGTTTAATAAATTAATTATATTTTAAACAAGCTTGCAATTATATCTTTAACGTGCTTACGTTAGATATCGCATTGAATTAATTCGCATAACGAAGCTAATAATGTACGTGTAAAAAAACATGAAGTAAGGATGAAGCAAAAGGAAAAGAAGAAGAAGAAAAGAAAACAAAAGAAAAGAAAAGAAAAGAAAAGAAAAGACAGACAGACAGACAGACAGACAAACGGACAGAGAGAAAAGGAAAGAAAAAAAAACAAAGGAACAGAAAGAAATAAATAAATAGATACTCTCGTTTATTCGGAATGAATTAATAAACGACTACGTCTACTGGCATTAGAAATAACGCGAGGAGCTCCACCCACGGTCGGTGGAATAAATTTATCGTAGTCGCGAGGAGAAGGAGGAAGAGGAGGAGGAGGAGGAGGAGGAGGAGGAGGAGGAGGAGGAGGAGAAGGAGGAGGAAGAAGAGAAGAAGGAAAAAAAAAGTCGAAGGGAGAGGGATAGATCGAGGAGAAAAATGCTAACAGAACAGGACGATCTAGTGGATCGATTCCCTCGACGGTAAACAAGTTTACGTTGGGCATGCTATCCTCTCATCAATTCTCAATTATAGTATTATTTATATTTTAAAGAACGTCGACGTAAAGAGGATGAGATGGTAAACATCATCGATAAAGGACTTCAATGTGTACGAAAAAAGAAAAAAAAAAAAAAAGAAAAAAAAGAAACGTAGAAACGAATCGAATATCTCTTTTTCTTTCTTTCTTTTTTTTTTTTTTTCTTTTTTTCTTTTTTCATTCTATTTCATTGAAAGTATTCAAGTGAGATAAAGATTAAAATCTAAAAGTTACGTACTGATTGAGTTTTCCATTTTTCGCTTCTTGATTATAATATCATTTCGTATCATTAATTCATTCAATATATTTAATTTATTATTATTATGATTATATATATATATATATATATATATATCTTGTTTGTTTCTTTTCTCTCTCTCTCTCTCTCTCTCTCTCTCTCTCTCTCTCTCTCTCTCTTTTAATCTTAACCTCTTTCTTGTTAATACTTTCTCATTTTTCTCGTCTCCAACGCTCATTAACGTGCCAGCCTGTTTGCGACAAGATATCATCTCGCCCGAGCCCTGTCCACTTTTTCGACCAGGCCCAAAACCATCGAGTGACAGTCCCAAAGTCGACGAACCTAATTTGTATTCCGTCATCCGTTAACATCGCCACGCTTTCGAATAATTTCGTGGTTCTTTTCATGACGTCAAGAATGCCACTTGCGTACCTACGATTATTCACTTTTTACCAATCCTAGGAAGAATTTTCTTTCGTGTTATATATATATATATATATATATATATATATATCGTCCTTCGATATTGCAAATCAATTCTAAACTATATATATACTGCATAAGTAGGTACTTTACCTTTTAACACGCGTCGTGCCTCGTGACACATTCATTTTCATTCCGTTTATCCGATGACGATAGTGTTTTACTTTTTCTATCTCATTTCATCAACGATAAAACTGACATATTTTTTCTCTCTCTGTCTCTCTTTCTCTCTTGCTATATCATGTAAATATCTATTTACTTTATGAACTGTTACGTACATTTTTATTATTCGACTACGAACGAATCGTAGAAATTTAATTTTATGCGAACTCGACGAAATTTTTCTGTTTTTTTTTCTTTTTCTTTTTTTTCTCTCTCTCTCTCTCTCTCTCTCTCTCCCTCTCTCTATTTTTTTTTGTAAGTAATATCAATGCCACGATAAAAATAAATATGTATTTGTTTTTCTTTCTTTTTTTTTTCTTTTTGCTTTTTTTGTTTTCTTATGGCTCTTTTTTTCCTTTTTTTTTTTTCTTTTTCTTTTTTAAAAGAGCAAAAACGTGTACGGATATAGGGACATTAACATATCCGTGTCGCAATCGCTCGGGAATAAACACGTTGCCGGTTGCTCCTCCTCTTTGAAGTATATAATAGATTCTATCGCGTTCAAATAGAATCAATCGATCGCAATACGAGGTTGTATCGTGGGACTGACTATGTTTATAGTACACATTTGATCCATTCTTTTTTACCGTGGCCTTATCTTTTTGAATAAACATTGTACGTTAATGCTCGTACGCTATTGTTAATTCTAATGAATATTTATTTTTTATAGAACGAATATATACAATTAAAGCGTGCCTCAGTATATTTAGATACCAATCAATCAATTTTTGTTTAGATCACGTACGTTCGTTTATCATCGTTAATTGATTATAATTTGTTAATTAGCTTCTCCGATAATGATCTCTCTTTCTCTCTCTCTCTCTGTCTTTTTTTTCTCACTCGCTCTTTTTCCCTTAAGAAATCGATAGGTTTTGTAAATGGATATCTCAACATTGTAGAAAGCAAAACGGACGTCACGTAGGTTTCTCGAGAGGACAAATATTCGCCTCTCCCACGAGCACTCTCTCTCTCTCTCTCTCTCTCTCTCTCTCTCTTTCTCTTGCTCTCTCTTTCTCTTGTTCTTTTTTTTTGTCTTCTTCCTTGGATAGTTCGAAGCAGATCGGCCCTCTCGATTTGCCGGGAACGTATCCTGTCAAGCGAGCGGCTGCGGGGACTGTCGGGACCCTTCGTAACAACCTTCAACGTTGGACTTTTCGTGCGAGCGGAGATCCTTAATCGACGGTTCGTCGACACCGTCTCTTTCTTGGACAGAAAACGAGAAGAGAAAGAGAGAGAGAGAGAGAGAGAGAGAGAGAGAGAGAGAGAGAAAGAGAGAGAGAGAGAGTGTGAGGAGGGACCAGAGAAGATATCCTCTGGTTTCTGACAACTATCAGCTCTTACCGAGGATGGAAAGAAAGGGAGAAAGAAAGAAAGAAAGAATGAAAAAAAAAAAAAGAAAAAAAAAGAAGAAAAAAGAAAAAGGAAAAAGAAACACAGGAAAAAAAGAACGAACGAAAGAAAGAAAGAGAGTGAGGGAGTGTGTTAAAGCGTGTACGGGGACCAAAGATCACGGAGAATTCCTGGAAATCGGCATATGTGAGTGAGAAAGAAAGAGAAAAAGAGAGAGGGAAAGAGAGAGTGAGAGTGTGAGGGAAGGGATGGGGGAGGGGGAGGGAGAGAGGGAGGAAGATAGAAGTAATGAGGCTGATTCTCTGTTTTCTGTGTTTTCAGCGAGCCGGCCGTATCGGTCGGTTATCGGTCTATGCTTTTTTTTCCCTCTCTTCCTCTCTCTTTCTCTCTCCCTTTCTCTCTCTCTCTCTTTCTCTCCCTCTCTCTCTCTCTCTTTCTCTCTTTCTCTGTCTTTTTCTTTTTCTCATTTTTCTTTCTTCCTTTCTTTCTGTCCTCCCGCTCGAGCAGCATAATGAGGCCTTCATGTCGTGAACTTCTGCGCCTTGTACCCCTTCCCTCTCATCCTTCCCACCCCTCCCCGTAACCATCCTCCCCCTCATCCACTCATCCCCTTTTTTTCCCCTATCGACGAAGGGAAGCCCAAAGGTCCTGCGTAAAATCCTTTCTGAACACGATTGCGTCGACGTTAGATCTCTTTTATTGGCCGCTTAAAATCTCGCGTTTACGTCGACGTCGGCGTCCACATCGTTTTCCTTCGATCGTTATCTTCGATCGGTATGCGTTGATCTTTTTCGATCGGCTACTCTCTACTCGGCCCGTCTCTCTCGTCGTCAACACCACCCTCATCTCTCCCTGTCTCGCCGCCATCTTCTTCTTTACCGGGTCGGGGGGAGGGATTATTCATTGAAATATAGGTCCCGTAAATATCTGAGGAGAAAAGAAAAGGAAGAAAGAAAAAAAAACGTAATATCAAAAAGGTTCTCCATGTAGTTGTTTCGACGACGACGACGACGACGACGACGACGACGACGACGACGACGACGACGACGACGACGACGACGATGAGCATGACCAAATGAAATATGAACGAAATATCTCTTGTTTTTTCTTCTTCTTCTTCTTCTTCTTTTTTGCCTCCTTTTTTATTTTCATCTAACGCGAGAAAAAGAAAAAAAGAAGAAAGAGAAATCGTTCGATCAGAGTAACCACGACATCGAAGTTAATTGGCATGTTAATGAATAATAAACTTGCGTCACTGGCGTATCAGGGCGTATCGATGACTCGCATGACGGTCGATAGCCGGACATGACAGCGGGTGGCACGCTCATTAATATTACTGTTTACTATGTTTCTAATCTCTTTCTCTCTCTCTTTCTCTCTCTCTCTCTCTCTCTTTCTCTTTGATTTTTCCTCTCTTTTTCTCTTTCCCTCTGTCTCTCTCTCTCTCTCTTTCTCTATGTTTCTCTTTCATTTGAATCAAATCGTTTCTTAACAAACTCGTAGCAACTGTTAGGGTTCATTGATTTGAATAATTTGCCCCGTTATCATCTTCCTCGCTCGGCGTTTCTCGGTAAAAGCTTTTCTATTTAGAAATAGAAGTTTAAACTGGAATTTCTTTTACGAGGAAATCGAAAATAGTGATTGTATTATATACAGCTTAACGTTATCAATCGTATTATATCGTCTTAGCGTTATATACCTTTATTTTTCCATCATCGACACGCTCGATAAATTTCTTTCGTCATTTAAACAAAGAGAGGCTGAGCTAAGCGTACGACTAAGCAATACTTATTTATTTACTTACTTATTTATCTATCTACCTATCTACCTACCTACCTACCGTTCCTTTAAACAAATCAAGTTACTTTCTAATTTGCGTTAATTAAATCCTATATATGTATGTAATTCGCTAGTCAGTAAATGTTCCTTCTTATCCTCCTTTCCGTGAGATTATTAAGGCCATATATACATATACATACCTATACATGATATATATATATATATATATATGTATGTATTATTTATATAGTTACATATATATTTTTTTTTCCATTTCTCTCTTTTTTTTTAATTCCTACTTTTTACGCTCGCTCTTGTGTCAATTGCACGCATAAATACAATAATGTACCTATATACATACATACATACATACATACATACATACGTATATATCGAGATTATTATTTATCGACGAGCCTTTGCCAAGAGAGCGGATTTCAAAATTACGTTCCGAGCCCGTCGATTCATCGGCATCCTAATAAATGTCGCTTATTCCGCACGATTTAAAAATAGTCGTAAATACTGCATACCTACCCTTCGTTTGCTTTCCAACATGTATGCACACATATTGGCGACTAAAGAGAGTGAGTGAGAGAGAGAGAGAGAGGAGAGAGACGGCAGAGTCGCGAGAAAAATCAATTAAGCGGCTTATGTGAAATATCGACGCAATTACGGGCGATTGCCAAATCTAGCCTGGGTATCGGTGACCGCATTATCGACCGACTCGTACGTTGTCCCACCCGCCCCCTCCCTCCTCCTCCTCCTCCTCCTCCTCCTTCTCTTCATCTCCTCTTTCTCTTTCTCTTCTCTTCCACGTTGATTTCGAGCACGATTTTCACACACTTTGCTCCGTTCATTCCTCTTTCCTTCTTCTTCTTTTTTATTTTTTTCCTCTCCTCTTTCTTTTATCTTTTCTTTTTTTTTTTTTTTCTTTTCTTAATCTTTTTTTTTTCTCTTTCCCCTTTTTTTCTTCTCTCTTTCCTTTCTCCAATCTCCCTCAGTTTCTTCCAAGCGGTATTACGTTATAAACATATAGGTAATCGACGAACGTTTAAAAATCGAGAATTATTTAGCGTAGTATTTTACGATTTCATAATTATCTATGTCTTATTATATTGCGTTAGAGTGTTTATTCGTATGTACAAATGTGTACCTGTACGTATGTGTATGTTTATATATACGTAATACGCTATAGGAGAACGGTCGGACGGAGTCATCGTCTTCGTCGTCGTCGTGTTATAATCGATTGATGAGAAAAATCGGAGAAAACAAAAAAAAATAAAAAAGATGAGAAGGAAGAAAACAAAGAAAAAGAAGAAAGAAAGAAACAACGAAAAAAAAAAAGTGAGAGAGAAAAAGAAACAGAAGAAAGATAGAAAAAGAAAATGCTTGCGTTTCCACGAGTATCCCGTACTTTTAACCCGGCGCGATTTAAATGAAATAAATGATAATCAGAATCTGGGCATAATGAATGACCCGTGACGATCACTCGTCAATCTCGAAGTTGAAAGAAGAACGTAGAGAAATGCCGATGCATTGTGTTAACCAATGTAATAATGAATGATGTTTCGTACTGTCGATACCGAAAAGCTCTTTGGGATTATAACGTGTTCGATGGGATATCAATGATATTGTATATAACGATGACATATAATATGATATAATAACGAAAAGAAAAAGATTGATTAGTCGCAAGTGTATCGATTATTTTTCCCTTTCGATTTAAATACGCATGTACATATATATATATATATATATATATATATATATATATATATATATATAGATATAGATATGTGATAGATATTATACATTTATTTATGTACGTATTTAAATATCTCGAACGTGTTTCGAGATTTCGATAGATCGCATGATCAAGAGAGATGAGCTAACTTCCTACGAATAGTCGACCAATGAAATTTTTTTTTCTCGATAGATCGCGTGAGATGCTCGCGTTTAAAACTGACCGTCTTGAACGGACGGACACTAATATCTCTGTCTTAGGGTTCTCGGCTACGAATCCGAGAGACGAGCTTCTTTTCCATCTTCTTCTTTTTCTTCTTCTTCTTCTTCTTTTTATTTTTCTTATTTTTCTTGTTCTTGAAGCTCGTTCCTCTTGAAGAAATACGAGACGAGATCTCGTTCTCGCGCCAAAGGAAACGCCGTTTCCGCGAGGCTCTAACGTTGATTAACACACAATGCGATTTGCGATCGAGAAGAGAAGAGAAGAGAAGAGAAGAGAAGAAAAGAGAGGAGAAGAGAGAGAATGAGAGAAAGGATAAAATGAAGGATAAAGAGAAGGAGCTCGAGGATGATGCAAATAACTCGCGTTCGCGAATCGCCTACGTGATTTCGATTTGTTGTAACAGATAACACTCGGAAGACGCCTTCCTCGTCACGTTTAGATGCCATTCGCGGCATCTTTGAACGCGCCGTACGCGTTGTCCCACAAACTCCAGGATATATCCAACTAAAATATATATTTATTATCTATGATTATTATGAATAAACTTGAAAATTTGATGATATTTAATATCGATATCATTTCATCTACAATATCTTTGTACGTGGATATCATAAATGTTTATAGTATACACATATGTACATATATACAGACGCATACGCATATATATATATATATATATATATATATATTTATATACGAATATATGAATGCAGAGAGTATTTCGCGTATTATCGATAGATCGAAATTTAATGACATTAATATTGACATATAGATAGATATTGATAGATATTAATCTCTAATTATAGATATTACCGATAGATATCGACATGCACCTGCGATGATACCGAATATACCTACCTACTAATCGTATATACCATCTCGACATATCGATATTATCTCTAATAATTATCGATATTTATCAACGCGCGTACATACGCAGCATCTATGGAATGTATTAATCTCAGTTCTATTATGTTTCTTTTTTTTTCCTTCTGTTTTTCTTCTGCTTTTCTTTTTATCTTTTTCTTTTAACATCACATAAAATCATAATTTGGAATATGTATACATATTTATGTATGTATCTATGTATGTATGTATGTCGGAAACGGTCACGATCTAAAGTTCGTGGTTATTTCGTTCCGATTATAGTTGAGCACCGTCGCGCTCGACAGCTGTTTAAAGACGCGAGATAACAGAAGCCCGGGGGCACCCTCTTTCTTTCTGTTTCTTTCTCATATGCTATGGGAGCTTCGCGTGCGTATCGACGCGCGGTTTATATTTTTTTAAAGTCGTCATGCCCAAATGGCTCGCCGCTTCTTTGATTGTCTTCTCGGAACCATCGAGATTTTTTTTTCTCTTCTCTCTCTCTCTCTCTCTCTCTCTCTCTTTCTCTTTCTTTCTCTTTCTCTTTCTGTCAGCCGGTTAGTAGCGGAGGATCGCCTAAGAATTACCGCGAAGTCTGCCACGAGCGACGCTCTACCAGGCAAAAGGCGTCTCTTCTAAAGAGAAGAAGGCGGAAAGAAAGAAAGAAAGAAAGAGAGAGAGAGAGAGAGAGAGACGAGTTCTGCGAATAGCAAGTTCTCTCTTCTCGACTACCGGGTGTCAAGGAAAAATAATGGCCTAGTAGTGAGTTTAAATACATTCGTGTTAAACGTCTCTTACATATTTCTATTTCGTTAAAATACCGATGGAATTAATAAAGAAATAACGATTGGAATAATCATTGCCAACAAGTTTCTATCTGTTCGATACGGAAAAATTTAATGTTCGATCACGAGGAAATAGAAGATGGTGGATATTACATACGTACTACGTAACGTCGTAGTTATCAATCGATAATTTCTTATCCGTGTGTCAGCATTCATCAGAGTCTACATAAACGATGATCGAACAATCGTCGTAGTATTAATTCCATCCCTTTTTCCACCCTCCTTCAGTCCGTATTATTTTCTCTTCTCACCGGAATTAACACCCGAAAGTGTTAAATTAAGAGCGATACATGTTATGTCTGTGTATGTGTGTTTTTCTCCCCCCTCCCTCTCGCCATAAAAACTATGTATGTATACGCCCGTCGACGATAACAGAAGATGATAGTTACCGCAAATAATTCCTACCGATTCTCTCGGCGCTCATTAATATATCTTATTGGACGGAACGATACGATTTAACAAAAATTCAATGACGTTCGTAATAATATTTCGCGTTTGATTTATTTACGACGGTAAGAAAACGTGAAAGCTTGCTTTTACACGAGCTTTCTTTCTTTTTCCTTTTTCTTTTTTCTCTCTGTTTCTTTTTTTATTTGCGATAAAACGTTTCTCTCTCTCTCTCTCTCTCTCTTTTTCACGCTCTCTCGCGTGCTCTCTCGCTCTTTCTTTAAAACGAAACGATCTTGAAAAATTCTCGAAAAGAAAAAGCAGAAGAAGAAGAAGAAGAAGAAGGAGAAAAAGAAAAAGAAGAAAAAAGAATGGTAAAAAAAAAGAATAAGAATAAGAAGTCAGCAGAAGGAGTTCGATGCGGGTAGACTTGAGAGTGGAGCAACACGTTTGTTGCCAGTTTTCCAAAGGATAAAGAAGGGAGGAGTTTGTTACTGAACAGCCGCAAACAGCACTTCGATGAAAGCTCAACACACATTCTCTTTCTCTCTCTTACACATACACACACACACACACACATTCATTCTTGTAAGCTTTTCCGCAAGGATTCACCGATTGGTGAGAGTGGCCAAGCAGCCACCCCTTTTCTTTCCTTCGTTTTACCTTCGTCTTACCCCCACCACACTTTCATCCTCCCTTTACTTAGAAGAGAGATCCCTTTTCTATCCGAGCTTCCATCTTCTCTGCATTCCTCCGGGTATTATGTTTCTTCTCTCTCTTTCTCTTTCACACACATATACACACACACTCACACATTTATACACACAAACATACAATCTTTCTCCATGTCTGTTCGTCTTTCCATGTGTTTTCACGACGCGTCGATGAGCAAACACCGCAAGGATGGAAGAGTTCGAGGTCCCAGCGATGCGTCCAAACCCTCCCAAGGCCCCTCCTCCCGTTCCATCTCACACCCCGAACCACCCATCCTCCCCCTTAGCTCCGAAGAACAGCACAAACCCATTACGGATTCATCGTGCGCCATTAGCTAATTCTTCCTTCGTTCCATCTCTAACGTCTTCCTTTCCGCGCTCCTGCTTTTACCTTCCTACGTTGAAGATCATACGGTTTTCACCCTTACGGGAACAACCCGCCTTCATCCTATTTCCTTCTCTCCCAATGGTACCACCCCGTGACTTCTATACGCGAGTATTTTCTTTCTCTATCATGTTCCATCTCTCTCTCTCTCTCTCTCTCTCTCTCTCTCTTTCTCTTCTTTTTTTTTTCTTTTTTTTTTTTTTATTGGTCAGAGACGATCGTAGATCTTTTCTCTTCTTGTTCTTTCGTAACTCTTTTCTCTAAAAAACTTTACGAGAATTCATAATTTTCTCGGTTTATCATTTAAGTTCATTTAAAACTCCTCAGTTCGTTTCTTTCGATCCAGAGATATCTCTCCATAACGGATCATAAAAGAATCGTAAATAAAAGTAGATTCTCGATTTGGCAAAGATAATATCGCTCGTTCGTTTACCGTAAAAATTGCGAAGAACGGTAAGGAAACTATGAAAGGTCGTAGCTTCCGATTCACGTAGACGATCGAGAGGCAGCTATCGAACTTTATATTCGTCGAGTTTTTGAGGGCGAAAGATGGCCGTAGAAACGGGGTTTAGAACGGGAACGGTAAAGAGGGAACGTTGAGTATCTCTCCCTCTCCCCTCCCCCCCCCACCGCCACTTTGGTACCCGAGCCCCGGAACGAACGTGCAGTCAGCCGGAATAAACGAGGAGGAGAGCCAAAGTTGTTGCTGGAAGTTCTTCCAGAAGTGAGGAGGGCTCGAGTGAGGAGGGCCTAGGGAGTGAATGAGTTTGCGTCGTGTCGGTGATGAAACTTTGCCGTGACGAGAAAGAGGGCTTGTCACGGGGGTTCGCTTCTAAACTCTTCTTCTTATCCTCCTCCCACTCTCACCCTTCCTTCCTTCCTTCCTTCCTTCCTTCCTTCCTTCCTTCCTTCCTTCCTTCCTTCCTTCCTTACACGAACAACCCTCTTTCCATACCTCAAGCAGCCATTGTTCGACGTTCTCGGCCTCAAATCGTCGTCGAGATTCGGAACGACCACTTGTCCGCGAACATTTTATTTCTCATTTACCTGAATCATTATTAAGAAAATCTTTTTATTACGTTTAACGCGATAATTTATAAAGACGAAATTATTGAAAATATATTTATTTATAATATTGGAAAACGTTACGTATATTTCCATATTAAAACATTTTTTAAACTCTCTTTCTCTCTCTCTTTTTCAGTTTAAGGCACAGAACATTGGTTATTCGCATAAATTCTGAAAACTTTAGATAACACTCGAACGAATAGACGATGAACACATTTTTAACATCCAACACGTTATAATACCGTGCTTATCATCACTAAACACTGATACATATATATATATATATATATATATATATATATATGTACAACGTTGTATGTTGTATATATATATATATACGTACGTACGCACCTATTATATATGTATCTACATATGCATACCTACGTTATATACTTTTGTCGACTAATAAAATGTACTATGTGATATGAATCGGCCATGATGAATATTTTCAAACGTGGAAACTCTAAGAACGTTCATCAAAATGATCATTTCAAATGGTTACGATCAGCACCACGTTAAATTTGTTATCATCGGAGTAGTTATTCGGCTATAAATAAAGACATATATAGGTATTTTCTCTCTCTCTCTCTCTCTCTCTCTCTTTCTTTTTCTTCTTCGTGTTACGTCGTGTTCGCAGTAAACGGGAAGAAGCGGTCTGCGCACCATTGGATTTTGATGGCGGCGTTCGACGAGGCTCTTCGCGGCGGGCGATTCGAACGACTTTAACTGCGGACCACACATCGCGCGTTCGGGATAAAAGACACATCGTCCTCCCGCGTACACATCCCCTCCTCCACTCTCTCTTTTTCTCTCTCTCTCTTTCTCTCTCTCTCTCTCTCTCTGTCTCTCTCTCTCTCTGTCTCTCTTTCTAGCTTTTGCACGGTGTCTACATAGCCGCGGATATAAAGACAAGTATATGACATATTTTTGCTCGGTCTCTCGCGTGTGCGCGAGCACGCCTCCACGACTCTCTAAATTTAGAGCGTGACTCACGCGGGATCGCGCGCGTAAAAGAGAGAGAGAGAAAGAGAGAGAGAGAGAGAGAGAGAGAGAGAGAGAGAGAGAGAGAGAAAGAGAAAAGATAGACACGCAAAAATACGTCAGCGAACGATCCGATGAATCTCGAAAGCACACATATTCCAAACTTTCGTTATTTTCTTTTGAAATGAATACGTACGAAAATAAAAATTGCCAACATTCATTTCGTATATAACTACATAGATATACTTACACAATCTATCCACATAATTACTTACCCATACTACCTAACTTATCTAACCTACCTATACCACCTACCTTATTATCTAACTATCAACATACCTACTTACCTATCTACCTATTTACATTCGAGCAAGGAAAAAGGAACGACGAAGAAATGAAAGAAAAAAGGAAAAAAGAAAAAATAGAAAAGGAAAGAAATGAAATAAATTTCCGATCGAATTCGAAACGGACGGGTTTTCGTCGATGGAAGAAATAGAAGAGGAAGGAAAAAGAAGAATTAAAAGGAAAAAAAAAAGAGAGAGAAGAAAAAAAGAAAAACAGAAAAACAAACAAAAAAAAAACAAACAAACAAAAAAGAAATAGAGCAAGACGTAGGAAAAGGAGGATGCCATAGAGAGATGGAGAAGGAGGAAGAAGATGGAAGAGTGGAAAAGGGTGAGGAGGAGGAAGGCGAGTGTGAAGGAGGAGACGACGTCGACGGCGACGGCGGCAGCGATGTCGATGGCACGGAGGGGAATCGGGGATCCGGGGCCTCTGGACGCGGGGTGAGAGGGAAAGGGAGCCAGAGGAGAAGTATTTTTTTCGCCGGCGAACAGACTTCATTCTTGGTTTACAAGCGTGCGGTCTACAAAGAGGTTGCCACGTTGTTAAAATAACCGCAGAGCCACGGGATCACGCACACGCGCGAGTCATCTCGCGGAGTCCGTTTTATAAGGGTATGCGTGTAAGTGAGCGTGAGCGTGAGCATAAGCATGTGAGCATGATGCATGAGCATGAACCATTCGTCCGCTCGTGTATATACATGTGTGTGTGTGTGTGTGTGTTTGCCAGTTGTATGAGATTTCACTTTACGCGTTCATGAGCGCGCACGTGTGACTCGCGAACGAGACGAAAGTCGACGTGCTCGTATAGTCTCTCTCTCTCTCTTTCTCTTTCTCTCTTTATCTCAGATACACGCATACGTATGTATATGGAAGAAGACGCGTCTTTTACTTTGTGACAGTGGACCGAGAGAGAGAGAGAGAGAGAGAGAGAGAGCGTGTGTGTATGTGTGACGATCGACTCGATGAATCACGCCGTAACGACGTCCCCAACAAGAAGAAACGTTTCCGTACACCATAAAATCGTATTTTTAACGCGCTCCTCCTCCGTTCGCCATCTATTTGTCATCTTTTTCGCGCGCACGAGCGCGAGAAGAGAGAGAGATTGAGAGAGAGAGAGAGAGAGAGAGAGAAAGAGAGAGAGAGAGAGAGAGAGAAAGAGAGACTAACGAAGGTATTCCGCTCGAACGACATCGCGTTCGTTCGTTTCTTTTTTCTTTTCTTCTTTTCTTTCTTTCTTTTCTTTTTTTTTTTTGTATATTTTTTTTGCTTCTTCTTCTTCTTCTTCTTCTTCTTCTTTTTTTTTCTCTTTTACTTTTTACTCGTTTTAAACTTAACGCACGAGAGTTTTGTTCGAGAAAAATTGTTGTAGGCGTATTTCTCTTGGCCGTAATATACATTCAGAGGGAAGACGATGATCATCTTCGTTCAAGTACAGATACGACAGAAAAAAAGAGAGAGAGAACAAGAGAGAGAGAGAGAGAGAGAGAAAGAGTAAACGAAGAGTTTTTCGATAAACGGAGAATCACTGTGGGCGAGACTGAAGGAGTAACGTAAGAAACTTTTCGAAAACCACAAAGTACGGCCGTAAAGAGGAGGCCGCGTGCGCTCACGTCTACTCACGTTCAGGGAGGAAACGGACCGCGTGAGAAACCGAGAGAAAAAGGAAGAAAAAGAGAAATAGAAAGAAAGAGAGAGAGAGAGAGAGAGACTCGTGTTCCTTCATCCACCGAGTTCTCTCGTCGTTCACAGTCGGGTCTGTCATTTTTTGTCGGTCGTTCCTCGTCGACCACCTCTTTGACGTGACTTTTATTGCGTGTACGATGTAAACGTGACCCAAAGAAAGAGGGACATAGATAGTTAGATAGAAATAGAGATAGAGAGAGAGAGAGAGAGAGAGAGAGAGAGAGAAAGGGAATATGCTTTCATTTAAGTTTCCTGTTGAATTTTACGATTAAGTCTCGAAGTGGAAACTACTTAACGAGTAGAGAGTTCCTCCATCTGGTGGGTTTGATGAAAAAGTGGATGATGGTTTGAAAGGGTGGTTTAAAGCCGATTTTGTGGTAGGTCCTGTTCCTCGTGGACGACTATGGTGGTCATGGTAACCCTATGTGAAAGATCGACGTGGCTCGTAATCGGCGTGTTGTTTCTAACACGTAGTAAACTCGCCAAACGGAATTAGAGAAGGATAACGGTACAAAGAGAGACGCGTTGGCGAACGATCAACAACTAACCACCGTCTTTCTATTCTCCGATATTGAACGATTCGTTCATATCTATCACGTAACACGTGATATTATTACTTACGTGTCACTCGTACGTTTGATTGTTTCATCGGATAAATTTTCATCGATCTTAACTTTCAAGAAATAATTCCCATTTGTATTTTCTATCGTATTTTATTGCCTTTTGAATTCTATCGGGGAATTACCGGGGGATTTATTTTCTATCGTAATTTACGCTCAATGAATATTTAAAAATTATTCCAATGACGATGACGACAATCGTCTCTTCGCTTACTCGTACGAATTACTAAGTCCGAAATGACGGAGAGAGAAAAAGAAATAAAAAAAAAAAAGTAAGAATGAAAGAAAATGAAAGAGAAGAGATAGATAGATAGAGAGAGAGAGAGAGAGAGAGAGAGGGAAAAATGTATTTACGTGGGTCACGTAAGTATGGATCATGTATGTATGTATATATGTATGTACGTTGTCGCCTGTCAGTAAAACTCGCCTGGCACTTGCCTCGTGCTATCTCGTTTCATTCGCGGCAATTAACGCCGCGTTTAAGCGTCGTTGCTCACGAATGCACGCGTGCACGTCCGTCGTGCCTTTTCATTTCTCCTTCTTTCAGTTCGAAAACCCACCTTTGGTTCTCTCTCTCTCTCTCTCTCTCTCTGTCTCTCTCTTTCCCCTCTTTCTTTCTCTTTCTTTCTTTCTCTCTCTTTAAATTCCTCTTGATCGCAACGAAAGAACGAATCGAATCGAATCGAATCGAATCGAATGGAATGGAATCGAATCGAATCGAATCGAATCTTATCGAAAGACAAACTCGACGGACTGGCAACGGATTTAATTTATTTCAAGGCGAAGCGATTTTATCGATCGAGTAAGAAATACGAGAAGAGGAAGGACTCTAAATTCGGTAATAATGAAACTCACCGATGTGTATGATTGAAAACGCGGGGAACCGACGAAATAGTGCTCAGAGAGAGAGAGAGAGAGAGAGAAGAGAAAATGGCGAGCACTCGGAGAGATAAAGAAAAAGATAGAGAGAAGTCCTAAAAAGGGGTTCGGGAGGGAGGGATTGGGGATGGTTGGATGGAAAAGGGATGCTCGTGTCGAGGCCACGCCATTACGCCATTACGATTCGTCGAATTCGTCTTTCGTGTATTTTAAGCTTTCCACCTTTATTACGTAATTAAATACGCAGACATTGACGATCGTTACGCGGTTTAACAATGAACAAAGGAAAAGAACAAAGAAAAAAGAAAAAAAGAAAAAGGAAAAAAAAGAAGAAAATAAAATAAGAAATAGAAAAAGAAAGGTGAGACGAAAGGATGGTATACCGTCACGACTTGTTTCTCTCGAACGATTCACGACGACGACGACGACGACGACGACGACGACGACGACGATCTCGAATAAACGGATCGTTAACGTGTTTTCACGAGGCACTTTCGATCGATCGATCGATCGATCGAACGATGAATCGTTCCTTCGATCGATTCGCTTTTACGAAACGCGCCATGGAGTCTTCGTTATCGTTCGTTCATCGATGTATCTTTAGAGTAGAAGAAGAGAAAGCAAGAGGGAGAGAGAGAGAGAGAGAGAGAGAAAAAGAGAGAGAAAGAGAGAGAAAGAAAGAGAGAAAGAAAGAGAGAGAGAGAGAGAGAGCATCTTCTCTCGTCTTGCGTAAGACGATTAAACGAGAACTCGATCTCGAAGAACGGGTTAAGAGAATTCATGGGAATTTTGACTACGTAAGCGAACGTTCCTCGTGATAGTTACTTACTTACTTACCTATATAGATAAGTGCGATCTATAGAAGAGGTTTATTAAAAGTACGTTAGATTTTACATAAGTTTCCGTACGAAATTAGCAAACGCCGTGCGATTACGTTTCTACATAGCTTCTTTGCGAAAGTGTATGAGAGAGAGAGAGAGAGAGAGAGAGAGAGAGAGAGAGAGAGAGAGAGAGAGAGAAAGAGAGAGATAGATTTAAAAATAGCATTTTCTTGAATATAAATATATTATTCGTCATTGAACGTAAAATGAGTATGAAAATTTCTTTTATTTCATCGAATTTAAGTCGACAAAATTCGTCTAGATTTGTAGAGTTCATTGAACCGAATAGACATATATTTATCTACACGGATACATACATACATATATATATATATATATATATATATATATATATATATATATATATCATCGGATCTGTCTGACTATTTAAACTACTTTTGAAAAAAATTTTTATTAACATTTAATGTAACGCTATCAAAGAGAAAAAAAAAAAAAAGAAAAAAAAAAAAGAAAAAAAATACTCCTCTTAGATTTCCAAGTTTGACTTCTCGGATATTTTCGTAACGGCATGATCCGTCGCATGTCGATAAAATTCTATATATTGGTGACTGGGCTCTTCTTTTGCATCATGATACAATGAAGAGGGAAACATCACCTATGTATATATGTATGTATGTGTAGTCGTTCTCGTTGGTTCTCCTTGCGCTGCCTGCCACGCATCAGTGATCTCTTTAAAACGACCTGCTTCTTCTCCATGCTCTTTTTATTCTCTCTCTCTCTCTCTCTCTCTTTCTCTTTCTCTCACTTTTTGTCCTGAATAGAAAAAGAGAGAGAGAGAGAGAGAAAGAGAGAGACGAAGGGAAAGGAAAAGAGAAAAGAAGAGTGAAGGGTCCAAAAGGGATGCGGCTGAAAAAAGGGGGTTGGCTTCTACAGGGCGCTAGACATTCTCTTTCTCTCTCTTTCTCTCTCTCTCTCTCTCTCTCTCTCTCTCATTCTTTCTTTCTTTCTTTTTCTTTTTCTGAATGTCCGCACCGTTGCATTGTGTCACTTCTTCATTCATTCCTGATTTTGCGGTCGGCTTGCGTAGCGAATCAACAAAAACGCTGGAGCTCCTCCTCCTCCTCCTCCTCCTCCTCCTCCTCCTCCTCCTCCTCCTCCTCCTCCTCCTTCTTCTTCTTCTCCTCCCTCTCCTCCGTTCATCCTCCTTTTTTTTTTTAATCTCTCTCTCTCTCTCTCTTTCTCCTTTCTTCTTCTTCTTCTTCTTCTTCTTCTTTTACTCCTCCTCTATTTCTTCTTGATACTTTGTCGATCGATGCATCACGTCCCTGTGAGAAAGCCGAAGCCGATATTTCGCTTTGAAAAGGTCTTGTCGTACCTTTCCCTTCACGGTCCTTTCGATTAAATCGAAATTCTCGCCTTTCTGAGAGATTTTCTCGGTCGATTAGAGAAAGAGAAAAATGTTAGAAGTTATAGAAAACACGGTAGCAATAGAGAGAGAGATAGAGAAGGAGAGAGAGAGAGAGAGAGAGAGAGAGAGAGAGAGAGAGAGAGAGAGAGAGAGAGAGAGAGAGAGAGAGAGAGAGAGAGAGAGAGATAGAATGAATGAATGAATGAATAGAAAAAAATGAAAAGGGAAAAATGCAAAATCGTCGACTCTATATATTTATAGTTTCGAAAATTATCCGAGTTTATCGAGTTTAATTAAATCAAAAATTAACATTATAACTACTACCTCATGATATATCATAGAATTAAAACTAATCAACCATTTTCTGAATCACCTGATTAAGAAAGAATTCAAAATGTATATCCTTCGAATCCATTGTTTGTTGTCCCGAGGATTTCTACGAGCATCCCTCGAATGAATAACTATGAATTTGCCTTCTTTGAGAAAACAAACTGTAAATCTCTGTTCTGGATTCTCTTTGGTATGGAGAACGAGAGGGGAGAGGGAAAGGGACCCCTTTCGTTTTATCATGAAAAAGGAGGGTTTATGGGGGGAAAGGGAAGACATACATACACGCATACACGTTTACAGGACGACATTTGTCGAGAGGACGACATTGTTTCCTGATTGGATCTATTGAATGTTTTCGAGTGCAGTCGACGATCTCATATCTCGTTTTCAACGATCGTGGGAGAAAAGTTTCAAACCTATTCGAGAATTTTAAACGCTTCAAAACTATAACGTACATATGTGTGTGTGTGTGCATGTGTGTAACCTTTAAAATCTTCACACGATTCCTTTAAATACTTTTCTATCTCTCTCTATGTATATATACGTAATATTCATATTATACGATCTTTAACAGGATAGCCCATTATATGTTAATCGTTTGCACTTCATTCATTATCTTGATTAAAATCATATTTAATTATCTATCATATTTAAAATTGAATGCTATAGTTTAGCGAGTTTGGATGTTATTAAAAAAAAAAAAAAGAAAAAAAAGAAAAAAAAATACTAAGTGATAATAACGATTGATCAAAAATCGTCAAATATCATTTGACTGTAAAACAATATTACGAAGGATTAATTGCTTTATCCCTTTTCTTTTTCTTTTTTATTTTATTCCCCATCCTTTTTATTCCTCCTCTTTCAAACGAAATCACTTGGAAGAGCGACATCGGTCTAACCGACTCTCGAACAAGACCCGTGAAAGCTCGAAATTCCTGCCTTGCATTTCTGCTTCCATTCATGACGTTCCGCACCCCCAATCTCTCTCTTTCTCTCTCTCTCTCTGTTTCTCTACTTTACCCTTTCCCACCCATCGTGGCATCCAGGCGATAAGAATGAAATGCTTCGCGCACAATGAAGGTGTCGTTGCAGGAAATTATACAGCAGTTAAGAAGAGCGTCTCTCTCTGTCTCTCTCTCTCTTTCTCTTTCTCTTTCTCTCACTTCGAGCAATTGTCTCTTAGGCTGGCATTGTCTCTTGAATTCTCCAGTTTCTCCTTCCTTATTCTCCTTCTGTCCAGTGTTACTCTCTCACTCTCTCTCTCTCTCTCTCTCTCTTTCTCTTTCTCTCGTTTACTCCCTGGGGCCTAACGAACCGCTTGTCTGACACCGAGCCGCACAATGAGAGATCTAATCGCGGGTAAAGTACTTAATATCTTAAGGTCGACGCAGTCAGGGGTGGCCTTAGGGGGTGGTGGAGCAAGAGAACCCGTTGTAGTGCTTGCTCGACGCTAAACTGAAGATCTCACCAGCGTTCGAGGGTAGAGTAGGTGTACTTCAGGGAGTGAGGGAGTAAGAGATAGAGAGATAGATATATATATTATATATATATATATATATATATATATATATATATATGTAGAGAGGGAGAGAGAGAGAGAGAGAGTAGGCTCTTCGGTTACTGGGTTGGATCCTCTTGTCACGATATCTGATGAAGAGAGACCGTCTCCTTCTGACAGGCGTTCGCGTGCAGGACTCTCTTGCGATTTAGATGCGTCGAGTCTCGTTCATCTGTTAGACTCGTAAAACTCCCTTGTTACCTTGACCTTAAAACCCTACGGTATAGTATTATTCTACCTGTGGATCTTCATCCATAAAGATTCTTCATCTTCTTTTATCTTTTCATATTGGAACGATGTTTAAGATAAAAAAAAAAAAAAAAAAAACAAAATATAAAAAATAATTTTGATGTTCCTTGATTGATACACATTACAATATTTCAAATGTATCATCTCGTATGTACAGATCAGCCAATTAAATTTTCGCATTTAACGTGTAAAAGTCCAATTAGAAAAGGTGTAAGAAGTTACAACGGGAATGGTAGATATTTATTTTAATTTGATTGCGGGAATTCAATGATTATGGTGCGAGTGAATCCATCGGCTGATGCCAATAGGCAATAGAATCTATCTAATGGTTTCGTAATTGAAAGTTTCTTCGGACGATGTTAATTACTTTGCCCTGTCCTTTTCTTTCTCTCGCGCGAGCTGCCGCTCGAATCGGCATCTTCTATCTTTTTCTTTCTCTTTCTTTCTCTCTCTCTCTCTCTCTCTCTCTTTCTCTCTCTCTGACACATTCTTTTGGAAGCAGATGCGTTGGTCGAGGAAGAGAATCGAATGATAAACAGGAATAAAGAGCTTTCAAAGAGGGAATGAGAAAGAAGAGGAGGAAAGAGACGAAAGATCGTACACCTGCCACTTTGTAAATGAACCCTTTGTCTCTACTCGACAAGTCATTAGTTAACTTTTAATTATTCCTCCTTTAATAAAGTAATAAAATAGAAATATATATATATATATATTTACAGAGAGAGAGAGAGAGAAAGAGAGAGAGAAAATAATAATAAATCAACATGCGTGGTGTCGTCGATAAAGCAAACAAGGTATCTCTATATCCTATCTATGTTGTGTTAGTTTTATCTTTCTCGGAAGAAAAAAAGAAAAAAAATGAGAGAGAGAGAGAGAGAGAGAGAGAGAGAGAGAGAGAGCGGCTTCTACCGCTTTCGAACTTGTAACCGGAAAATTCGATGGATCCTTTACCCCTCAGCCCCTCGTAACACTCGCCCGTTATCATCCCTTCCTCTTTCCTGCTCTTTCTCTCTCTCTCTCTCTTTTCCTCCCTCACTCCAAACAGGGAAAATATTTCCTGCGTTGTGCCGTGCGAGAGCTCGTTTCACCGAAATAACCGTTTGTACTTTGCCTCGTGTGCCTAATGCCATAACCGTAACGATATGACGGAGAAAGACGGATGGGGAATGACGAAAGGACTGGAAAAAAAAAAGAAAAAAAAAAAGAAAGAAGGAAGTAGGATGAAGAAAGAAGAAAGAAGGGAGGAAAGTTTGGCATAAGAGTACTTTTTTCTCCCTTTCTTTCTTTCGGAAAAAAAGAAAAAAAAATAGAAAAAAAAGGAAATGGAGAGAGAGAGAGAGAGAGAGAGGAAAAAAATAGAAGAAAAAATAAATAAAAATAAAAAGGAGAAGAAGTCACTAGAGGGTGACTATGCATGCAAAATTTCTCTTGCCATACGACAATCCGTCTATTTCTCTCTTACTTGCTTTTCAACGTCTTTCACGATTTGCAATTCAACGGGTTTTCCACACGTCTACCGATAACTCAAAATGCGAAAATATATGTGGGAGAAGATTCTGAGAGATTTGTTTTTTAAGGAGTGAGAAAGAAATATATATATATATATATATATATATATATATATATATATATCTTTCTCTCTCTCTTTTTAAAAAATATATAATGAATAATCGCATATAACGTGTCAGAGGTGAAAAAAAAAAAGAAAAGACAAAAATAGTCTGATTACTTCGACACCCTCAAATGTATTGTGAGCCAAGCGAATATGGTCTGCCCTCCATTTGCAATTTCTTCCCTATCTCTCTCTCTTTCTCTCTCTCTCTTTCGTCATTCTTTATTACTCTCTTTTTTAATATGTCTCCGGCAGCGAAGACACCCACCGTGAAGGTATGAAATTGAAGCTTAAATATTCTATGGAGTTGCTCCGCTGCAGCTTTTTTTGATACAGTTATATGAAGCATCGTAACGAGAACGAATGGCCGACTTTATATTATCATTTTCGAGAGGACGAAGTATTTTGATTATCCTTACTCTTCAAACCTGCGATCTTAAGATTATTAAAGCTTTTTAGATATTTATACTATATAAACATATATGTACACGTACATAATGTTTGTGAAATATCCTTAAGTGAATGAAAGAAAGAAAGAAAGAAAGAAAGAAAAAAAGATACAAAAGCACACACACAAGATTAAAAAAAAAGAAACGAAAAGAAAAAGTGTTTGAAGAAACGACGTAACGATATAGAGGAAATTTTTGTCGGGAGAACAATGATAATCGATCATTCGGTCGAAAGGACCTCGGGTCTGATTAAAGTCTCATGGAAAGAATAAAAAAGAAAAAAAAAAAAGAAAAGGAAAAAAAAGGATAAAGAGTATATAAAGGAGGAGAAAGGGAAAGAAGGAGAAGGAAAAATGAAAAAGAAAAATGAAAAAGAAGAAAAGGGGCGGAGGGGGGGTCAGAGCGTGGCGGGATGGGGGTGGACTTTGGTGGGGGAAAAGAGAAAAAAAAAAAAAGAAAAGGAAAAAAAAGATAGGAAAGGAACGGAACGGAACTTGAAGGGAGAAACTTCCCTAAGGAAAGGACGAGCTTCTCGTCCATTCATCGGCAATGTTTACACGGGGCGCGGCACCAAGTAATTTCTTTATTTTCTCTCTTTCCACTTCTCGAGTCCACCCTCTTCGCGGCGCCATTTGTTTTTATCAGCGTTTCCCATGGGACGTTAGCAGCCACCTGCAGCAGTGCCGCCTGTCGCGTCTTCTTCTTCTTCTTCTTCATCCTTCTCCTACTACATTACCTCTTACTCCTCTATCTTCTCCTTCTTCGTCTTCCTCTTTTTTCCATCTTCCCCCCCCCAACCTCTCAATCCACCCCCACCTCTCATTCATTCTTTTCTTTTTCGACTTCGATCTATCCACATCTCTTCGTCTTCTTTCTTTTCTTCTTTTCTTCTCTTCTTTTTTCGTTTTTGTTCCTTCTCGTTTACTTTTTTTCTTCTTCCTTTTTTCCTTTTTTTTTTCTTTTCTTTTCCTTCTCTCTCTCTCTCTCTCTCTCTCTCTCTCTCTTTCTCCTTCTCTTTTTACCTTCTAGTAAAAGACCGCGAGAAAGTGGAAAGACGCGGTCTACCGTGAGCTCCTTTGGGAAACGAAACGACGCCGGAAAAATTCTCTCTTGGCACGTTGGAAAAGCCTTCCGACGTTTCTCGCACGCTTCGTCGAAGGCACGAGCGTCACACGTCGCGCTTACCATGATTACGTTATTTTATACTTCACCCTCGTCCCCTTCTTCTATCTATCTCACTATCTCTCTTTCTCTCTTACACACATACACACACACACACTCTCTCTGTCTCCTCAATGCACACCTCCAGAGACATAGGTATTTATTATTTACGCACGCTTTGTACCACCAGCACGATTCCTCCAACTCTACGTAGGTACTTTCGTGGTGTACCTTCATTTTCTTTCCTTTTCTTTTTTTTTTCTTTTTTTTTTTCCTCTTCTTTTTCTCGACGACACATAGGGCGATAGATTTCTTTTTTCCTTTTTCGTTGCTCTTTTTTCTATCTTTTCTTTTCTATTCTTTTTCTTCTTATTTTTTTCTTTCTTCTCTTTTCTTGTTTTTCTTTTTTTTTTTTTTTCTTTTCTTTTTTGACGTAACAAATAAGAGCCCACGATAAAGCAATATCCTCGGATATGTTTTCTTCTCGAGCTTCTCAATATTACCCTCATTTTTTTTTCCTACATCGACTATCACGCATCGAGTTTATCACCTCGTTCTTTTTTCTTTTTCTTTTTCTCTCTCTCTCTCTCTCTCTCTCTCTCTCTCTTTTCGTTTTCGTTCCTCCCTTTTGCGTGAATTGCGGACACGCGAAAGTTTTGCGGTTTAACTTGGGTGTATCAGGGCCTACCACCTCGTTTCGCTTTGCGTTTCGGTAGTTTCATTCTCAACGTCCGGAAGAGGCAGGTCTTATGAAGGAAGACCGTACGTTTACGACGTGTCATAATTACAGGATTCAACGCGCTCGCTTTGACCGTAGACCATTTAACCACCGTTATTTTTGCGTAATACCATAGTGGGACGTTGAATGGGGAGGAAGGAAGAAGAGAGCGGTAGGGAGGGAGGGAGGGAGGTTAGTCGGCAGCGGCTACGTGGCTACGGCAACAGCTTATTTTCCTTTTAGTTCTTCCTTTTATTTATTTATGTAACCGGTGTTGTCGGATAATCATTTTTATAATCGATCTTAGATTTCGTCGTTTAATGATCCATGGAAAGGAACAACAATTCTCGAAGTACTAACTCTTGGAAGTTTGTCGATTTTATTCCGAGTGAAAGGGAGAGTAGAGGATAGAAAGGGCGATGTCTGGAAATTAAAATCCTTGCTAAAGTCTACGGAAGACGATAGAAAGGACTTGAATAAGAAAAAGAGAGAACGAGAGAAAGAGAGAAAGAGAGAGAGAGAGAGAGAGAGAGAGAGAGTGGAAGTAAGAGAGGATGGGAGATGATCTGGAGGGGTGAAGGGTGAACGATGCTGGGGGTCCATTAAGAAAGCCCCTAAGGGCCACGAAGCTTTTGGAGACGGTGTAGTTGAGAACGAAAGAAGAAGCAACTCCCTCTATCTCGAAAAGTGTCACCGATGATGAATAGTTGGCATGAACAAAAAGAATGCTAACCGCGTCCCGAGCGCAACCATCCCTTGGACGATCGTCTACGGCTATCTCATGCGCGCGAGAAAGAGCGAGAGAGAGAATGAGAGACTAAAGTGGGGTGAATAAGAGTGGGAGGGAGATAGTGATGGAGGGAGGTCGCAAACGAGAGGACGATATCATCTTAATTAAAAGTTGCCAATTCATTTCTAGCAACGTCGGATAAACGCTTCGTTTTCTTTTGTCTTCGGAGTTGTGCACCCTTCTTTATCTTTTCGAGTTACACGAATCGAGAAAAATATTTCGGGATACTGGCAGATAATTGTCACGGTGAAAGAGGGGACGTGTTTGATTTAGAAAAAAAAAAGAAAAAAAAAAAGAACAAAGAACATAAATAAATAAATAAATAAATAAAATAAAATAAAATAAAATAAGAAAAAAATAGAAATATATAAAGGAACAAAAGGACAAGAGGAAGCGAAGAACGAAAGAGAGATAGAGAGGAAAAGAAAAGAAAAGAAAAGAAAAGGAAAGAAAATATATATGAAGAAAGACTCTTAACGCTGAACAGATTCGTAAGGAACGATTGGGAATATCGTTAAGGTGAGTGGCTATACACGTTAAATGGCTGAGTCTCTCTGCCACCGAATGCTAATTGCTCCATTCACGAAACTAAAGACGTAAAACGGGCATCGGCACAGGGCTGCAAAGGGCGGCCGCGATTCGGTACGGTTTATGTGCAGCGAACGAACAATGCTGCCGCACAGTGGTGCGTAAATAATTAAGAAACGTTTCTCGCCGTTCCTTTTTTCTTTTCCTTTACTCTTACCGTGCCGATTTCTTTTTTATTCCTACAACCTTTCGAGAAACCCTCGTCGTCCTTTCTCATACCATCTCGTTTAAACCAAGACTTAATTACGAATTTTTCGCTGACTTTTTCAGACCTATTTATATTCAACATCTCAAAGTTAATGAAACAATCATTCGTTAATTCTCTATATTCTATGATGTATAATATATGTATGTGTGTGTGTTTATGTGTATAAAATTTTACAAGTTAATATATTTATTAATTTATTAGAATGAAACCTTGATCGATCGAAGGATACTTTGATTTTTAAATTATCATCTACGATCGATTGAAATTTCATTAAATTATTGGTCTATCGATCTGAATTGAATTTGTAATAAGAAATAAAACAACGTGAAAACCGATAGGCATTTGATAAAGTCATCTCATATTGATATTTTTCCGTGTAACGAAAGGGTTAAGATAAAACTTATGTATAAATTATCTATGAATTTTAATGATACCACCACGTTCATTACATTTTCTCCATTCCACGATCAAACTTCTCGTGAAGTGTACGATCCTTCGCGAGATTGGTTTATCGCGGGAAACGACGATGAGGAATGTTTTGATCGCATTAGAACGATGTCTTGGCCGATATAATTTGTATAATTATTATATATCGCGAGAGATGATACCGGTCATGAACACGATAATACGTCATTGAATTTATCGTATCGATCTTTTACGAGCGGCATAATCGTTTCAGACATGTAACAAGTACACAGTGTTTTTACCTCAATCGTAACTCCGTCTTATTCCTTTTCTTTTTTTCTTTTTTTTTTTTTTTTTTTCTTTTTTTTTTCTTTCTTTCTTTTTTTCCCTTTCCACGCGAACGAGGACTTTGTTCGATGCAAAGAAAAAGGATAAAAGAAAAAGAAAAAGAAAAAGAAAAAGAAAAAAGAGGCCGTTTAACGACACTCATGTTATTTACAATTACGATTAGTCTCATGTGCAAGGATGATTTCTCGATTAATTCGTATATACACACGTCGATCGAAGGCCAAAGCTTCTTATCCTTATCGTTCGAGAAAATATTTTCAAAGGAAAAAAAAAAGGAATCTTTCGGACGAAGAAGAAGAAGAAGAATAAGAAGAAGAAGAAGATGGAAATAAGAGAAGGCAAAAAATTTGATAAATCCGAGTACGTAAATCCAAAGCAATTTATAGGAGGAGCCATCAAATCGAGATTAACCTGATATAGCTTATTTGTATATATAGTCTTGGCTAATGGAGCAGTCATACATACGTATACTCACACGACACAGACACATATGTACACACACACGCACACACACACACACATTTCACAAACATTTCACACAGATATATACACGTACGCGCACATTATATCGATCTGACCAACGTAACGCTTAGGAATAAATCGAGTATGGTGCGTGCTCGTCCAACGAGATACACACCGGTCTCATCGTTTCGCGCGTTTTATACAACGCAGCTTGCAAATCTCATGAATATTACGTGGCTCGAAAAGGCGACGTTTACGAGCCGCTATCCACCGCGTATAATTTGTAATTTATAATCCCATCGAGAGCGCGCGTCGCCGAGGTAGAAAGACCAATTACCAACACACTATATATGCGTTTGTAAACGTGCGTATATATGTGGGTTAAAGAAAAAAAGAGCCAAGGGAGGAGAGGATAGGATGAGGGTGAAAAGAGGGGAATGAGGAGAGTGTCGAAGCTAATCGAATAATTATTTAACTCTAGTTCCTTCTAGTACTTTAATGAAATATCCTATCGAAAGTAGTTCTCAGAGAGTTCGATGTTTATCCGATCAAAAAAAAAAGAAAAAAGAAAAAAAAAAAGAGAAAAGAAAAGAAAAGAAACAAACGGAAAAAGAGAAAGGAAAAAAAAGAAAAACAATAAAAGGAAAAAGAAAAGAGACGGGGAGGGAATGGAAAAGAAGAGGAGAAGGAGAAGGAGGAAGAGGAGGGTACTCATTAATGTAAAATCTTTTCATTATAACCTATCTACGACTACTAACGTCGAAGATATGTTAGAAGTTGAATGTCGCAGGATCCAGGACACAAAGAGTCTCTGTTATAAGAGTCGGCACGTCAGCGAGCTAAAGCGTCCGCTCGTAAAAGCTGATCCCTGTATAATTTTCAATCGCCCTGCGGATTTGACGACCTCGTCACGGTCTCCTACGTCTCCCCTTCGGGCGAGGACTCTTCTTTTCTCTATGTATTCTCTCTCTCTCTCTCTCTCTCTCTCTCTCTCTCTCTCTCTCTCTGTCTCTTCCTCTTCCTCTCTCTTTTTCTCTTACTCTCGTGGGGGTCTCGAGATAAGGGCGGAATGACGAGGTCGCAACGACCGGTAAAAAGGTGATCTCTCCCGGATAATGTCGGAGGACGGTGAAACGTTGTGGAGTAAAAGAGAAAGATAAAGAGAGAGAGAGAGAGAGAGAGAGAAGAAGTTGAGAAGGTGTCTCCGAGAAGAAGACAGAAGAGAGAGAGAGAGAGAGAGAGAAGTAGAGAAGGAGAGGAGTTCAGTTCCCTTGGGCGTCGGGACGCTGCTCGGTGCCTGCGGAGGCCGTAAAAAGACAATACCGTTCTCACACCACAAAAGGAGTCTTGCCACCAAGTACCATTACCGTTTGCTTAGGAGGGTTGCACCAAGGAAGACACTCTTCCCGCGCACGCTACGGACCTCAACCAACTCTGACTTTCCTCCTGTTTTACCTTCGATGCCGAACGACTTCGGGACTCTTAGTTTTCCATGAACCTTTTCTGACTATGAATCTCTTTCTCTCTTTCTCTTTCTCTCTATCCATCTATCTATCTATCTATCTCTATCACCGTGATATCTCCCTTCGATGAATTGAATTTTACGCTCGTGCCGTTTTATTAGCACTCTTCCTCTCGCTGTACTTTTCATCCTTCTACGAGAGAATTTCGATTCTTCGATTTTTCTTCTGGTACCCGTAACGTTAAAATATAATCCTTTAGAATATGTCTAATTGAATGAAATCAAGCTTACATATTCGATTAGTCATAATTATTTAATCGTAGAATCTCATTAACACGAAACTAATCAACGAAATTATCTTGTTTGTTTTAGGTAAGTTAACAGATTACATCTATTTGGAAGGATTCCTAACTTCTTACCACCATTTACCATTTCTCGGTGACGTTTCGAAATAAACGTAAGTGATTAATTATTTAAAGAAACGTATGGATAGAGTCGTTTTATTACGTCGTACGATTTATTACATACTTACGTGGATCACGCGCGTGTGAGAAAATATATAAAAAATTCATGTTTAACGTAGTAAGCGTTAGGTGGAACGTGCGACAACTATGACGACGACTATGACGACGACGACGACGACGACGACGACGACGACGACGACGACGACGACGACGACGACGACGACGTACTAGCTCGGTTAAGGGAATCGATCGGCGTCCTTGAGAACTAGAAGACTTGGCTTGGCAACGATCCATTCATTATTCGCGAAAGATTCGTCGATTTATCGAATATCTTATTGTTCATTGCCGGATATTGTCGTGTTTAAAAGGCTAAAAACGATGTTGTTATTATTGTCGTTGTTGTTGTTGTTGTTGTTGTTGTCGTCGTCATCGTCGTCGTCGTCTTGTATCGTTGTGTATTGTATTGTTGTGTATCGTGTGGTAGAGTTTTCGTCGAGTAATTGATTCTACCCACACGGGGATTCGTTGTGAGCGCAAGAAGGCATCAAAGCAACAAGAATCGAAGTAAGAATGAAAAGAAAAGAGAGAGAGAGAGAGAGAGAGAGAGAGAGAGAGAAAGAGAGAAAGAGAAAGAGATTGGTAGAAGCAAATCGTCGATCTGTGTTCCCACGTTTTCTACGCGTCGATCGACTACTTCTCGCGTGTAGGTCGTAGATACACGTTGTTGACACGGCACGTGCACTACTCTTTTAATAATCATCTTCATATAGAATATTCCGGAATGATCATCATTAAAGCTACATACATAATTAAATAAAATAAGTAAGTATTTACTTCCTGTACCTACTACTACTACTACTATTACTATTACTATTATTACTACTACCTACTACTTTGTTAAATTAACTAACATCGACGAGTCACGTCGGTGATGATCCTGTCACGTCATTTACGAAACGGAATAATCAATCTTTATTTTTTTTTTTTTTTTTACCGATAATGGACGAAACAGTAATAAGAAAATATGTAATAGTCGTGTCAATTTCTTTTTTTTTTTTTCTTTTCTTTTTTTTTTTTTTTTTAGATCCACGAGCAAGAATATATCTAAGATTCGATTTTTTTTAACACTTCGATAGAATGTTCTCAAACATTCTCTCCAAGTATTAACTCGATGTTCGGTTGCGTGCTCGAACCACGAAAAGAAGTATTAACGACGACGGACCGTGCTTAGTGGTTACTTAGTGTCAGATCGATCTTAATCCAAGAATAGAAAAGAAAGATAGATAGAGAGAGAGAGAGAGAGAGAGAGAGAGAGAGAGAGAGAGAGAGAGGGAAAGTGCGTTACCAGGAGCAGACATACATCAGGCTCGCCGACTAATCTGATTCCCCTAACAATGTGCACGCGTCGGAATCTTCTTACATCCCCTTGCACAAACTAGCATCTCTCTTTGTTCTTTGAGCACCTATACTCTCTCTCTCTCTCTCTCTCTCTCTATCCTTCTTTCTTTCTTTCTTGGGCTCTCTCTCTCTCACTCTCTTTCTTTTTCTCATTCTTTTTCTCTTTTTCTTGCTCACTGGATGACCGTAACAGTACCTACCGATGGGGTAGCTCCACGAGATATATAGATTTTGGATTTGGCCCCATCGACATTGCAGCCAATCCGAGCGCAAACCCACGTAATCTCGCGCTAATAACTGCGATTTATCCTTCTCGGCTTCTCTACCACGACTACCATCGAATCCAGTGATCGAAGTACCGATTAGAGAATTTCTCTCTCTCTCTCTATCTCTCTCTTTTTTCTTTCTTTCTTTCTTTCTCTTTCTTGTCTCTTTTAACATTCTTCGAACTTCTTGTTTACTGCCTCTCTCTCTCGCTCTCTCTCTCTCTCTCTCTCTCCCTCCCTCCCTTCTTTTTCCTTTGTAGATATTCTCTAATCACGTGACTTTCATAATACAAAATATTAAATGTATGTATGAGTACGTCAATTCGTTGAATGAAAACATCGTGGAAAAGAAAAGAAAAATAACAATTGGTAGGTTACGAGCTCGAGTGTATGTATAATCTAAGGTAATAATTCGTCGTATCGTGTATAAACAAACGTGTACGTAGTAAAAGTCCTCGTCCTATACTGAAAACAACGAAGCCTTTTAAACGGAGAAACGACGATGGTCCTTTCAGTCGTGTCTAAATCCTCACGTTGGATAAAGTCGAACTCACCGGCTCCACTCGGTGCGGATGTAAACGAAGATTAGATTATCGTTACGACTGCTGTCTCGACAGGAAATCGTTCTCACTGCACCTTGCGCGAGAAAGTGTTACTAGGATGTGAGTAAGATAGATAGATAAATAGAATAAGAGAGAGAGAGAGAGAGAGAGAGAGAGAGAGAGAGAGAGAGAGAGAGAGAGAGGGAGAAAGAGAGAAGTGACGTCATTAGTCGATGTTTTTATTGTCTCCAGGCATTTCTTTACCGTGAAAGGAGGCCTTTCATTAATAGCGAAGCGAGTTGTACCAGTAGAAGTGAATCGAGCTCTGCTTTTCCCTCTTCTTCCTCTTCTTCTTCTTCTTCTTCTTCTCCTCCTTCTCCTCCTCACACTTTCATCGTACTCTACTACCTCCTTATTCTCGTAGAAGACTGTGCGTGTTCGAGATAACGTCCTGGGATCCGGCCAGGTACAAATATTTGAGCTGTTAACTGGCTCCGTGTTTGCCCTGTTAGCTCCATCTCCTCCCTCCTCCTCCTCCTCCTCCTCTTCCTCCTCCTTCTTCTTCTCCTCTTTCTGCTTTACCTCCTCGTCCAGCTTCTTCTAGTGCCTCGTATACAATGCCAAACAACGACGTACGTGTACATACGACATCGAGACGCTGTTTCCTTCGCGAGTACAACCCCTTCTCCCCTCCCCGCCATACCCCTTCCCCATACTCTTATCCCCGTACTATGTTTTGGATCTTCTACGCTCTACCGCTCGGTTCCTCCTCCTCCTCCTCCTCCTCCTACTCTTGTAATTTAATTATTAGTTTAATCTCGAGCAACGCTAATCGTGTACACAGGGCAGCTGCTACTTTAGCGATTGAAAATCACCAGAAACTAAGAGCCGAGAGTTTGTGTGTTTTCGACAGATTTTACCGTGGCACAAACGGTAAATTTTCCTTTAGCTTACGAATTTTCCCGTAGGACTTTCGTTGCTTGATTTTCCTTAATTAGGTAAAGCTCCGGTGTGGGTTCGTTTATTTTAAGTCGGACAACGTTAGTGCATATATACATACATACATACATATATAGATATATAGATACGTATATACATAAATACCTAGTTATCTTACATGCATACAATGTACGTACATACGTAAACATCAGTAATCGTTTACATGGAGAAAGGTCTCGAAATAATTGGCTTTAGCACTTTACCGACGTCGAACGTTTCGACGTAATCACATTTCTCTCGTTAGATTATCACCAAGGATCTCTCTCGTTTTAGTCATAAGTACGTAGTTATATGTAACGATGTAACAGAGTTCGCCAGAACTTCCTTGATTTTATATTCGATATCGATTACGTTTAAAACGTATGTATATATAATGGGGTAAAACTAGTTTTTCTCGAGAACAAGAAATAATGACGTTTTACTTTGATATTAGAAGGAAACCAACGAGATTTTGAGGATCAACCTACGAACTAAAATATACTATTCTATTTCAATTTAATATATATATATATATATATATATATATATATATATATATATATAGAAAATAATTCGTTATAGAATTATTTATTATAAAAGTAAAAGTAATAACTTTTATTGGTCACGTATAACGAACGAATAATTATTATTTCATTCGTATTTTTTATTACACTCGTGACAAAACAAATGACGATTTAAAAAAAAAAAAAAAAAAAAAAAGAAAAAAAATATCCTCCGCGCGTTATCGAGATGCGAATAAACGTGTGCGAGAGAATAATTTTCGTCGTCTTCTCGCAACACGAACCGGTTGACAGTAGCGTAACCATGAGAGAGAGACGATTCTTCAAGAGGATCGTTCAATTATTCATCACATAAATAAATTCGATGAATAAAATAAGAAAGGTGAGGAAAGAAAGAAAGAAAGGAAGGAAAAATATTATAAGGAACTTGTCTACGATCATTCGATTATTATAATTTTTTCAAAAAATTAATTACAAGATATATACTCTGTACTCCATTACGATACTCATCGAAGGCAATGGACTTTCGTCAAAATAAATCCTACATAATGTTCTTCTGTTTTTTTTTCTTTTTTTTTTCTTTTTTTTTTTTTCTTACAAGATAAATATCTTCGTAGGAAGTATGAATTTTTTTGGGGGTAGAGGGGGAGGGGAGATGAAAAAAAAATTAAGAGAGAGAGAGAGAGAGAGAGAGAGAGATGGAGAAAACAAAGAACAGAAGAGAAACATATTCAAGTAGATAATGAATAATTTATGTAATAAGAAATCCAAAGTGCGAAGGATCCTTTCTAGCTACGCCAGTGTTGTGTTGGCTCGTACGTATCTCGTCCTCTTACCGTTACGTTCACCTGGCCAGACCAAGAGAAAGACAGGAGAAGAAGAAGAAGAAGAAGAAGAAGGAAGGAAGAAAGAAAGAAAAAGAGAGAAAGAGAGAGAGAGAGAGAGAGATCCTGTGCTGCTTCAGCTCGTTATCGCTCGCAGGTTCATGCCAACGGACAGTTAAGGCCGCGGGATGTTCGACGCTATAAATTTGGATGAAGTAAAGAGAGGGAGAGAAAGAGAGAGACAGAGAGAGAGAGAGAGACAAAGAGAGAGAAAGAGAGAGAGAGAGTGGTGCGGGTGCGAAATGATTCGAAGCTGTTAAACGGGGAGGTGTGCCGGAACCGGCCTACCTTTTAACGCTTCCCGTTTCACCCCCGTAAGAGCAAAGAACACGCATGGATCTCGTTATGGAATAGAATGTCGATCCATGTACGGTAAACGTGTCTGAAATAGAAGAAACTATCTAGATGCTTCGTTAGAGTAAAGTAGACAGGCAAGTAGCTAAGTTACGAATAACATACTAAGGTACATGTGTTCTTTTTTTTCTTTCTTCCCTCTCTCATTTTTATTTTTTCATTTTATTTTTGTTTCGTTTTCTTTTTTGTTTTTTTTTTTTTTTTGTTTTTTTTTTCCTTTTGTTTTTCTTTCTTTCTTATTCAAAGGGCCAATTATTTGCGGTGGATGAGATAAAGTGAGTGGAGGGATAAATGTTTCGTTTGGTTGGAAAATTTGGATTAAAAGTTTAATTTAATTTATACACACATATATATATATATATCGAGAAGAAATATTCAAAAAGGGATAATAGTTCTGCACTCGGATAATGGCATTTCAATATTATTAATTTTCATTTTTTTTTCTTTTTCTTTTTTTTTTTCTTTTTTTTTTTTTGTCGAGTTGAGAAATAAACAGGTGCGCGAATGTGTCTCTACACGTGTCCTCAAAAGAATAGAAGTATAAAAACGTAACGCGTAGCAAGCATAGCTTGAGGAACAAACGTGTTGTATGTAATTCGCCGTGAACTTTGTATATTCCGAGTAACGCGTTTATATTCCTTCGACGCAATCGCTCAAAGTTACATGACGCTCGATACACTTTGTTGCGCGTTAGTTAGTTCTAATGCGAGATCGATTCTAAACTTTTTATAAAACTCTAACGCACGACCCATTGACATATTTTGTCAAAAGTTGTATCCGGTCTTTATATAGACACACACACACACACACATATATATATATACGCTGTATATTTATTTATTTATATATACATATATTTAAAAAATTACATATATATATATATATATATATATATATCGATATTGGATCTTCCCATGATAAAGCAAGAACGAAACGAGTTGTAAACGTCGCGACGTACTCGAAAGTTAGATCTTTCTCGAAGATGGTTGACGATTGACGCCGAGCGAAGGAATAACAATAACAGCAAGCAAGCAAGCAAGCAAGCAAGCAAGCAAGCAAACAAGCAAGCCAACCTTGTTTTCGCGAGTTTATCGACGGCTATAGATCACTAAAGGCATGTAAAATTAACAACGTACGACTGGAAAAGGCTCTGGCAAAGAGCGTAAACTAGGATGACGAGAAGAATGAAGAAGAAGAAGAAGAAGAAGAAGAAGAAGAAGAAGAAGAAGAACGAAGAAGAAAGAAGAGTAGGAGGAGAAGAAGGAGGAGAATGAAGAAGAAGAAGAAGAAGAAGAAGAAGGAGGAGGAGGAGGAGAAGGAGGAAAGGCGCGAAAGACGGTGCTAAGGCAAAGTCTTCGAAGGTGTAACCGCAGCCACGCCCCAATTAGGTTCACCAGACGGTTTACGGCCTGCGCCAGGCCGGTATTTATGATGAGAATGTCCGCACCTGTGGTGACACTCGCCACCGAGGCTCGAGCGAGTGAGCGAGCGAGCAACCCCTCCTGGAGTAGAACGCGCGAGTGTTTTATGGCGCGCAGATAGCCTCACGCACACCTTCCCCGAGCATTAGCTACAGCCAGGTGATATATGACGCGTTATTGCTCTCTCTCTCTCTCTCTCTCTCTATCTATCTATCTATCTCTCTATCTATCTATCTCTTTCTCTCTTTTTCTGTTTCTCTCTCTCTCTTTCTCTCTCTCTCACGCACACATACACAGACACATTTTCTCTCTTCTTTTTTTTTTCTTTCTTCTTTTTCTCTCAGCGAACGCATTGCGAGAGCCACACTATTTCTATACCTACTCCAAGACTCATACTCGATACTTCTCCAGGTGCACGAGATGAACACTTTTCGTACAGAAGATTCATTGATCACCGAGCCCATTACTTTATTTCTATTATCTTTATTTCTAAAAGGAAAGTGAGATAGAGATAGAGATAGAGAGAGAGAGAGAGAGAGAGAGAGAATAAAAAGAAGAAGAATAGAATGCTCAATCCTCTGATGTATAAGTCGTAGGAATAAAATTTGATTATTCTCTTTGGTGAGAGAATGTAGAGATGGCGAAAAGCGAGAAAATGAGAGAATGGTTGATAAAAATGGGATTTAATGGTAAAGAGGGTAGAGTGAGAGGTGAGTATTCATGCTGCGCGCCTGTGTGTGAGTGTGTGTGTGTGTCAGTCAAAGAGAGAGAGAGAGAGAGAGAGAGAGAGAGAGAGAGAGAGAAAGAGAAAGGGAGATAGAGAAAATAGAGAGATAGAGAAATGCGGCGAAGAGAGTTTTCGAATTCAAAGCAGACGAATCGATATCTGGAGGGAATTAGCTCGGGCGTTCCGCGTTACTTGCCGATGAATCACGCGTCCTTCTAACAACGCGGAGGGTGCCAGGCATTGGCTACAACTTACAATTCGATTTCGAGAGATCGACGCTGTAGAAAAGAGGAGAAAGAAGAAGGTGGAGAAAGAGGAGGAGGAGGAGGAGATGGAAGAGAAACGAAGCTATCCGCGGGCGGTTCTCGTTTTTTATTCTACGAGCTATCAGCTCGCTATACGCGCTTTAATCGCATTCGAATCCAATGTTGTGGAAAATTTCATCCGAACGAAGGGCTGAAAAAAGATAGAAAACGTGAGAGAGAGAGAGAGAGAGAGAGAGAGATAGAGAGATAGAGAATGAGAAGGAAGTAGAAAAGCGTGAAGCAAGTAAAATAAATAAAAGGAAAAAAAAAAAGGAAATAAAAGAAGAATGGAACGAGACAAAGAGATTCGATTCGACTTTATCCTCAGCCCTCCCCTCCCTTTCCCTCTCTCACTCTTTCTCTCTCTCTCTCTCTCCTTCTCTCTTTCTATCCATTGTTCCTACTAGCTAGGAGATTTACGTACAACACGAATGCATGCTAGTAGTAGTCTCGTAAAATAAAAATTCGCGTTAAAACAATAACTATTATACCTGTGTGCTGTCTTTGCTCGTGATAACGAAAAAAAAAAGAAAAACAAAAAAAAAAGAAAAACGAAGGGTAAAGTAAAATAATAAAAAAAGAAAAGAGATACACTCTCTTTGGATTCGAAAATAGTTGAAGAAGGAAGATATCGAAGTTATCGATAATAACATGCGATAATATTCTTTTGAAATAATTTTTTATCGAAGATATTTTGCATTATTTCACGTAACTTGAAATATACGTACACGCGCCGAATCTATCGGATGAATAGACGTACATGATCTATTACAATTAATGTATGTTGACGTATTTAAAAATCTTTGTACACGCTCGTTTCATTTCATTTCATTTAGTTTCGTTTCGTTTCGTTTCGTTTCGTTTCGTTTCATTTAATTTCATTTCGTTTCGTTTCGTTTCGTTTCATTTATCGTACGCGTAGGTACGATAAATTTTCAAGATTTCACCGTGAAGTAAGTAAAGTAACTGCGTAAGTAATTTTCTATATATCCCCTTGGCGTTCGCGGGAGTTGAACAGAAAATCCACGCGCGTGCATTTGTTCGCCGTAAACACGTCGTATCCGATACGCGACGTAAATATAAATAATTCCGCGCGTGCTAGACCAATGGAAAATGTTTTATGCGTTCGTCCTTTTGCAAGATGTTGCCCGTTACATAAATAATCTTGTAGGAATGTAACGTAATGCATCCGTGTCGTGAGGAGGGACGAAGAGAGAGAGAGAGAGAGAGAGAGAGAGAGAGATAGAGAGAGAGAGGACCGAATATAGATAGGAAACAAGAGAAGAAGAAAGAGGGAATGGGGGTTAAAAGAGGAGAGAGAAAAGTAGAGAGGGAAGGTAAGGTTTTAACGCGATTTCGAACATTTTCGAAGTAACCGAGCTTCATTTATCATTCCGGGCACGTACAATTTGATGTCGTCGTTACGAGTCGGCCGCAATAAGGCGCGAAGGTGTGGCCGTCTGCCAGTATAAGTCCTTTGCAATATCTATTTGTACGTATACATTGTTTCCTAACCATTCGTAATGCATCTTTGTTGCTCTTTGTAACTCCAAAGAAATCTCTTCAGTTGAAAGCGGACTTTAAATTAGTTTAACAAAAGGAAAATTATATTTATTTATTTCAATTGGATCTTTATCAAAGTCTTTTATAAGCGAATCTCATTGTGTTGTATTAATTTTGTTTCTTTCTTTTTTCTCTTTTTTTTTCTTTTTATTTTTTTTTCTCTTTTTTTTGTTGTTTTTTGTGTTTCTTTCTTTTCCTCCCTCTCTTTTCTCTTCGTCATTCCTATTTAATCCCTTTGCGTTATTAAACATTATTATTAGAGGAAAAATATTTTGCTTTTCCTTTGTTTTTTTCTTCGAAATTCGCGGTTGATTAACGAGAAGACACGAATCGATCGATCGCAATAGCAAAAAGGGAAAAGACGAAAGAAAAGGAGTTCCTCTTACCTTTACCGAATATCTTCATCTTCATTTGGGATCATGCATTTGCAATGGGATTTTATACAAACGAGAACGATCGTACGATGATCGTCCCTTAAACGATTCGTAATTATAATTTATCTAGTTTGCCTAAGTAAATCCTTTATTCGCAAAAAGTTGAAACGTTGTCACTTAGATTTAAATGGACGTAGAACGATATGGGATAATTAAACTTTACGTATTTCGAACAGGAAATTCATGGTTGCATCTCTCTCTCTCTCTCTCTCTCTCTCGCTCTTTAGATCGAATGCAACATTCTTGATGAGAAGTGCGAGAGAGATCACCAATGAGACACGCATTGCGTTTACACGCATGTGTAAGAGATATATATATATATATATATATATATATATATATATACATATAGAGTATATCGACTCCACGTGCATTTACATTTAACAACGAGCCTGATTGAATCTTGATTGAAAATCCACTTAATTAACGACGCGCACGCTATTATGTTTATTGCCGACGAATCCTACGCAACGCCGTTTGCGTGTTCTCTAAGCGAAACATCGAGGGGCGAGAAGAGTGGGTGAACGGGGGAGGGTCGGAGAAGAGGGCTGGAAGGAATTGCCGAAATGTTTGGCAAACGCGTAACACGACCAATCTTCCGTAGTGCACTAAGAGTCAATTCGGTGAGTAATCCAATTCGTCGAGCTAGATATATATATATATATATATATATAAGCATCGACGTGTTTGTATGCGTGTGTATAGTATTGCATAGGCGAGTGCATTTCCTAGGTAGGAAAATAGATGCGAGTTACTGCAAGTCTCTCCTGTTTCTCGCAAGTCGCCGATCGTCCGTACCTAATCGTTTAATTAAATTCGTACGGTTAAGCAAATTAATTTTCTCTCGCGAGTGCATCATTAATTTGTTCCGTTTGATTAAATATATATATATATATATATATATATATATATATATATATATATGTATGTATTACAAGTCATGTATGCTTTTTTTTTTAGTAAACCGTGATATCCATCAATCGAATAATAATCAGGTATACCATAATGACGTTCGAGTATCAGCGAATTCCAGGAGAACCGTAAAAAGAGATATACACGAAAATGGTAAGATAAATCTCGAAAAGGGAGAACGAAGTAGGTACCATCTCGGAGGTCGTAAGGGCCTAACGATCTTTTAAGGAAACAGGAGAACAAATATCGATTCATCAGTACCACCCAATAACAACGTTCACCATCTCGCGAGATCGAAAGATTCTCAATCGATCCATCGATCGATCGAGAAACGGTCGCACAATTTGCAGCGCCGTCTTGTCTCTCTCTCTCTCTCTCTCTCTCTCTCTCTCTCTCTCTCTCTGTCTCTCTCTTTCTCTGGTCGCGCATCTTCCGTGCAAGGCAAAAAATCCGTCGTTAATTGGGATCAAGACGTAACCCCTTGAGCACAGTACGAGGACGTATAGGGACATGCTACGGTAGTTACACGTATCCCACAGGTAAACGTTGGTAGGTAGGTAGGTAGCTGTCCTCCGGCTACAGAAATAACGAACGACGTGCGATCCTAATTAATTACTTGTCCGCTAATTACTGTAATTATATGTTGCCACACCCGCTTGGAATCAATGATTTCTTTATCCCCTCTCTGCCAACTTGAAAGAGAATTTGTTTCTATTATTCACTTTCTTTCTCTCTCTCTCTCTCTCTCTCTCTCTCTCTCTCTCTCTCTCTCTCTCTTTTTCCTTCTTCTTCCTATCTTTCCGTATTTGTAGTTACACTTTTTATAAATGGTATTCGATAGAGTCGTTGTCTCGAATAAAGGACGTTTGTATGTAAGCACATATCGCCGATTCCGATTGTATAAAAACAGAAACGATTCGAGCGTTTGCGTCCTACGTAACATTGTGGTATATATTATGTGTTTTGCTGTCTTCAACAATGATAGTCCATTGACCCGTATAATAATAGTATTTTACTCGATTCATTTAGACTCGTTTGTTTGCAATGATCATTGGTAAATATATACATACGTAAATATATAATTACTTACATACGTATCTCTTCGATTTATCCCTTTATAATTGAATATATTTGACAATAGTATTATTTCTTTAGGATAAATTTTTCACATGTCTAAGATCGGATTTGTGTTCAATTTAAATAAACAATATTGGAATCGATTATAAAATTATTCTAATATAATCGATAATCTTATAAGATATATTATCCATTTTAATTCGTATAATAATTATTTCATTTTATTCGTTTTATTAAACGAAGAATATAACGTTATGTGAAGGTATTAAACGTCGATCGTGTCTAATCACGTTCTAATTCGTCTCGTTCGAAAGAAAATGTTATAGGGAGTTTAACGCTAAGAACGTGGGCCCGTTCCGCTGGTAGTCTCGCTTTCGATTCGCGGCCTTCCTCTAAATTGCCTCGTCGCGCATCGTACTCGGCAAGAAATATGACAGCGGATCGGGGCCGATGATCGGAATAAAGGATCGAGGGCGGTTGTCCGAGCGACAGGTGGTACCGACAAAAAGCCATCGTCTCCAGGATTACGAGAGAGGCGGTGCGTTTCATACTTGCTCGTTCGATGAGAAGAAACGATCTCTTGAGAGAGAGAAAGAGAGAGAGAGAGAGGGAGAGAAAGAGAGAGAGAGAGAGAAAGCCGTTCACCACTTGCTACCATCGTTGCCTTTGTCTCCAATTAACCGTCTACCACCGACAAATTAGGTCGTGTCTCTCTTTCTCTCTCTCTTTCTCTCTGTCTCTCTCTTTCTTTCTCTTTCTCTCTCTCTCTCTCTCTCTATGTAGCCCATAACGATCGAATATACCTATATACCTACCTATCGATTCGAATTATGACTCGACTGAACCATCCTTGGAACTTCCTTACCGGAGGACCGCTGAATAAGACACCGAAGGGACAAGAAACTTTAACCAAAAGCGATTCCGGCTAGTTTGGAGCTCTTAAACTAACTCGAACTTTTGCTTTTAACGGTACTTACTTTTACCTTGATCGTTCTTTTATAAATATATTGTAACAATGATAGATAAAAGAAAATTTTTTGATGATTATTCTCGATAGAGGGGTTATCGCACGTATAACTGATAATAATTTTAAGTATTATATATATATATAAAAGTTATGGGTTTCATAAAACGTTCCAAAACAAGTATTTCGTATTCTTTCGCTTGTGAATTTATTATAAGAAATGGCATAAATTTTGGGAAAGGTTCGTAAAGTTTTCTATCTTTTTTTTTTCTCCTCTTTGGACGATTCATTCAAGATCAACTTTTATGATAGATCCAGGTGAAGGCTAAGAAGCAGGTTCCTTGAAAGAAAGAAAGAGAAAAAGAGAGAAAGAGAGAGAAAAGATATGCTACCGTCGTATGTATTATAAAGTGGTATCGCAGTTATATACGTTGGCGTGTATCCGTATATGATTGGCTCGGCAGATGTCACTCGTTATGTAAATGTCGAGTGTTTACGAGGAGACACCTCGGGTAACTAGCTCTCCAGTCGTGGCTTTGCTGTAATGATGCGTTAGAATACCTCTTGTACTTTTCTTCTTCTTTTTCTTCTTCTTCTTCTTCTTCTTCTTCTTTTTATTCTTCTTCTTTTTATTCTTCTTTATCTTTTTCTTCTTCTTCTTCGTCGTCGTCGTCGTCGTCGTCGTTGTCGTCGTCGTCATCGTCATCGTCTTCGTCTTCGTCTTCGTCTTCGACATAGCTTCTTCCTTTTTTATCGTCATCAGTTTTTTCTCTATTCGTTTTCTCCATTCGTCGTGGTACGGATCTCGTCTTCGACTGAAAATGTGTCCTCCTCGCGTATTTTTCAATCCGATCGGAGGGATCGCTAACAATCCCAGGCGAAAAGAAGAAATAGAGTGCGAGAGGAAGGGAAAGAAAAAACAAGAGAAAAAAGAAAAAAAGCAAAAAAGAAGAGAAGAAAGAAAGAAAGAAAGAAAGAAAGAAAGAAAGAAAAAGAATGAACAAAAATGAACAAAGAAAAATAATAAAAAGAAAAAAAAAAAAAAAGAAAAAAAAAACACGTTACGGCTTTAGTGCCGTAAACAGTGAACGGTTCGTCGTACATCTTTCAAAGCGTTATTTCAGGTCCGTTAAATAAAATATATTATCGTGGATCGAAGCCGGATAAGTGGCTTAGTAGCAATCCAGTTAACGCTCTGTCTCGCCGTCTGATTAGCATTTGTCGTTTCTTAAATTCCATGAGTTTCGAGATCGAGTTCCTCTTAGACCAAGCGTATCTACTTTGGTAAAAACGCGTAGTACAAAAAAGTAACGTAACGTTAGATAGATTTTTCGCGAGCGACATAAAACAAGTCCGAAACATTAGAAAAAGATAGACAGATAGACAGATAGATAGATCGATCGATAGATAAAGAGAGAGAGAGAGAGAGAGAGAGAGAGAAAGAGAGAGAGAGTGGGTCACCAACTTAGATACCATTTGAGGTAGGTAATGGGTCGATGATCCGATTCACAGGAGAGTAGTCGTGAGTACCTCGTGAACACCTTAAAGGCGTCTGGCTAAATTAGTTATTCAAGAGAGAACCGAGAGAAGTAGAACGCTTACATAGGTAATATATAACTTATGTGCCTCGGAGATTGGGATTTTGGGTATTTAAGCCGAGGTTTGCATCATTAATGCCACCCCTTGTCTTCCCGTCTCTAACGGCATGGAAGGTAACAAGTAATTTCTAATAAAATTTTAACGATCAATCGACCGTTAAGGAATTTTAATAAATTTCCTTAGGAGTCTGATTCGATATCGTTATTCGATCGGTCGATGACATTACCTTCACTATTAATCGTTTTATCAGGTTTCTCCTTCGTATTAACAAAGCAATCGGTTAAACTACCAGTTGAATACTATGAGTCTTTTCATCTCTTTCTCTCTCTCTCTATCTCTATCTCTCTTTCTCTCTCTCTCTCTATCGTATTTTCGGTCACTAACCGTCATAAGTTAGCGTTGGTATGGCGATTTCCAAGTACACTAGAGATCGTTTGTTCGTTAAATCGAGATTCTCAAGGATGATCGTATGGTAATTGCCGGCTGTGCTCGCTCGTTAACGTTTTCCTCGGCTCTCATGCGATTGCAAGGTCGTGCAGGAATCGTCGAGAGATCGTATCTGTTCGGTCAATCGATGATCTCTTCTCTTCGAAAGCGAACCAACGTTCCGCAACGATTCCGCGCTACCTTCCACTTTTCTTCTTTCTTTAGATTTTAATTACCATTGACGTTCGAGGAAAGAAGGAAAAAAAAGGAAGAAAAAAATCTTAGACACCCCATGTGTGTGTATATGTGTATATATATATATATGCGGCGGCATTTTACTCCGACGGAACTTTTCTTCGATCCTATGCGAATAATCAAAGGTAACCAACTATCAACATATTTCGCAATTAATTACGAGAAACATTATTCTCTGTGATAAACGTTAGAAGAGGATAGAAGTTAGATAACGATCCATTACCGACGATCGTAATAAACTTTGTCGTGTTCGGGGCACAAACTTTATGATCGCGTGTTGCATAGAAACAGAGAAGAGAAAGATATAGAGATAGAGAAATAGGAAGAGAGAGGGAGAGAATGTGTGTGTGTGTGTGTAAGAAAGAAAAAAATAAAAAGTATCATCGGTCTACGAAGTAGATGTGAAAAATATGCACTTGCACGACTGTTAAAGAAAGAAGAGGACATAATAAAGAAGCCGGTGAATTAACCGGAGAAAAGCGACCGACCAATAAATCGGACGTATCGCGCGTAAATAGTGTCGCATAAGGTTGACCAAAGTGGAAGAAAGATAGAGAATGTGGAAACCTTTATATATATATATATATATATAGACATATTATATATATAGATATACATGTTGTATGTGTATATACGCGTGATAGAAAGTGAAGGAGAAGGTAAGCTAAAGGATAATGTATATAGTATATAGTAAGAAAAAGGATCTTCCTTT